>NC_034603.1:46604720-46609245 GCF_900095145.1 Mus pahari
TGTGAGCCACCATGTGGTTGCTGGGATTTGAACTCTGCACCTTTGGAAGAGCAGTCGGGTGCTCTTACCCACTGAGCCATCTCACCAGCCCCCGACTGCTTTTTCTATAATGAGGATTCCACTGCAGATGAAAGACAGTGAGTGGCCCTGCTATTACATCTAAAACCTTTATCTGTTTTTGTAAACATTTAAAACTTCATGTAAGCTTCTGGGAGTCACAACTTAGATCCACTTGTCACAGGTCAAACTCCAGGTAAGTAAGTATTCCTGTCAGTCAACAGCTTAAGCTTTTTCTCCTACCGCCTGTCCCTCCTGGTGGGTTTCGGACTCTTTCCACCCCGCCAGGGCCACAGGCCTGGACATTTCAAGTATGCACCTGTTGTAACGGTTTGAGAGCTCAGGAGAAAAACCACAGACTCAATCTGGATTGTAATTAGTTAAATTTATTAAAAACGGCAAACAGGCCAGCAATCTCTGAGCCACCCTAGAGGCTGTGGTGCAGAGTGGTGAAGGAAGAATGTTTAAAGACAAAAATTTAAAGGCAAAACCCACAAGAAGGCCTTGAGTATCTGCACAAGCAGGATTAGGTCGCCAAAGCAACCTCAAAACAGCCCTTGAGTGTCTGCACAAGCAGGTTACGGAAGCCAAAAATAAAGAATTAGTCACACCACACAAAGCGGATGGATGGTCCTGGCTCTCCATCTCTGGGTGGGGAATCACTGAGTCAGGGCTACTGGGAGCTTATCCTCCAGGGACTGGAGTCAGAGAGAAGTGGCTCTTAGGTACCAGAACGGATGCCTAGCATAAAATGGAGCTTATTTAGCCATCACAGACCCAAGATAGAGTTTTCCTCTACCACTCCTGTGCTACACCTTCTGTCCCGAATAATATCTGTCCCAGCAGATTTCCACTCAGCTGATAGACCTGATCCAGGAATCAACTATAGGATGCAAACTGCTCCCAAACAGGCTGCAGCCTGCCAGCCTCAGGTGGTCCCGCAGAGCCAGCACTTCTCACACTTGCTGAAAATCTGATGTAAAACTCTTCTGGTCAGGTGGAAGGAAGAATTAAAGCCTTACAGGGCATAAACTCTGTGTCTCCCAGGGGCCAACTCATGCAGAACTCTCATTTAAATCACCCTTGGGCCCCTGGCTCTTATGTCTCCTTGGCCACTGATTTTCATACTCTATGTAAGAACTATTGTTTCCTACATTTCAGGAAAGACTTGGCAGAATCACCCAACAGTATGTAAGCCAGATGCTTCTGGCGTGATTTTTCTCTGGTCTCTACCATTGCCTATCTGCCTAAGCTCCTTCTTTGCACCAGCATTCCAAACTTCTTCAAAGTAGCCTGTGCTTTGCCACCTGATGGCCTTGCAGAAAATCAGATGTACCCTGCTATTACTTGACTCCCGGCCTTTGACTAGAATTCCAGCCTTCCTTCATCCTGACAACGTTCTGATCTCGGCTGAGAAGTTATAGAAGAGATTGTGCTGCCCCTTGTCATCAACAAAAGGTTGGAATGTCAGGTTCAAAGGAGACTCCAGTTCCCCAAACTCCAAAAGGCAGCCCAGATTGTTATGATTTAAGTGGACAATACAAAGTCACACCATGCAAGATCTCACAGGAGGAATTTACTGGGGGTGGGATATGCAGAGGCTACCTCTGAGAGAAGATGCAAGGGGAGAAGGGTGGGTAGGTGGCAGGCGGCACTGTTTTTTTTAAAAAAATATTTATTTATTATATGTAAGTACACTGTAGCTGTCTTCAGACACTCCAGAAGAGGGCGCCAGATCTTGTTACGGATGGCTGTGAGCCACCATGTGGTTGCTGGGAATTGAACTCAGGACCTTCGGAACAGCAGTCAGTGCTCTTAACCGCTGAGCCGGCACTGACTTTTTTTTTTTTTTAAGGGGGTAGAAAACATACACATGGTGAGGACACACAGTTCCACACAGTTAGTGGTGACTCGTGGTGACAGTGGAAATGTGTTAAATCTTTACAGATGGTGATTATGTGTCCTTCTGTCACTAGGTTACTGAAGGCGAGCTTGGGGGTGGGGGTTTCCAACACAGATATTCAGAGACAGGCTCAACTTGCACTAAGAGAATTTCCAGCATTCCTCAAGAACTTGTGAAACTGGTTTCCCTCTACCAGGGGAGCCATTTCCCTTATCACTGGTAGAAGGGACAAGGCTATCTGTGGTGCCTGCTAGCCTAGGACGTCCTGGCTTCCTGGCTCCCTCAATATCACAAGCACCTGTTGTACATTTCAAAGTCCATGAGCATCCTGCTCTTCCTACCTCCGCATCCTGAACTCCCTCCAGCTCATGGGCTTCCTTTCTCCTAGCTACTCATTCTCTGTATAACCCTGTTTTGGTTTTTCAAGACAGGGCTTTTCTATATAGCTCTGGCTGCCCTGGAACTCACTCTGTAGACCAGGCTGGCCTCAGACTCACAGATCAGCCTGCCTCAGCCTGATTGTTGGCCTTAAAGGTGTGCATCACAATGCTGGTTTGACTTTTTTTTTTCTTTTACATTTTTCTGATAATAGTCTTTTTTTTTTCTCCCACTATAGCTGTCTTCAGACACACCAGAAGAGGGCATTGGGTTCCATTACGGATGGTTGTGAGCCACATTTATGTGTGCTGGGAATTGAACTCAGGACCGCTGGAAGAACAGTCAGTGCTCTTAACAGCTGAGTCATCTCTTCAGCCCCTGGTTTGACTTTCTAAAAAGAATGTCCAATTACTATCTTTTTCTGTGGTACTGAGGGTTAAGGCCTCACACATGCTAGACAAATGCCTTTCCCTGGGCAACATCTCCTGTGCTATCAGTAAGATGGACTCCCTCTTGCCTCAGCCTCTTTCACAGACCACAGAGAGGGACTAGGTTCCTTCTCTGTCTCTGGGGACTAAAAGAAGATGCATGAGCCTTTGCTAAGCACATAGATTTTTTTTGAATGCTTCTTAAAAGAAATTATATATTTATTTGTCTTGTGTATCTAAAAACATTAGATATAAGAATATGTTTTTGTTTTAATCTCAGGTTTGGGGATAAGCAGCTGCTTCATAGCAGCTGACTACGATTTGCCTCGTACTTTAGCAGAGGAATGATTTTGCCAGCTTCAGAGAGTTTCTGCAATTGTGTGATGTTTGGAATTCTGGGGTCTTTTCAGAGGATACATAAGTGCTAGAAACCCTGAGAGGTAGGGTGGGTTATTTGCTGGTTTTTGGTGGGTTGTTGCTTGTTATTTGTTGGTCATGGTTTGTTAAGTAGTCATGCACGAAGAAGGAGGGAGAGGAGGAGGAAAGAAGAAAAAAGAAAAAGAAAGAAAGAAAAGTAGAAGGAAGGAAAAGGAGGAGGAAGAGGAGAAGAAGAGGAAGAAGAAGAAGAAGAAGAAGAAGAAGAAGAAGAAGAAGAAGAAGAAGAAGAAGAAGAAGAAGAAGAAGAAGAAGAAGAAGAAATTATCTTGATGGTAAAGATCAAATGTGCCCCAGGTGACTCAACACCCCAATCAGCAGGAAGTAGTCTAACGGTCACATCACCCTTTTTCCGTTCTATCCCGTTTTCTCTCCTATTTAGTGTCAGGGTAGAAAAAGGATGGAGAAGGGTGGAAGAAAGAAGAACCCACAAAGTAGCAAAAGACAAGCTACATCTGGGTCCTCCGGGAGAGTAGCCAGCATGTTTCTGCAGTCCTCTCTCTAGCCTTTTAAGTGCTACTCTTGTAGAGTCTGCAAAGAAACAAAGTTAGCAGGCAGCGGAGGCAATGGGAAAGAGAGGAAAGGAGAATTCTAGAATGAAGTTTATAGGTTACATGTATTCAGAACTTATCCCTGTCAGATGCTTGGCTTGAAACTTCTCCAAGAAGTGTTATCAGTGACCCTTATTTCCAGATGGAAGAATTAAGGCCCAGAGAAATGAATCAGCTCACTTAGGACCACACAGCTACTGAATAGTGTGCTGGGGTTGAATGAAAGGCCAATATCCAGGGACTAGAGGGATGGCCCATCCATTGAGAGTACTTGTTGCTCCTGCAGAAGACCCAGGTTTGGTTCCCAGAGCCCATGTAGTTGCTCACAACCCATGTAACTCCACTTTTGCTCTCTTCTGATCTTCATGGGCACCAGGCACACATGCAGTACCCATACATAAGTGTAGGTAAATACTCATGCACATAAGAAATAGAACATAAATTTAAAAATTTAAAATAAAATCAGTACCCAAAGAACCTGTGCCCCACCACACCCCTTCTCCAATCCCTGCCACTGTAGCCTTACACCGTGGACTTTCTTGGTGTCTAGACTTGAGGTTTCTGTGTAGGTTCCTCTCCTCCCGTCTCCCTCTCTTGTTAAGCAATCCTTGGCTGGTATTCTGGTGGCTCTTGGGTGAGGTTTGGAAGGAAGGAGTGTGGTGGTAGAAGCAGCAGCAAGCAGGTGTGGGCTTTGATGGACAGGAGCTGCAGGTGTGGGCTTTGATGGACAGGAGCTGCAGGTGTGGGCTTTGATGGACAGGAGCTGCAGGTGT
>NC_034603.1:46609650-46611735 GCF_900095145.1 Mus pahari
ATGGACAGGAGCTGCAGGTGTGGACTTTGATGGACAGGAGCTGCAGGTGTGGGCTTTGATGGACAGGAGCTGCAGGTGTGGGCTTTGATGGACAGAAGATAGTCTTTCTCAGTGAAAATCTTGTAGATCTCCTGCCTAGCATTATAGGCCGCTGTTCTGTCTGGACAGGAGGGCTGGCTTCTGAGTCTGGAGGCTGGTAGCCGCAGTCTTACCATTGTTCTCTGACGTTCTATCCTTCCAATAGATTGTTACTGCTTTTTCCGGAGACAGTTTCTCACATGTAGCCTCCACACTGGCCTTGAACTCATGTAGCTAAAGACAACCTTGAATTTCTGACCCTCCTGCTGCCACCTTCCAATTTCTGGGATGATGGGCACACTGTTTATGCAGTGCTGTGGGTCAAATCTGGGCTTCATGCAGGCTGGGCAACCACTCTTCCAACTGAGCCACAGCCCCAACCCTTTCAGGTGGCTCTTTATGCTCTCATTTCTTCTACTGGATCCTCTTCTTAAAATGCCCGAGTGAATTTATTTGTATGAAGGCCTGGGTACAGAGTCTGTGGCCTTGTCCTCTCAGATGAACCTCTTTAGAGGTTTGTTTGTTATGAAAGACTTTACTGGAGAACTGAGGAAATGGACTTGAGGGGCAGGAAACCACATGCTGTGTGTCTCAGGACCTTCCCCTTGTCCTGTGGCTTTTCTGAAGGCCAGATTAATGATACACTATAGGGGTTGTGAATGGGGTGACTCACTGACAGCTACAAAAAAATCTCTCCCCCCAAATCAGGTTTTTACCTCATCTTGTGCATGTCTAAGGTTTCCTACAGTGGGAATCTTGTGGTCAGGGGAGTCTTGTGACTCTTCCCTACCTTCTCTAAGAGGGAGTTTGAGCCCAGTCGATACAACCTAGCCGTCCGCCACATCTTTCTGTTTCTGTCTTTGCCATGACAGTGGGCTGAGGTCTGATGAGTCACCATAGCCTCACAATGGTGATGGTCATGTCTAGGCCCAGGAAGCAGCAACACTCTAGTGTCCTTGGACTTAGGGGACAGAGCCTTCTTCTCTGGTTCACATTGGCTGGGAACCTGCCTAGAGTTGGGAACTCTCTAAAGGATCATAATTATCCAATAATCCTAGCCCAGCGAGTCTTCCAGGCCACCTTGCTCCTTTCCCAGGCCATTCATTGTCTATCTCTATGTGAAGGAGACAGAGGCAACACAGATTAATGTCCCCGGAGCAAACACAAAGAAAACTGAAGCATCAAGAAGCCATAATGGGGCAGTCTGTGGCAAACATGTGAAGAACTAGAAAAAGACAGAAAAGTCCCAAGGGAGGTGGGATATTGTGAAATGATATTCCTGATGAGACGTGAAAAAACATCCACTCGCCCAAGTTAAGGAACTGGTGGCAAAGTATGGAATCCACCCAAGTCCAACTTGGTGAAGCAATGACTTTTATTGAGATTCCTCATAGGCATATGGGTAATGGGTTACTTACAGGAGTAGAAATGAATCACCAGAAGCCACCCCAACATGGGTGACAGCTCATAAAAGCTGGGAACTTGGAGTACACTGCATAGCCTTCCGGTAGCTGAATGGTTGGACAGGTTGGACAGTACCCTTTTCAGGTGGTTCAGTCGGAGCCTCACAGCAGGCAGCTCAGCTCTCTTGGTTTTTTCTATGCTGCTTGGTCGGTCTCTGCTTCTTTCCAGGCAGCTGGGGTTGTCTGAGACTTCTTTTCAGCCTAGCTTGTCTGAGAGTGACTCTCAGCAGTCTTACTGTTTACTCTTAGACAGAGAGAGACTTAGTGAATGTAATCAGTTTCAGGAACTTCCTGAAGCTCTTTTTTATTGTTGTTTACTTCCCATTTTTCAGGGCTTCTCTGCAGGATGGAATGTTTGATCTCCCCTATAGTGATTCTCAACCTGTGTGTTACCACCATTGGGGAACACATATTTCAGATAGTCTTAGGAACCCCCAACCATAAATTTCTTTTTCTTTCTTTCTTTCTTTCTTTCTTTCTTTCTTTCTTTCTTTCTTTCTTTCTTTCTTTCTTTCTTTCTTTCTTTCTTTCTTTCTTTCTTTCT
>NC_034603.1:46611745-46621932 GCF_900095145.1 Mus pahari
TTTCTTTCTTTCTTTCTTTCTTTCTTTCTTTCCTTCTCTCTCTCTCTCTCTCTCTCTCTCTCTCTCTCTCTCTCTCTCTCTCTCCCTCTCTCTCTCTCTCCCTCCCTCCCTTTCTCCCCTCCCCTTTCTCTTAAAGACAGGGTTTCTTTGTGTACCCTGGCTGTCCTGGAACTCACTCTGTAAACCAGGCTGGCCTCAAACTCGTAGAGATCAGATAGCAAGTCATGTTTATAGCCACAAAAACAAATTGTGGGGAAGTACATTAGCCAGCACATCATACTCATCCCAAAGCAATATCAATTGGTTTTCACTGGGGCTTGTGACTTCCCTGGCCATAAAATTCATGTAAGCTTCCAGTATTGATGTGACATCCCTCTGTGGAGCAGCTCTTAAGTCCAAAGATGAAACCAGTTTTATCCATAACTATTTGTGCCACTACTGCAGTAGCTGACCCAACCTGTCTTGAACTTCCATGAAGCCTGTAGAAGCTACAGTTAAGTAGTACATTGGGTTGTGATTCTTTCTGGCAACCTTAGTAGCACTGTTTGTCACTGTAAGAACTAGACAACAGGCAAGGGACACTTCCAGTTTACTCCTGGTCTCTTTACTCCGAGTCAGTCCTAGTCAGGAATCTTTTTTTTTTTTTTAAGATTTATTTATTTATTATATGTAAGTACACTGTAGCTGACTTCAGACACTCCAGAAGAGGACATCAGATCTTGTTACGGATGGTTGTGAGCCACCATATGGTTGCTGGGATTTGAACTCGGGACCTTTGGAAGAGCAGTTGGTGCTCTTACCCGCTGAGCCATCTCACCAACCCCCTAGTCAAGAATCTTTGGCAATAGAGTTTTGTCATGTGGTTCTGCAGGGCAGCCAAAGCAATGGCAATAGCCTTTACTGTTTTAGAGGGCGCCAGGACCTCAGTGACACTAACTCCTAGGGAGGTGACTCATCTTTAATATTGGGTTTTTTTTGTTTGTTTGTTTTTTTGTTTTTTTTTTGCTTTTCGAGACAGGGTTTCTCTGTATAGCCCTGGCTGTCCTGGAGCTCACTTTGTAGGCCATGGTTGGCCTCAAACTCAGAAATCCGCCTGCCTCTGCCTCCTGAGTGCTGGAATTAAAGGCGTGCGCCACCACGCCCGGCCAATACTGGGATTTTTGAACAACAACAAAAACACGATTTTTGGGAGTACCTGTTCTTATTCTTAAAAGGTCCCCCCTGAAAAGCTTATGAACTGATTTTCCATCTCTATTTATTCTGGTGTACTTACCCACTTTCTCAGATGTCTCCCTAAATCTGTAAAACACAAAAGGGACACACACAGACACGCATACACATCACACCACACAGACACACACACATGTCACACCACACAGACACACAGACACACACACACACACACACACACACATGTCACACCACACACACACATGTCACACCACACACACACATGTCACACCACACAGACACACACACACAGACACACACACACACCCTTTTTCGAGGATAGGTTGAACAATTGAAACTTGAACTGCTATCCTGTACTCTATCCTGTAATAAGCAGGGAGCTAGGGAGACAGTCTTAGTGAAGCTCACTGAAAGTCTACTGGCTTCTGTTCTCAGCAAGCATCAGGTGACCTCAGAAGTTTGCATCTAAGGAGATGCTGACGTAAATGGCTAGCAAAGCTCATATATGTGGCGTGAAAAGATTTTACCTGTTTGTATTAGTTATCTGGTCGCCTCATCTGGGACCCTCACACAAGGCCTCTGTGTATTTCTTTCACCCCTGATGAACCTGATGGAGCTGCCTCTCGCTGATTAGTCCAGCCCAGGGCCAATGAAGGAACAGTCATTTGTTCCTTGGCTAGGTCTGCACTCATCTCCTTGGTTGGGTGAACAATGGCTGCACCCTGGAGAGAAGTCAGCTGCCCATTTTTTCAATCAAATGTAATCCCTTTAACTCATATTATCTTACATCTATGTTTACCTACTGTTGGGAAACCCTGCTACTTAAAGTTGTAGTCTACCATGACTAGATAGCTCCTCCGAGCGAGCTGCTAAGTGGAGAATTCCCTTTTCCAGCAGAGATAACCAGTCTCTGACCTTATCAGGGGAGCCTGACCCCCAAACCCTTTAGCCGAGAAAGGTCACAGAGTCCTTGGAAAACCTACAAGTTCTACACCGTCCCTGCCCAGCAAGCACCTGGGATTCCTGGAGTCCCTCTCCATTGCAAACGAGGCATCCCCAGTTCTATAAACTCTAGCCACAGATTTACATTCACCCTGAAAACTCCTCCCACTCTCCAAGGCTCATATTTGGACTTTGTTCACCTCTTGCATACAAGCTGTGCCACTGAATATCTTTAGAGAAGGGCTTTGCATAAAAGAGCTCTAATACCCCGGCCAGACCAGGATCTCGCAGTCCCCACCCACTCTGAGCCCTGCAACATCCTCCCACCCTTGCATACAGCAGCATCCGGACACCCTGGAGGGAAAGCAGAACCTGCTGATCTTTATTGCCTTTGAAGCTCCTGGAAGCCACCAGAAACCAAGGCATACCTGCTTCCAGTATTCACCAAAACTGAAATATTTCAACATCACAGAAGACCAAATAAATTAGCAACTAAATTTAACAAAACTTCCCCTACTTTACAAAGATCACATCCTACCATGGGACTCACCAAAGCCACTAAAACTGCATCCCAACCCTGAGGCTACTGATAAATTGGCCTTTTCCTCAACTCTTGGGATCAAAGTCAGGTCATCTGATTTGGTGGCAAGCACCCTTAACCTCTGAGCTATGTCTCCAGTCTGGAAAATAGGTTTGTTTTTTGAGACATGGTCTCACTATGTAGCCTTGGCTAGCCTGGAGCCCCCTATGTATACAGGTTGTGATGGTGTAGGCCTTTAATCCCAGGGCTGCTGAGGCAGAGGCAGGTGGGTTTCCGTTGGTTAGAATCTGAGAAGTTTTTAGTAAAAAAGGAAAAATGTCCCATGATGTGGTATTCCTGAAAAGTAGCTCACAAAATTGATTGGGTAGTGAAGACAGTTGCTCTACAAAACCACAAAACCAACTTGCCTCACGGAGAAAAGGAAACAAAGGAGGAGGCACCAAACTGTGAATAACACTGGAAAATTAGGAAGATTCTTTTTTTTTTTTGTCAAAATTTTTTCAATATAAAAAACGCTCTTCCAAAACAAAACAAAACAAAACAAAACAAAAAAAAATACTCTTCCTTCATAGGACAATACCACAACTAGATTTCGTATGCTGCAAAATAAAGCCTGGTGAGCTAATAATGGGTTGCCTCAGAGTTATTGGCCAATGGGGTTCCACAGATCCCTAAAACATCTTGGGCTATTGCCAATGCTGTTGCTTACACCCGGGACTTGACGGTAAGACCTTATTGCTGAAAACACTGCATTCCTGAGTCATAGGACATTGGAGAAACCTATCTGGTACCCGACTGGAAGCTTCATTCCTGTTGATTAGCTTTCATAGAGCTGGAAAATGCTAGGCTTGCTACTGGATGAGAAAAGGAATTATCCGTCTCTCTCAGCTATGAGTCCTGTGAGTTACAACAGCAACCTGTGTGACAAGACATACCTACTGGTGCAGTGCGATGCACATGCTGCCACAACAACCAACCACTCAAAACAACTTTCCTTCTTTCTTTCTTTCTTTCTTTCTTTCTTTCTTTCTTTCTTTCTTTCTTTCTTTCTTTCTTTCTTTCTTTCTTATGTATACAGCGTTCTGCCTGCATGTATGCCTGCAGGCCAGAAGAGGGCACCAGATCTCATTCTAGATGGTTGTGAGTCACCATGTGGTTGTCAGGAATTGAACTCAGGACCTCTGGAAGAGCAGCCAGTGCTCTTAACCTCTGAGCCATCTCTCCAGCCTAACCACTCACTTTTTAAAAATTTGGATCTAAGGCCTGCTCCAAGATATAGAGCCCAAGTTTGACACTGCTAATGAGATGAAGAATGTACGGCTAGATAGGCCACAAGCGTTAGGGGAACCCTTCTACTATTATTCTGCTTAAAGCAGCTCCCAATGACTTACTGCTATAACATAACCAATGTATATTAGACCTTCGTTAGAGAAGCTCCGTCTTGCAGTAGATGGTAAATTAACACAGAAACCTACTGGTCAGTATGCAGAGACTCAGAGGCAGTGGAATGCTCAGCCCTCTATGGGGCATCTACATCACATCCCTCTCCTCAAAACTCAGGGATCTGTGTGGAAGAGGAGCAGAGAGATTGTTAGAGGCGGAGATGGTGGATGACTGAAAAGAAACACTGCTTTCCATACAACAGGGCAGGTGCACACACGGACGCCCAGGGACTGTGATAGTGCACGCAAGATCTACAGATGTTCCAGCTAGACAAAATCTCAGTGTGGAGGAGGGGAGGTGAGTGTCTTAGTCAGGGTTTCTATTCCTGAACAAACATCATGACTAAGAAGCAAGTTGGGGAAGAAAGGGTTCATTCAGCTTACACTTCCACATTGCTGTTTATCACCAAAGGAAGTAAGGACTGGAACTCAAGCAGGCCAGGAAGCAGGAGCTGATGCAGAGGCCATGGAGGGATGTTACTTACTGGCTTCCTTCCCCTGGCTTGCCAGCTTTCTTTCTTTTGGAACCCAAGACCACCAACCAGCCCAGGGATGGTCCCACCCACAAGGGGCCTATCCCCCTAGATCACTAATTGAGAAAATGCCTCACAGCTGGATCTCATGGAGGCATTTTCTCAACAGAAGCTCCTTTCTGTGTGATTACTCCAGCTTGTGTCAAGTTGACACACAAAACCAGCCAGAGCTGGGCGGTGGTGGCACACGCCTTTAATCCCAGCACTCAGGAGGCAGAGGCAGGCAGATTTCTGAGTTTGAGGCCAGCCTAGTCTACAGAGTGAGTTCCAGGACAGCCAGGGCTACACAGAGAAACCCTGTCTTGAAAAACAAAACAAAACAACAAACAAACAAACAAACAAACAAAACAGCCAGTACAGTGAGCATGCAGACTCTCCCATAGCTGGGAAACGTGTCATTGAATTGCTCCTGGAAGATGGAAAGCTTTTCTTCAATGGAGTGACACCCAGTTATTGTGGGTGTTTTTGTTTTTGTTTTTGTTTTTTTCCAGACAGGGTTTCTCTGTGTAGCCCTGGCTGACCTGAAACTCACTCTGTAGACCAGGCTGGCCTTGAACTCAGAAATCTGCCTGACTCTGCCTCCCGAGTGCTGGGTTTAAAGATGTGTGCCACCACTGCCCGGCCTGGTTGTTATGTTTTACAAAAAGCTAAAGATATATTTGACAGAGCGCAGTAGGGTGTGGTGGGAGGGGGTGCCTCAGAGGGCCCACACTGAAGCATCCTCCCTCCCCACAGCCATAGTATAGAATAGTTTATTTGAGGGCATGGTTAGGTAGAGAGAGGGGGAACAGAGAAGGTCAGGGAGAGAAAAAGAGTGATAAAGAAAAGGCTGACCAGGAACATGTGAAGGGGGCGGGGAGGGGAAGGGGAGAGAGGGAGAAAGGACTCAGAGAGGAGAGAGAAGAGAGTCAGAGAGAGAAAGGGGGCAGAAAGAGCCAGGAGGGGCCAAACAGCCTCTTTTGTAGAGAGCCAGGCCTAGTCAGCTGTTGCCAGGTGACTGTTGGGTAGAGCCTGGAAGGAATGCTGACACGGGCACCTTATTTATTATGAAGGTTCTATGGCTGTGAAGAAACACCACGACCAAGGCAATTTTATATTTTAAAAAAGCATTTAAGGGCTGGTGAGATGGCTCAGCGGGTAAGAGCACCCGACTGCTCTTCCAAAGGTCCAGAGTTCAAATCCCAGCAACCACATGGTGGCTCAAAACCATCCGTAATGAGATTTGATGCCCTCTTCTGGGTTGTCTGAAGACAGCTACAGTGTACTTACATATAATAAATAAATCTTAAAAAAAAAAAAAAAAAAGCATTTAATTGGACGTTTGCTACCAGTTTTAGAGGGTTAGGCCATGATCATCTTGGCAGGAAGCAGACAGGAAGGATCCTGGAGCAGAGAGCATTAGATCCCGATCTGCCCACAGCAGGAGTGGGGAGGGGATGGGGGGTGGGGGTGGGAGGGGGGTAGGTGTGCTGGGCCTGGTGTGGGTTTTGGAAACCTTGAAGCCCACCGCTACCTAGTGATACACCTCCTCCAACAAGATGACACCTCCTAACCTCCTAATCCTTCTAATCCTTGAACAGACCCCCTCTCTGGAGACTAACATTTAAATGCATGAGCCGTGGTACTGGTGCCATTCTTATTCTAGGGCAGAGCCATGTCAGACGATACAAACTGGACTTGACTGTCTTAAAGAGCGAGAGCGGGAGTGAAAGAGAAGAATATAAAGTTGGGTGGGTTGTAAGGTAGAGGAGAATCTGGGAGGAATTGGAAGAGGGTGGGAGGTGGGGGATGAACATGATGGAAAAACTATTACTATTTTGTGTTTTTGCTTTTTGAGACAGGGTTTTTCTGTGTAGCCCTGGCTGTCCTGGAACTTGCTCTGTAGACCAGGCTGGCCTTGAACTCAGAGATCCACAGGCCTCTGTCCAAAAACCATGTTATGAAATTCTTAAAGAATAAATAGAAACATTATTTTTTTAAAGATTTATTTATTTATTTATTTATTATATGTAAGTACACTGTAGCTGTCTTCAGACACTCCAGAGAGGGTGTCAGATCTTGTTACGAATGGTTATGAGCCACCATGTAGTTGCTGGGATTTGAACTCTGGACCTTTGGAAGAGCAGTCCTGTGCTCTTACCCACTGAGCCATCTCACCAGCCCCTAGAAACATTATTTTAAAAGAAAATAATAAATGAACCTGGGGAACTTAAGAGTTAAATATTGGGCTGGAGAGATGGCTTGGCAGTTAAGAACACTGACTGTTCTGAAAGATCCAGAGTTCAATTTCCAGCAACCACATAGTGGCTCACAACCATCTGTAATGGGATCTGATGCCCTCTTCTGGTGTGTCTGAAGACAGCTACAGTGTCCTTGTATAAATAATAATAAATAAATAATATTTCAAAAAAAAAAAGAGTTAAATAGTAATTGCTGACTCAAATGTAGGTACTTCTGAGCTGGGGTGTAGCTCTGTGGTAGAGTATATGCCAGACACAGCAGAGTCCCTGGTTCCATTCCAGCATGGCAGGGGAGAGGGCAAGCTGGTACTTCTGATTCTATACCAGTTGCCCCAGAGCAAGAGAAAGGTGTCCTGGCTGTAACCTGGGTCCTTGCTAGCTGGGAGTCTTAGCTATGGTCGCACACTCCTCCAAACCTCGGTTTTCTCATCAGGAGAATGGATTGGAGAGGGAGCAGTTCAGTATAGAAACACCCACAAGCACTGGCTGAAGGCCAGAGTCCCCACTCCGCTCATCTCAGTCAGGGACCCTGTCAGGACAGAGTTCCCAGTGGCTTTGTCTTCCTGGGCGCCTGGAGCTGCCCCAGCCCTGAGAAACAGGGAACTTCCTTTGGAGGTGAGCTTCTGACTCCCTTTCATCTTCCTTATCAGACCAAGGTGGTGAAACCCGCATCCCTTCTGTCAGCGCTCTTTCCCACCGGAATTTAATCACAACCCAAGGTGTTCTGCCTCAACCTGCTTCCTGCTGCTACTTCTGCTGCTGCCCGTGTTTTCAGACGTGTCATGTGATGTGAGCAAACACAAACACAAGACACACCTCCTCCTCCTCCCCACCTTAGCCTCCTCTTCCTTCTGAGATAGGCTGATCATAAACTTAATACATAGCTCAGGCTTGCCTCACGCCCGCCTCAGCCTCCCAAGTGCTGGGAATGCCTACCTGTACAAAACATTGTGCTGGATGGTTTTGTGTGTCAACTAGCCAGACACAAGCTAGAGTCATCAGAGAGGAAGGAGCCTCAGTTAAGGAGATGCCTCCATGGGATGCAACTGTAAGGCATTTTCTCAGTTGGTGATCCATGGGGAGGGCCCAGCCCATCGTGGGTGGTGCAATCCCTGGGCTGGTAGTTCTGGGTTCTATACAAAAGCAACCTGGGTAATTCACGTGAAGCAAGCCAGTAAGCAGTGCCTCTTCATGGTGTCTGCAGCAACTCCTGTCTCCAGGATTCTACCCTGCTTGAGTTTCTGTCCTGACCTCCTTCAGTGATGAACAACAACGCGGAATGTGCAGAATTCAAGCCAAATAAACCCTTTCGTCTCCAACTAGCTTTTTGGTCATGGGGTTTCATCACAGCAATAGAAACCCTAGCCAAGACAAATACCATGGCAGGCTAGAACACCAGACTTCATAGTCAAGTTGCTGTGGGGAGGAGATTGCATCCCATAGCACCAGTTGCCTTGAAACCAACAGTGAGACTTGGATGCTTTTCAGCAAGGAGCCTAATTAAAGAAACTTGGAATCTTTCCCAGCTGTGCTTCTGGGGGTTGGGGGCAGGGAGAGGGGATGTGTTCCCAAGATAAGCATGGTTCCAAGGGTAAAGACAGACTCCATGTCTGGCCCCAGTGGTCATGGAGTCCACTCTGAGGGCTATGGCAGGAACCAAAGTTCCCAAACTCTTCTAAATAGCAGAAGTCATTGTAAAAGCACACTGATTTTACAATTCCTTTAGTCAGTAAATACTTATTATGAAACTTTCTTTTGTCATGATCCTGGGCATGCTGTACATGACTATCATGCTGGCACTCAGGAGGTGGAGGCAGACAATATGTAAGATAAATTCCTATAGGGGAAGTTGCTTGGGAAAGAGGTACATATATTGGTAATTTTGAAAGATATGGTGAAATGGCTGTACGTAAAGGATTGACCAATTGTACTCTTGGTGGTAACATCTCAGAGACTTTTCAAGACGCGAATGTTCCATTGCCTATGATGTCCCAAGTCTATTGAATGGTTACCTTGGTGGCCCCAACCTTCAGTGGGTTCCCTTTGATCTTCTTCTGTTTTTTTTTTTTTTTTTTTAAGATTTATTTATTATTGTACATAAGTACACTGTAGTTGTCTTCAGATGCACCAGAAGAGGGCGTCAGATCTCATTATGGGTGGTTGTGAGCCACCATGTGGTTGCTGGGATTTGAACTCAAGACCTTCGGAAGAGCAGTTAGTGCTCTTACCCGCTGAGCCATCTTGCCAGCCCCTGTTGTGAGGTTTTTTGTTTGTTTGTTTGTTTTGTTTTGTTTTGTTTTTTTGAGACAGGGTTTCTTTGACTGTCCTGGAACTCTATAGATCAGGCTGGCCTCACACTCACAAAAAACTGCCTGCCTCTGCCTCCCAAGTGCTGGGATTAGATGTGTGTGCCCCTACTACCCAGCAGGACCTTTTTTAAACCAAGGTTTATTTATATTTTATTTGGAGTGTGTCCATGTGTGTATGTGTTTCCATGTCTGTGTGTGTCCGTGTCCGTGTCCGAGTGTGTGTGTGTGTGTGTGTGTGTCTGTGTCTGTGTCTGTGTCTGTGTGTGTATCCGTGTGTGTGAACGTGCACAGCTCAGGAGCTGTGAGTCCCAGGATGGAACTCAGGTCTGCAGGCTTAGAGGAAGGCACATTTATGCACTGAGTTACCAGCTATCTTGCCAGCCCTTCCCTTGCTCTTAAGGTAAAGAGGCATTAGCTAGGGCAGAATATGCAGCGTGAGAACCCAGTCCTGAGCACTCCAGCCAAAACCTCCAAAGAGAACAGCAGGCTCCTGAGCTCAGAGAACAGCAGGCTCCTGAGCTCCCGGCCTCTCTCCCTGCTCACCTCTGCCTCTGGCGCATTCACCTTTCATTTGGTTTTTCTGTAAGCTCGGTAGCATGTTTTGAATCTAATTGCCTCATGCCTAGAAGGCTTTCCTCCTGTCTGCTTCTTTAACCTCTCTGCTGTAGGTTCAGTCCTCATTTCCTCCAGAATCCTTCCTGAGTGTCCCCGATGAGCCCCTCGGGAGGTGAGCTCTCAGATGTGACGCACTTCTCCGGTAGGCCAAAGGCTATTAGCTCTTTTCTTCTGTGGTCAGTGATGAGCCACTCTTGCTGACCTGTGAGATCTGTGAAGATAGAGGTTCTGTCTATTTTTCTCTCTATAGTTTCCCCAAAGTCTACATTGTGTCTGGTGCTTAGTAGGCACTTGAGAAAAACTTAACACACACACACACACACACACACACACACACACACACACACACACAGACTTTTAGCTACTTTGTGGGT
>NC_034603.1:46623007-46633758 GCF_900095145.1 Mus pahari
CAGAGGAAGAAGAGGGAGAAGAGGAGGAGGGGGAGGAGGGGGAGGGGGAGCCCAAGAGCATCACAATCCATCGGCGGGTCCTTAAGTCTCCCTCCAGTTAGCCCGAGAAGTGTCCAGGGAGATTCAGAGGGGTGGGGCAGGTGGTATATGCAAGGGAGATATGGCGAGGAATGCAGAGCTACAGGAAGCCAGCATGTGGAAAGATGGGGTCATTCTGGTGACCTCATGCTGTGACCACACCAGTGTCCGGAACAGGACCTCAGGCAGTTCCTTGGCTCCCAGCACGTCTGTCTTCTCTGTCACACGCAGTCTAATCTTTCAGTTTTCTTTTCTTCAAACTTCTCAAAGGGATGGCCCCACCTCCCTTCCCTCTGTCTTGCAGGCCTTCCTTTGACCCTACTCCACCCCCACATCAGTGACTCAGCTGCCAGGCACCCAAGCAGATGGTCCAACACCCAGACCCAAAGATGGGCTGCTTCCTCCAGCCCTTCCCCCTGGAGGACCTGAGAAGTGAGAAAAATGGGGAGGACCAAGTCTTAGTTTGAGAGTGAATCTCAAGCCTTCTGCTCTGTACTAGTCCATACTGTGCTATACTGAGAAGAACAGTGAGCCCTGGTCTGCTGACTTTACTCTCAGGATGCAGGTCAGCTAGTTAGTGGCAATCCAGGAATCTCTCCTGGATTCCAGGCTCTCTGGAAGCTTCACCAAGGTGAGAGGTGCCATTGTGTTCTAAGTTGATCTTCAGTTGAGTGGCCAGCCACTTCAGGCCTCGGTACACCTCCATTGGGCTGGGACCCTGGGGCACAGGACTGGAGTCTTTTCAGGGGCAGGAGTTCCACGACTTTCGTCTTGCTCAGGCTGGTCTCTTATCTTGGCACTGTGCTTCTGCCTGCACCTACAGGGGTGGGTACGACAGGGACTGAAGCTGTGGTTGGAATGGCCACTCTCATCCTTGTCAGAGGGTTGCAGGTTTTCCTGGGTGGTCTCCATTTTGCCAACTCCCTGCTTTGTTGACTCATCAGTGTGTGCAGGGGATTCTCCAACCCCCCTCCCCAAGTAGGAGTGGGTTGTAATTCATTCCCAAGCCACAGCAGTGTGTGCCTAGGGGTGTATACCCCACAGGGCATCTCTAACCCTGCACAGAAGCATCACAGCACCTGAAGCCAGGCTTGCATGCCAGCTCCTGGCAACCCTGGCAGGATGGGGCAACAGCTGGTGGCTCCTTCTCTGAGCAGAGCAGGCAGCAGATGACTTTGTAGCCCTAGCTCTGTAGTCCACAGCAGGATAGCCTTGAGGCTGGAGAGCAGAGCACTGAGGGTGAGGATGGGCCTCATGAAGGGAGTAAGGGCACCCACACCCAGCAGCTCACAGCTACCCAGAACTCCAGTACTGGGGATCTGGTGCCCTCTTCTGGTCTCCAAGGCACCTGCACTCAGGTTAACACACACACACACACACACACACACACACACACACACACACACACAATTCTTTTTCAAACTGTAGTTTGTTAGGGACATTGGGGGTGAAGGTCTGAAACTGATTTTCAAGAAAGCCATCAAACAAGTTCCCCATCCATAAATCTGTCAAAGAGCAGATCCAAGGACAAAGAACTCTGCCAAGTGCCAGAATCTTCAACCTAGCCCTCCATAGCCCACCCTGACTGTAGAAGGCCCAAGTGCTAACATCTGGAACAGCTGGAAGACCAGACCTAGATGGCTCAAGGTCATGCAGTACCCAGATAGTCAGGGACCTAACCTGGAAGTTAGTGAGCATGCTGGAACCAAGCGAGATTGGCCACTAATGTGCTGCCAAGCATCTTTTGCCCACCTAGCAGTGAGGCAAGGCAGGTGGCTGAGCAGTTTCATTTTATTTTAATTATGTGTGTGTAAGTGTCAGGGTGTATGTGTATACAGAGCCCTTGAAATGCAGAAGAGGGTGTCGGATTTCCTGGAAATGTAGTCACAGGTGGTTGTGAGCCTCAGGATATGAGTGCTGGGAACCAAATTGATGGTGGGATAGAAAGGGAAAAAGATGGGAACATGGTAAGGTAAAGGAGTATCCCCTCCCCCCCCCACACACACACGTGCTCGCGCGCGCGCGCGCGCACACACACACACACACACACACACACACACACACACACACACCCCTCCCCATTGAAGCTCTTACCAGCTGAAAATCTAGACATCCAACACTGGTCTGGAGAGATGACTCAGTGGTTAAGAACAGTGGCTGTTCTTTCAGAGGTCCAGGATCCGAGCACCCACCCAAAAGTTCACAATAGGGAGACAGTTCAGTGGAGGAGGTCATTTTACACTTGAAAGGGGAAAAATTCCCAGGGTGGGTTATGGAGGGCTAAGTTGAAGATTACCTGCTCTTTGACTGACAGATTTATGGATGGGGGACTTGTTCTATGGCTTTCCCTGAAAATCAAGTACTGGAGTTCCGGGTAGCTGTGAGCTGTTGGGTGTGGGTGCTGGGAACTGAACTCAGGTCCTCTTCAAGAGCAGCAAGCTACTCTTCAGTGCTCAGCTGTCTCTTCAGCTAGTTCTGCAAGTGAAAAACACCGATGGGGAAAGAAAGCAGGAAGCATCTCAACTGCCTGTCAGAAGTTTAAATTCAGAACAACCTGCAAAGATTAGAGGGCTGATGGGAAGAGGCAGCGGGCTTTGTTTCCGGTCAATGGTACTCCAAAGCGAAGACTGTTTCTTCCCAGCAAGGCAGCAAGGTGTGGCTGTTTGCCTTTTAAGCTCGTTTTCACTCTATCTCTTTAAGGTTTTAATTGGCTCTGTTACACCTGTACCTTGAAGTGTTTTCTCATGCTCCTATAGTGGTTTCAAACTTTTAGGTCTTACATAGTGGTTGGAATTTGGTTTTTCTAGTCAATGTATATCTAGTTTTAGATACTATTTTTTTTTTTAAATTTTATTTATTATATGTAAGTACACTGTAGCTGTCTTCAGACACCCCAGAAGAGGGCATCAGATCTTACTATGGATGGTTGTGAGCCATCATGTGGTTGCTGGGATTTGAACTCACGACCTTCAGAAGAGCAGTCGGTGCTCTTAACCGCTGAGCCATCTCTCCAGCCCAGATACTAGTTTTATAAACTAGTATATATCTAGTTTTCTAAGCAGCATTTGCTGAAGAGGCTATCTGTCTTCCAGGATCATTTTTTTAAATAACAATTTTACTTGTTTATCCTTCATATGCATTGGTGCATTGGTGCTTTGCCTGCCTGCATGCCTGTGTGAGGGTGTAGGAATCCTTCAAACAAGAGTTACAATTTTGGGCTGCCATGTGGGTGCTGGGAATTGAACCCAGGTCCTCTGGAACAGCAGCCAGGGCTCCTAACCGCTGAGCCCAGTCCCCAGGATTATCCATATTGCTTCTTTTAGGGGTGGCTGGATTATGGCTGATGTGTTATTGTGGTTACCAAAAGCTATTAGCACTGCCTTTCTGATAGTGAGGCAGGAGGGTGGGGCTGTGAGTGACATCAGCAAGGCCTTATATACTGACTGTAAAATTGTCATAGGAGAAATACTAGTTGGCAAAGAAGAAGACTGGAAAGTCCCAGCTGATGATAAAAACTGGCTTGGGCCTTTTGGGAAGGCATTGAGGTCACAAGGTGACCTGTGGCTCAGGATGACACCTAAGCACACTGTATTGGGGGTGGTGATTAAAATGCTAATGATACCTGCGATGCATAAAATCATAAATAGAACTACATGTAACAGCTAGAGCAGGAAAAGCCCTCTGTCTCCAAATGACCCTGTCTGATGTGGGTACTGGAAACCAAATTCAGGTCCTCTGAGGAGCAGCAGGCACAAAAATCTGTAGTGAAGTGCTCCCATCCTCTCTGCCGTCAGCATCCCAGTGCTCCCATCTTCTCTGCCATCAGCATCCCAACCTCCTTTGTTCTTTCATGGAGTATTGAAGATGCTTCCTGACTGGCCATTTTATTTCAGCCCTTATCCCTAACATTCTACAAAGATGTGAGTGTGAGTGTGTGTGTGTGTGTGTGTGTGTGTGTGTGCAGGTGCCTTGGAGACCAGAAGAGGGCATCAGATCCCCTGGAGCTGGTGTTGCTGGTGGTTGTGAGCTGCCTGATATGGGATCTTGGAACTGACCTCTGGTCCCCTGAAAGAATAGCGAGCTCTCTTCTGAACATCCCTCTAACCTCCGTTTTATTTTACTCACTCTGTAGACCAGGCTGGTCTCAGACTCAGGGGCCCACCTGCCTCTGCCTCCTGAGTGCTGGGATTAAAGACGTGCGCCACCACGTCCGGCTTTTTAGGGTTAGGTTCCTTATTGAGAGCTTTAATAGAGCAAAGGGTAGGAAATACTCTCCCATCTCCATGCTGGGAACAATACTTCAGGGTTTACCCTCTGACCTTTTCCTTTGAAAGTTTCTCTGAGCTGGGCCTGTGTATGGAGGTGCCTGCTACAAGCTGGTTTGCATTAACTGAAGGAAAAGGAAAGAATTGGAGACAGAAGGCAGAGGTAATAGGTTTCCCACTTGTTTACATTACCTATCAAAGTAGCTCAAATGGGAGGCTAAGCCATTTCGCCCGCTGTCAAAGCAATATTCTGAGCAATTTACTTTTTCTCATTTATTTGTTTATTTAGTGTGTGTGTGTGTGTTTGCATGTACATGCACAAGCATACATGTGGAGGTCAAAGACAACCACAGCAATTGGTTCTCTCCCTCCACCATTATGATCTCCGGAATCCAACAACCTTAGTTCATAAGCTTTGGCAGCAAGCTATCTCATCAGCCCAGAATTTAGTGAATAACGATAAAGTCACAAACTATGCCAACTTTTCCGTTTCTCTGAGCCTGACCTGGGGAAGTGTTTTGCGGTGTCCATTGGTCTGAGGCATTGGAGTTTTTGCCATGGCAACGCTTATGTCAACAACACACATTAACTCAGGACTGCATCTGACCTTACACTCGCTCAGAGTTCCCTCTGACCCTCACAACTGTTCCCTTCTCCAACTATGGGGTGCTCAAGGGGTGTGGTATTTAGGAAGGAGAATCTGTAAACTGTGAACGATCAATCTATGATATTGATCGCTGTAGATGGAATTCTGATTCCTCAAATCAAGGTGTTCTTCAAGCGTTTTTTTTTTTTTTCTCAAAGGATATAAGCTCAAGGGTGTTGATTAGTTTAGAAGAGGTTTGTGTTGGAGAGACGGCTCAGTGGTTAAGGACACTGATGCTCTTGCAGAGGACCCAAGTCCAGTTCCTAGCACCCACATGATGGCTCACAACTGTTTGTAACTCTAGTTCCAGGGGATCTTCAGGGCCACCTGAGAGAACATAGTGGACATTTAGATAAGGCTTGTCTGTGTGCATCATACATGTACACACAGAATACTTAAAAGACAGACTATATGTAAACATGTAGTCCCATGCAATTATGTAAGGCACACACACACACACACACACACACACACACACACACACACGAAAAAACAGAAAGTTATTTCACAGGGAAATGTCAATATGGTAATTATGGTAATGGTTTCTTTCTGACCCTCATTTGTTCAGAATTTCTATCATGTGGCTTTTCTTTTACTTAGCTGTCCTGGAATTGGCTCTGTAGACCAGGTTGGCCTCAAACTCAGGGATCTGCTGAGCATTTACAGGAAAGAATACTGCTCTCACGATCCCTCCGGCTTTGGAGGAACTGGGCACCAGCTTCCTGGGAAAATACCCAGGAAAAATACCCATAAAACAACAGACTCAAGAGAGGACCAACCCAGCCGGGCAGTGGAGGCACATGCCTTTAATCCTAGCACTAGGGAGGCAGAGGCAGGCGGATTTCTGAGTTTGAGGCGAGCCTGGTCTACAGAGTGAGTTCCAGGACAGCCAGAGCTATACAGAGAAACCCTGTCTCAAAAAACCAAATAAATAAATATAAATAAATAAATAAATAAATAAATAAATAAATAAATAAATACAAATCTTAGGAAGGAGAGAAGGAAAGAAGGAAGGGAGGTGGGTGGAGAGCTTTGGGGGCCGCTTGGCAGGAATTTGACATTGGGCCAGAACCAGGAAGTTGACTTCCGGCCGGAAGGAATCTGATTTTGGCCAGAACAAAGACGTAGGCTTCAGGCAAGAGTTGACTTTGAACTAGGACAGGGAAGTAGGCTCAGATATCCTGGTCATCCTGACCAATGACCCCTAGAAACCTTGACCGTGGGACTTCGTTTACTACCTTGCTTTATCCTTGACTGTTTCTTGTCTTGCTTGTTCCTGAACCCAGAACTGCCCTTATTACTTGCATGTAATTAAAATGGTATAAAAGCAGACTGGAAAAAAAATAAACCCATTTCAGCCTCAGAACTGGCTGGGGTCATCATGCTGCAGTGTTGTCTAATTGCCTTTTTTCTTTTAAATCCTCACTCCTGCCCTGGAGAACCTGTTGACTGACTGAGCTGGCTTGGTCAAGGGAAGGGAGAAGACATGTAGAGAAAAGCAGTAGTCGAAAAAGAGACAGCTTTGAGAGGAGAGGGTATCCCAAGTTTTCCTTAAACCATTGCTTGCCCATGAAACTGAGGGAAAGACGGCTTCTATCTTGTTCTTTGAGGCAGGGTCTTTCCATCAAACCCAGAACTTTCTCTGGCTAGTCTCACTAGCAGCCAGCTTGCTTTGAGAATCTTGTCTCTGGCCTACCAAGGTCAGAATTATGGGTGGGTCACCACACCCGCTGGGCATGCATTTAGGTTCCTGGGTCTACTTGCTTGGGAAGCAAACATTTTAACTGACAAACCATCTCCTCTGGTCCTCGTGATTGGTGGTTCGAGGCCAGCCAAGCCGCATAGCAAGATCTTGTCAGAAAGAGAGGGGGTTTGATCTGGGCTTCTTAGAACTCAAGGCAAGAACGGAAACGATGGCATGTAAACCTGTCGTCGGTTTGAGAATCAGGCAGAGCAGGAGAGGCGTGATGTGTTAATTAATATCCAGCAATATAAATATATTTTATTTTGGGTGGATAAACCAAACAGCCAAGGTGGTTCCACGTGGGAGAGGTTTATTGTGCGGGGATAGAGGCGTGGCGAAGCGGGTAGAAGGGCAGAGAAGAGGAAAAAGAGAGAAAGAGGAGGGAGAGAAAAAAGAAAGAGAGCTAATTTATACAGGAAAATGACGTCACACCAGTGAGGGTGGGAAATGAGCCAAGTGGATTGTGGGATTGAGGGTCATTGTCCTGGCAACGCAGGTCAGGGTCACATAGTTAGGCTTGGAGTGTCTAACAGGATGCACAGTCCTTCAGAAACTTTTTGTTTGTTTGTTTTGTTTTGTTTTTTTGGTTTTTCGAGACAGGGTTTCTCTGTGTAGCCCTGGCTGTCCTGGAACTCACTCTGTAGACCAAAGCTGGCCTCGAACTCAGAAATAAGTGGTGGGATAAAAGGCGCGCGCCACCACGCCCGGCTCCCCCATTTCTTTTTTAAGGGCCTCTATTATCTTCATAAAGTTGGTTTTCAGGTCATCTTCTTGCGCTCCAGCTGCACGGAAATATTCAGGTCTGGCTGTCGTAGGATAGCTGGGCTCTGATGACGTTGCATTGCCCTGGCTGCTTTGTTCCTACACTGGCAGTTAGGCGTCTGGATTTGGGACGACTGTAGGTCTAGATGCTGATTTCTGAGCTGGTCCTTGTTGGATATGTGCTTTGCTCCATGATTTCTGTTTCCGCTTTGGTTTCTGTGGCATGCATTTTCATCATCCTGTGTGAACTCTGAGCCACTAGGGAGTCTCTGACCAGGTTCAGGGCTGGACTTCCGGTAACTTGCTTGGCCTTTGGTGCAGCAGTGGGGTGTCTGTTTTTCTGATGGGTGTGGCCTGCACCTGAGCAGCTGGAGTCTGTTCTTCTGACTGGTGTGGCCATGGGCAAGGCAGTGAGGTGGGATGGGAGCAGGGGGATAGTAGGATAGGTCTTAGGGACCCGAATCTAGGGAGTGGGGTAGCTCAGCTGCCAGGGGCTCACTCACCTGCCCTTCTAACTGGGGTCACCTAAGCATCTGGAGTTTGCCAGAATTGGGGGCAGGAACCCAGTCACGGGATGGGCAACCTCACCGATTCTCATGTGGCCTCTCTTGCCCAGAGGCCTGAATGACAGCCTGTGGTTTGGTTTAGACCTTACCATGGAAACATGAGCCTGTGGAGTCTAATGAGGTCACTCACTTCTAACTGGTCACCCACACCAGGCCTGAACCTATGGCTCAGACACTTTCAACATCAGTTCAGAGGCAGGCAGTACCTCAACTTGACTTCCAGAAAGAGGAGCTTTGTGAAGATAACACAAGACACCCGAAAACCCCCAGGGAAGCTTGCTTCTGCTACAGCTTGCACAATGCTGTATTACCCCTGGGTGATGCTGGGGAGAAAGAGAAAGTGAAAACACCAGCGTAGAACACAGAGCCTGAGCAGAGGCTTCAGCTTGAGGGAATTCCCAGTCTGCTTGTTCTGGCATCCTCACAGCGCAGTCCTGCTGGGTAGTGGAAACCAGCCAGGCCTGACATCTCTAGGAAGAGTCATCCTGGCTCAGAGGCAAACATCCGGGCCCTAGGCTTTCTTTCCATCCTCACTAGCAGACAAGCTGGCCCAGTTGCAATGTTTGATTTTGTATTCAAAGACAGAGTGTTTCTGGGGCATTCTGGCTGCCTTTTCTTCTGATTCTTTTGCAGCTGCTGGGACTGTAATTGCCTATGCAAAGGCTGAGTGCCACATCAACCCTTCCAGCAACCATGACAGGCATTTGCAGGGGGGTCCTCCAGCCTCTTTGGATTAATAAACCCTGCAGCTCACCAGGAAGGAGCACAGAATTAAAAACAGATGCCATGTCTCTCAGATCTCTTGCTCCTGGCCTCCCCTCCCCTCCCCCTTTCCTTTCTCTTCCTCCTTTAGTATTGGGCAAGGAATTTAGTTCATAGCTCCATGTAGCCATCTCTTTTAAACTAGCAGCTGGAGAGATGGCTGAGGGATTAAGATCAAGGATTGGTTCCCAGCATCCACTTAGTGGCGTTATTCCAGTCCCAGGGGATCCAATACTCTCTTTAGACCTCCTCTGGCACCGCACATATATAGTGTGCACACATACACATTAAATAAGTAACATTTTTTAAAAAACACGAGTAATAGCTGGGCAGTGCTTGTGCACACCCACAATCTCAGTTTGCTTGGAGGCAGAGGCAGTCGGATCTTTGAGTTCAAGACCAGCCTGGTCTACAGAGTGAGTTCTAGGACAGCCAGGGCTACACAGAGAAACTCTGTCTATAAATACAAAACAGGCCGGGCGTGGAAGGCACTTGGGAGGCAGAGGCAGGCAAATTTCTGAGTTCGAGGCCAGCCTGGTCTACACAGTGAGTTCCAGGACAGCCAGGGGTACTCAGAGAAACCCTGTCTCAAAAAACCAAAAAACAAACAAACAAACAAACAAAAAACTCAAAACAAACAAACAACAAAAAAACAGACAAACAAACAAAAAACTAGGGGCTGGAGACGTGGCTCAGTGGTTAAGAGCACTGACTTATAGAGGTTAAGGTCTTGCAGAGGTCCTGAGTTCAATTCCCAGCAACTACATGGTGGTTCACAACCATCTGCAATTGAATAAGATGCCCTCTTCTGGTGTTTCTGAAGACAGCAACAGTGTGCTCACATGCATAAAATAAATAAATAAATCTTAAAAACAAAACAAAATAAATAAAATATGAGTACTAATGAATAACCTGAGATGCCACTTTGTATCCATATAACCAGATTGATGTATCTAATTTAATCTCCTAATCCTCTTCTCAAAGTAAAAAAAAAAAAAAAATGAAAATTTACTGGGATGATAGCTTAGTAATTAAGAGTACTTAACTGCTAGTCCAGAAGAAGAGAACCCAAGTTCAGTTTCTGACACTCACGTTGAGTGGCTCACAACTACCTCTATCTCTAGCTCCGAGGATCCAACATCCTCTTGTGCTCTCCGTGGGCACACACATGTAGCACACATTAATACAGACATGTGCACACAATCACACACACACACACACACACACACACAAAGCCACTGTGGTGGTGCACACCTATTAATATCAGCACTGAGGAGGCAGAGGTAGATCTCTGTGAGTATGAGGCCAGCCTGGTCTACAGAGTAAGGGCCAACCTACCCAGGGCTACATACATAGTGAGACAAGTCTAATTTTTTTAAAAATGTAATTACATTTATATATTTATTTGTGATGTATGTGTACACACACACATAGTAACCACTGATCCATCGCCCTGGATTTATCTCCCTGCCCTGAATTCTAATAATTAATTAATTAATTAACTGGAGACAGAGTTTTACCATGCCTCCCTAGCTGACCTGGAATACTTATGTAGATTAGGTTGACCCTGGATTTGTGCCAGTCCTTCTGCCCTTGCCTCCAGGGCATCAGAATCACAAGTGTGTGCCACCAAACCTTGCCCATCAGGGATGGAGTCTTTACAGTAGTAGGCCCTCTGTAGGCACAGGTCCATCCTTAGCCTGCTGAGTGAGAGGCTAGGAAGAAGAGTGTTGTCTTCTACCCAAGACAGCTGAGCAGCTTTGCAGTCGACAGGAGGTCAGGTTGGTGCAGGGGCTATGACCTTACCATCTACATCAAGTCAAAGATAAGGAGCGAAGCCGGGCGTGGTGGCGCACGCCTTTAATCCCAGCACTCGGGAGGCAGAGGCAGGCGGATTTCTGAGTTCGAGGCCAGCCTGGTCTACAAAG
>NC_034603.1:46633865-46638769 GCF_900095145.1 Mus pahari
AAAAAAAAAGATAAGGAGCGAATCCCCAATTCCCCCGCTTAGTTTATGGAGCGGGGACATTCTGCGGCAGCCCATGAAGTTCTGAGCATGGCAGCTCTGGGGTTTTCCCTGTCCGCATGAGGCAAATGATTCACTTTTCTGCCTCATTTCCTTTTTGGACTCTTGGCTCCAACTCTTAACTTGGTCATTTAGAAAAAGAACACTTCTTGGAAACAGGCATCACTTGACCAAGCCACTTACAGGGAGTTGGATCTTCATGCATGCATGCATGGATTAAATGCATTTAAAATAAACTCCAAGCTGGGCAGTGGTGGCGCACACCTTTAATCCCAGCACTTGGGAGGCAGATTTCTGAGTTCGAGGCCAGCCTGGTCTACAGAGTGAGTTCCAGGACAGTCAGGGCTATACAGAAAAGCCCTGTCTCAAAAAACAAAACAAAACAAAACAAAAAACCCCAAAAATGAAATAAAATAAGCTCCAAGTGACCAATCAAACATTAGTCTTACTAATTAGGAATAAAGTGGAAGCAGTCCTCCTTGGTGTCATTCAACCTAGAGCGATCCCAGATTTGAATTCTCTACTTCTTACTCCCTGTGCCTTCTGTCCTCTTGTCTGTCTGTTGTATGGGTCTGAATCTGTGCCTGCTTGAAGGCTGTCTTGTAAATCTATCTCTGTCCCTGTGTGTCTGTCTGTGTGAATGTGTCTGTGCATGTCTTTCCATAACCAAGGGCTTTGTTCTCTGTTTCAGTGAACAGTACCAGAAGCCTCAGCTGGAGAAAGGAAGGAAGGACACTTTACAGAAATTTTTTATCCCCTTTGAAGATTATCAGTTTTATTTAAAATTTCAGAGCACTTGAAAATAAAGACTATAATGATGTACTTGTGTTTTTATTGTGTAATTAAAAACTGCTTTCAATTACAATTAGCCACTAAGTGTTACCCCAAACACAGTGTGCTGCTTAGCCAGCCCCCATTGCTTTCTGATGCCACCCTCAGACAGCTGGGGTAGAGGTAGGCTGCTGGCATCCCTGTGGGCAGGTGGCTTGTTCTGATTCATGGTAGCTTTTTCCTTCTTGCTGTGGCTCTCGAGGGCCCTTCTTCCTCCCGAATGAGATCTGACATTCTCATGACTGTGTGTCTATGGCTGATTTTTGGCAATGGGCCTTCTTCTTCTTCTTGCCTTGCTTGGATTTGATCGTGGGAACAATGGCGTCCCCTTTATTGGACACATGTTATTTTCTGTGATTTCTTCATTTCCATCTGTGTTTTGGGGCAGATGAAATTGGCCTGTGTCTGGGACAAAATCCTGTCCTCCCGTCCCAGCTCTCTCCGCACGCAGACCCCATGCTTACACTGCTGCTTAAACTGCACAGACTTTTCATTGTCTTTAAAGTCTGCATCAGAATCCTGAAAAGCCAAACCTTTCTTCTCCACCAGTCATGTTAAATCTGATATCTTTTCTGGACGTTCTTCTTTTACATGATTTATTGTAGGCTGGGCAGACTTAACATAATGCTTTTTTTGTTTTGTTTTAGTTCTTTTTTTTTATTTTAAGATTTATTTATTATTATATGTAAGTACACAGTAGCTGTCTTCAGACATCCCAGAAGAGGGCATCAGATCTCATTACAGATGGTTGTGAGCCACCATGTAGTTGTTAGGATTTGAACTTAGGACCTTCGGAAGAGTAGTCAGTGCTCTTAACAACTGAGCCATCTCTCCAGCCCAACCTAATGGTTTAGTTTCTGACCCATTGAATTTAGCAAATTCAACCAGGGCCTTATCCATATTGTATTCACAACTCAACTTCAGTTCACAAGGTCCAAGGCATTAGAAACTGTGTCCATCCGTTACAAACAAGGAAGGAGTTTATTCGGGTTTGAACATTTTAGTTTTAAAATTGTACAAAAGGAAAACATGAGAACAAGTGCTGGCAAGACCGTTTTCGTGGTCTTGGGTAAGGCAAACGTTCTAGATTGTACTAAATTTTTAACTTACTGTTAAAGGCAAAAAAAAAAAAGTCCATGCAGGTTGATATCGTTGGCGATTTATAATAGCTTTTGTTCAATCCCACCCTTTCATTTTGTTCACATAAAAAATATGGAATTACTGTGTTTGAAATATTTTCTTATGGTTTGTAATATTTATGGAAATTGTGATATTTTAAGGTTTTTTTCCCCTTTCATTTTCCGTAGTTGTATTTTAAAAGATTCGGCTCTGTTATTGGAATCAGGCTGCCGAGAATCCATGTATATATTTGAACTAATACCATCCTTATAACAGCTACATTTTCAACTTAAGTTTTAACTCCATTATGCATCACTTGAGATAAATAAAAGTTTGAAATATGGACACTGAAAAAAAAAAAAGAAATTGTGTCCATTCCAGAGCAGATGCAGAACTGGAAGTTTTGTTTTTTTTTTTAAGGAGGAGAAGGCAGACTGAACACACTGAAAGATACATACTGCATGGAACCCTAATTTCTTTTTTTTTTTTTTTTTAAAGATTTATTTATTTATATATTATATGTAAGTACACTGTAGCTGTCTTCAGACACTCCAGAAGAGGGAGTCAGATCTTGTTACGGATGGTTGTGAGCCACCATGTGGTTGCTGGGATTTGAACTCTGGACCTTCGGAAGAGCAGTCGGGTGCTCTTACCCACGGAGCCACCTCACCAGCCCGAACCCTAATTTCTGTTGGGGTGCCTGGCATCTTGAAATTGCTACCTGACTGCACTCCACCTAGCTTAGTTAGATACACTTGAATGTCAATGCCCAGACTTCACCCCATTTTACAGAAATCTTTAAAATGTTTTTTCAAGGGATTAAGTCACGGACTCCAACAGACCTAGATAATATGCAATATTACAAACACCATTGTTTATCAGTCAATAGCCAACTGTTGTATTCAATATTTAGGGTGAATATTTATTTTGGAAGGGCACTTTCAACCCTTTGTCTGCTGTTTTCAACGAATGATACACACACATTCCTCTGGGTCAGGGACATGAAAGAGCACATAACTGGAGATTACAGCTATGTGTTAGCTTAGGCTGTAAAAGTTGCTTACATGGAAATCCAAGGCAAAATGAGGTTAGTTTTTTTATTGCTCTTTAAGGCAAACTAAACAAGCAGGCTGAGTACACAATCTTGAGTCTTGAGACCTCAAGGTGTATGATTAATATGTCTGTGAGGTCCAGAGGGAGCTGCAGTCTCTTAGAATGTAAGAGATATTTTCGTCATAATGCATTGTCACACATGTAGACATTCTCTAGGTTCCTCAGGGTCCAAGGAGCACCAGTAACATACTAATAATGAGATGAGGATGCAGCTCACTGGTAGAATGCCTGTTTAGCGTGTGTGTGAACAGGTCTAATCCCAAACATGCATGGCACACACACACACACCACATGCACACACAGGCTGCATGTGAACACACATGCACATACATGTGCATACACATATACATACACATGCATACAATACTACATGTTCACACACACATGTGCACATACACAGAGAGCTTTCTTATCTGGTACTATATCCAGGCCTCTTCCTATACACTTTCTCACTTTCTGTAATTTATTCATAGGGTGATTATAGGTAACGAAGGTGAACTGGGGGTCCTAGACCTCATCTATAGATGAAGAAACCTGGGAAGAGAGACATTTGGGGACTTTCCCAAGTTATAAAGTGGTGGGAGATTCTTTGGACCCTCTACTTTGTTCTTCTTGATATAAAAACATTGTTTTGTTATATTAAACATTCTACGTTTTTCCATTTGTTGATACATTCTTAAAATTATTCAGGGATTTTTTTTTTTGTAGTTTTCAGTGTTGAAGTCTTTTACCTCTTTGCTTAATCAGTTTCTAAGTTATTCTTCCTTTCTCTCTTTCTTTCTTTTTTTCGGTAAAGATTTATTTATTATTATATGCAAGTACACTGTAGCTGTCTTTAGACACACCAGAAGAGGGCGTCATATCTCATTCAGATAGTTGTGAGCCACCATGTGGTTGCTGGGATTTGAACTCAGGACCTTTGGAAGAGCAGCCAGTGCTCTTACACTCTGAGCCATCTCACCAGCCCTCTTCCTACCTTCCTTCCTTCCTTCCTTCCTCCCTCCCCCGCTCTTTCTTTCTTTCTTCCTTTCTTCCTTCCTTCCTTTCTTTCTTTCTTTCTTTCTTTCTTTCTTTCTTTCTTTCTTTCTTTCTTTCTTTCTTTCTTTCTTTCTTTCTTTCTCTGTTTGGGCTGGGACCCAAACTAGAGCTCATATGTTTAGCAAGCACTTCACCACTAAGCTACACTCCTAGGTTGGCATTTATCTACTTATTTGGTGCTATTGATTTGAAATGAAATTATTTTTATATTTTGTCCAGGCTGTTTCTCCCTAGGCTAGAAATACAATCGGTATTTGTGTGTTACAGTGTATCCTAGAACTCTGCAGAATTCACTGGCTCGTTTTCAGGATTTTGACATTTCTATGTATGCAGCAATGTCACCTGTGAGCAGACAGTTTCGATTCTTTCTTTTCAGTGTAGACATCTCTGAAAAAGATGGAAGGGCAGGAAGGGGGAGTCTCGGGTGAGCAGCAGGGAGGTGTCCTGGAAATGGGCTGTTCTTTCAGTTTCTTCTTACACTGTGTGTGTGTACATGCGTGTGCCATATCACGTGGGTGGAGGTCAAAGGGCAGCTTGTTGACACTTGTTCTCTCTTTCTACCACACGGCGTCCAGGGGTTTAACTGAGGTCTTTTGGTTTCAGCGCAAGTACATGCACTTGCTTAATCGTTTGCACACAAACCCATTTTTTAAAAAAAATTATTTACGAGCCGGGCGTGGTGGCGCGTGCCTTTAATCCCAGCACTTGGGAGGCAGAGGCAGGCGGATTTCTGAGTTTGCGGCCAG
>NC_034603.1:46638954-46640498 GCF_900095145.1 Mus pahari
TGTGTGTGTGTGTGTGTGTGTGTGTGTGTACAGGCAAGCCTGTATATGACTGTGAAGGTCAAAGGAACTTGCTGGAGTTGGTTCTTTCCTCCCACCAAGGGGTTATTAGTTATCAAATTTAGGCTGTCAGGGTGGGCAGCAAGCCGCTTTACCCACTGAGCCATGCCACCAACTTGTGGTTTGTTCATATAATTTTTTTTTTTACATCCCTCTCCCCTTTTCTTGCTTAAGTGCTCTGGCCAGGACCTCCAGTGCACTTATTTTACCATTTAATGTGGTATGCTAGTATTTTGTTAAGGACATTTGTTCAATATTCACCAGGGATACTAGAATGTAGTTTTCTTTTCTTACAGAGCCTTCATCTAGCTTTGACCTCAGGGAACGTGGACCTCAGGTAACTTGGACCTCATAGGGTGTCATGGGAACTGTTCCCTTCTCTTCGGTTTTTGGTAATGTTTTGGAAGAATTAATCCAAGTCAGGCTGGAGAGATGGCTCAGTGGGTAAGAGCACTGATTGCTCTTCCAGAGGTCCTGAGTTCAATTCCCAGCAACCACATGGTGGCTCACAACCATCTGTAATGGGATCTGATGGCCTCATCTGGTATGTTTTAAGACAGCTACAATGTACTTATATACATAAAATAAATAAATAAAATCTTTAAAAAATATTAATCTAACTCTGAATTTACCAATAAAGTCTTGTTCTCTCTCTCTCTCTCTCTCTCTCTCTCTCTCTCTCTCTCTGTGTGTGTGTGTGTGTGGCCTTGGTGTTTGTGATGTGATGTATGTGTGTATCTGTGATGTGTGTGTGTGTTGGCATGGTTACACATCTTTGAGTGTGTGTGTAGCTATATGCTAACCTCTGGTGTGATCTTCACTAGCCATCCACAGTGGTTTTGAAACAGGCTCTCTCATTGGCCTGGAGCTCACCAAGGGGCTAGGCTGGCTACCCAGCAAGCTTCAGAATTCCTTTTGTCTCTGCTTCTCCAGTTCTGGGATTGACAGGTATGAACCTCCACCCCTGGCTTCTAATACAGATTCTAGGGATCAAATTCAGTCTCTCAAGCTTGTACAGCAAACACGTCACTGACTGAGCCATTCCCCAGTCCAGGAAACATTTGATTCCCGATTCTTTCTCCTTATTCTCCTGTCTAGGTCTATGTAGATTTTCTGTGTCTTTGTGATTTGGTCTCGGTGGTGTGTTTTCTAGGCGTTTGTCCATTTTGTTGATGATGCTCATCAATAATTATTTCCCTCTGTGTAAAATTATTAGGTGTGTCCTGCTTTTAGTTATTTGGTTCTGGTCTTCCACCCAGCTCCCTTAGTTGGGAACTTGGTGGTTCTAGGGATCCCGTAGACATGAATGTTGGTCTCTTTGTGTCTGGCCTAAGTTCACTTAGCATCTCGCTCCTCCCTGCAATGATGTCACTTACTTTCTTTTTTGTTGTTGTTTTGTTTTGTTTTGGTTTGGTTTTTTTTTGGGGGGGGGGTTCGAGACAGGGTTTCTCTGTATAGCCCTGGCTGTCCTGGAACTCACTCTGTAG
>NC_034603.1:46640748-46653109 GCF_900095145.1 Mus pahari
GGGATTAAAGGCGTGCGCCACCACGCCCGGCTGTCACTTACTTTCTTAAACGCACTCATTGGAAACTCAGATGTGTAGTAGGGACAGTAAGCCTTGTCCTTTCCATAATGATGAGTCTGAGATGACAGGAGCTAATTGACTATTCAAAGTCATAAGCTGGTTAGAAGCAGGACAGAGGCTACAGTTAGTTTTCCTTGGCTTTAGGGTGTTTCCCGGGCTGCAAGTGAGTGAGAATGGAGATAATGCCGCACGGTCCCGGTCCTTAGGCTCTGGCGATGACTGGAACAGGAAAACTTGAACTTCCCAGTTGCAGTTGGGAAAGAAGACTGGACGATGGTCTTCTCTAGTGTCTTAGGTGTTTCTGTTTTCTCCTTCCTCCTTGAGATCTCAGAGTCTCAGGTCCCAACTGGGTCTGTCACTGTGCCTTTGAACAGCACCTTTAATCCCCATGTTCTCATGAGTGAGAAATACTGATAAGGATGCAGATGATAAGCAACTGGGGAGATGTCGAAGGCAGGGTGGGGCAGTGGTTAGGGCACTGCTCAGCTCCTTGGCTCCAGCTGTGGCTCTTCTGTTGGATGTCAGGGAAATACGGCCCACAAGTCACATAGCCCTGTTTGGTCAAACCCTTTTCCCATTTGGTAATCTAAAAAAGATAGATGTGCATCCGGTGGGGCAAAAATTACAAAGCAGTCTTAAATGATTCATCCCTGTGTCAAACTCCAAGAAAGGCACCTCCCTCAACTGTGGGAGTCGACAGGATCTAAGGGAAGCCAGGACCATAGCACAGAAGGGACAGCGGAGGCATGTTGTTTTTGTTAGCCGGTCTTTATCTGGTTCAGACAGCCTCAAGTCTGTGCAGGGTTGGCCTGCTCACCCCTCTTCAGATGGTACCAAATGTTAACAAGCCAAATACTCAAATTCTGTGTTCTCTGAGCTCTGGGACCTACAGTCCCTAAGAGTTTTACTTACGGGACGACACAGCTAAGCTCATTCTCTCTGTCACGACAAGGTCTCGCTCCTGGACTTAGAAGTCACTGATTTGGTTAGACTGGTTGGCCAAGATGCCCCAGGGGATGCACCTGTCTCTGTCTTCCCAGCACTGGGACTGCACCGCCCTGCCTAGCTTTTATATGAGTGGTGGGGTCTAAAAGTCAGACTTTTGTTTTGTATGTTTTACATTTTATTGATTCTTTGTGAATTTTATATCATGCACACCAATCCCACTCATCTCCCCGTCCCTTCATATCTTCCCTCTGCACTTGCAATCCCCCCCAAAGAAAACCAAAAGATAGGATTAAAAAATGTTGTCATGAAAACTGCAGTGTGATGTCACACAACATCACAGTATATCTTTTTTTTTTTTTTGTCCATACATCTTTACTTGCAAATGTTTGTTGCAGTGAGTCGTTGGTCTGGTTCAAGGTCTTTGGCTTCTGCGACAGGATCTATACTGGATTCTCAGAGGGACTCCTTGTGGGTAATCCTGATGCCCTGTGTTGTGGGGACCAGCCCTTTCATGCACTCCAGCAGATCATACATGGGGTAGACGTTAGGGTGGACCCACAATCTGGGCCTGAGTGGAAGCTACCAGCTCTCCAACACCCGTACCACCAGGATGAGCTCTCCAGCACTGCCCTGGCCAGCTCACCCTGGCTTGACCCTGGCAAGGAGCAGAGTCAACTCTCCTACTTTCAGGTTTCAGGGCCGGCTCAGTCACGGCTTCTCTACCAGGGCCAGTTTTACTGTGCTGTGCAGGGGATGTGCAGGGCCCACTCTGCCAAATGTGGTAGCCAGTGAGGGGCAGGGCCAGCTCTCCTTTGCCCAAGCTTTTGAGGGCCTGTTCACTCACTCTGCTACAATCAAGGTCAGCTCTATTGTGATGCCCTGGCAAGGGGTAGAGCCCGCTCCAAATGTAGTGGTCAGTCAGGGGCCGGGCTAGCTCAGTATAGTGTCTAAGGCAGCACTACTCACCAGAGATATTTGCATGGCTTTTAGTGGAAACAGGAGCCTCAAACATTGCCATAGGACCATGCCCCCCCCACCCCCCGCCATGGCTCCCCAGCAGCAGCCTGGGCCTGGATGCCCCCCAGTGACCTCAAGTGGTAGTGCAGGTCACTCAGCTCAGCACGTTCTACCCCACTAGTCCCAGGCAGTTCAGTCCTCAGATATCCACACGGTCTTTGGTAGCAGCCCAAACCATAGACATCCTCTTGGCCTTTGGTAGTAACTTGGATCTCAGACATAGACACGAACCCCAGCTGCAGCAGGACCATGATCCAGACATGACACTTGGTGACAGCCCAGACCAGGACCTCATCATGGCCTCCTCACATCTGCCTGTTCCTCATTGCTATGAACCCTTTGGCTTGGCCTTCTCCTCTTCCTCTCTTCCAGGCGCACATCTTTCTCATGTCTCTACCACACACTCATCCACCATAGCGGCACCCTCAGCAGGTGCTTGAGTGGCCTTTTTTCTGCCTACCCCGGCCAGCACAGGTGCCTTGGTTTTTTGTTTTTGTTTTTGTTTTGTTTTGGTGACAGTTTCTCTGTGTAACCCTGGCTGTCCTACAACTCACTCTGTAGACCAGGCTGGCCTCAAATGGAAGTTAGATCTTCATGGTATATACTTTCTATACCATGATATATGCATGCATGGTATATACTTCACCCACTGAGCCATCTCTCACATCTGTTCATGGCTGGTTGTTATGTCACAAAGGCATAATTAAGTAGTTGGGAAAAGACTGCCCTAAACCTAGAATATTTATCTGACTGTTGACATAGTTTCTCCACTTCTGGTCTTGGCTAACCCAGGTCCCTGCACAGAGATCCTGGAGTTTTAATTGAGGTTGCATTTAATCTCTAGAACAATTGTCAGCTCATTCCATCTCTCATTGCACCAATGTGGTACCTCCAATTATTTATATCTTCAGTTTGTATCAATAATATCTATTTGACGTAGTGTCTTATCATGTAGCCCTGGCTGGACCTTGCTTTGTAGATCAAATGAACTCAAACTGTCAGAGATTCCCGTGCCTCTGCCTCTCCAGTGCTAGGATTGAAGGTGTTTTGTGGTTTTTTTAAAAATTATTATTTGTTTATTTTTATGCATATGAGTACATTGTAGCTGTACAGATGGTTGTGAGCCTTGATGTAGTTGTTGGGAATTGAATTTTAGGACATCTGCTCGCTCTGGTCAACCCTGCTTGTTCAGTCCCTGCTCCCTCTGGCCCAAAGATTTATTTATTATTATACATAAGTACACTGTATCTGTCTNCAGACACACCAGAAGGGGGCGTCAGATCTAATTATAGATGGTTGTGAGCTACCATGTGGTTGCTGGGATTTGAACTCAGGACCTTCGGAAGAGCGATTGGTGCTCTTAACCACCGAGCCATCTCACCAGCTCCATGTGTTTTGTGGTTTTAATGGAGTTCATGTACATCTAATAGATTTATTCCAAGGTCCATGATTTTTGATATTACAAATTATATTATTTTTAATATACATTAAATATACATATAAATTTAATATACACATAAATTTAACTGTATGACTGTTTTACCTGGATGTGTCAGTGAGGCAAACATGTGCCCAGTGCCTATAGGAGCTGGTAGAGGGCACTGATACCCTGAAACTGTTACAAATGGTTTGTGAGCTGCCATGTGGGTGCTGGGAATCGAACCTAGGTCCTCTGCAAGAGCATCCAGTGCTCTTAACTGTTGAGCCATCTTTTCAGCCCCTACATGTTATATTTTTTTAGCTTTTAATTCTGAAGTCATTTCATTCAAGAAAAAGTTGTAAAATTAGAATGAAGAATTCTGTGTGTCCTTCACTCAGTGTTATAATTTAGACGGGAAGTGTCACCCAAAGGCTCAGGTGTTGAAGACATGGTCCCCAGATGGTGGAGGGAACCTCTGAAAAGTGAGTTGGTGTCTTAGTTAGGGTTTCATGGCTGTGAACAGACACCATAACCACGGCAGCTCTAATAAAGGATGACATTTAATTGGGTCTGGCTTAGAGGTTCAGAGGTGCAGCCTGCTATCATCGAGGCCGGAAGCATAGCAGACGTGGTGCTGGAGGAGCCAAGAGTTCTACATCTTGATCTGAGGGCAGCTATGAGAAGACTCTTCTGCAGGCAGCCAGGAGGGGGCTCTCTTCCTCCCTGGGTGGAGCTTGAGCAGTAGGAGACCTCAAAGCCCGCCCACTCAGTGATGCACTTCCTCCAACAAGGCCACACCTCCTAATAGTGCCACTTGCAATGGGCCAAGCATACTCAAACCACCACGGTTGGCTATGAAGGCTCCATCATCACTAAGGGATTAATCCGTAGACAGAGTCATAATTTAATGGCATTTTGGAGAGCTTGTGTAAGGTGTCACAAAGGTGAGCAATTTTGTCTCAATCTTTCCATCTGCCTCATTGTGAATCAGAAAGAATGGACTTCACTGTGAAACCTTGGAAACTATGAGCCAAAATGAATCTTCCATCCCCTAAGTTGTTTCTCGAAGGCATCTCATATTGTATTGGGAAACTAAAACTCCAGGATCCCCTAATTGTTAGTATTTGATCCTATTTGTTCTCTCTCTCTCTCTCTCTCTCTCTCTCTCTCTCTCTCTCTCTCCCTTTCTCTCTCTCTCTCCTCATTCTTACACAAACACCCATACACCACAACTAATAAGCAGTATTCAAAACATATTAATTTTCAAATATTGTTAATTACATAGAACTTTTTTTTGTATTGAGCTTACAGGTAGTGGCTTTGGTAAATCTACTTGCTGACTTCACCACTGGATTTCTTTGTTTTCCCACATACATATGTGTTCATGCCATCTGCAAAAGAAAAAGAGAAGATTACATTTTGGCTTTCTTTTTACCTTTCTTTTATTTCTTTTTCTTCAGTTATTGCATTGGCTAGCAAGTTGGATGTTAAATAGTGAAGTAGGGATAGCAGGTATTCTTATTTTGTTCTCAAATTCAGAAGAAAGTGTCTCATACTACTAAGGTCGATGTTAGCAGTATTTCATTGATAATGTGAGAAAAGATATCAACACAATATCTCTAAAACCCAAATATCTATCAAATAAACATATGCAGCAGTGAAAAAGAAAGCATTATTACTATGCTTAGCAATATGCTGCATCTCATCAATTCAGCAAAGTCTTAAGAAATCCAGAAACTGGATTAGAGATGTAGCCCAGCACTAAAGAGCACTGGCTGCCCAGACGCATATTTTGAAATTTTACATTTTGTGTGTGTGTGTGTGTGTGTGTGTGTGTGTGCCTGAGTGTATGTGTGTATACCATGTGCATGTAGGAGCCCAAGAGGCTCAGAAGAGGGTGTTGGATCCCCTTGGAATTGGAGTTCCAAGGGGTTATGAACTGACACGTGGGTGCTGGGAACTGAATTCAGATCCTGTAAAGCAATCAGTCGTCTTCTGCTCTGAGCCGTCTCTCCAGCCCCAGCCGCAGATGCATTTTAATGACAAAATTATGCTTTACTAGAAGGTTCCAAATTCTGTGAGTTTTACACAGAATTCTTTGGTTCCTCTCAGTAGCAGTTATCCACATGAGCTGGCCCCCTTCCCCCCTTCCCAAGCCTCTAATTTACCTACAGAGCATCCCTGAAAGGCGTCTTCAGAGTTCTCAGCTCTACTCAGTCACATGACATCCATGCGGCACTTCTCAAGTCCTGGGCAATGATTCTTTGCTCCAGTTTCAAGAAATATCTCTACTACCCAAAGAGCAGTGGTGGGTGTTGTTTCTAGTAATTTCTATTAGTAGGTAGGCATTTGGACTATGTGCCTGCAATCTTGTGGAAATTCTGACAGCTTCCAGAGGTATCTATTTACCCAGCCCAAGCATCAGTGGTCCATGCTGGATGTCTTCTGGAAAAAGAAAAAGGCCAGTCTGTACATGACTCCTTGGTGAGTCTGTCATGGTACCTACAGCTCGAGGTACTTGGACAACAGATAGCCAGGGAATCCATCTAGAAGCTTCCAGATTTGGCATTAAGCCCCCAGTGTGAAGATTCCCACCTGCTCTGCTTGACGTTTACTTACCTCAGCAGCTGCCCTTCCCCGTCTCCTCTCCACCCAGGTTAATATTGCTCATCTGCTATCTGCAGTTGGAGACACCCAACCTGATTAGGAAAGGTACAAGGTGACAAGTACTTTAGAGCCTGTGGTGGAACTCTCTCCTCCAAGCATGACAGTAATTACTGTCTTCATCAGAGCAGCCTTGACTCCTTGCAAAAGACAGCTAAGACCAGCCTGTTGATGTCCCTCAAAGAAGGAGGAGGCAGGGGGATCATTTTTAGCTTCTCAACTAAAACTCACTCACTCCCACCTATACCTCCTTCCACCCTAACTTGCATAGAGCTCTGCTCCAGCTGCACATGGTCTTTCTTGACAGGTGCTAGAGTACAGAGTGGAGGGGAAACTGAAGAGGAGATGGATTCCATCTGTGCTGGCTGAGTTTACTTGTCAAGTTGAGATGACTTAGAATCACCTGGAAAGAGAGTCTCAATAAGGAATTGTCTACACCGAGTTGGCTGGTGGGCAAGTCTATGAGGGATTATCTTAACTAAGCTAAGATATGTGGAAAGACCCAGCCCACTGTGGGAAGCATCATTCCCTAGGCAGAGGGTCTTAAACTGTTTACGAGTGGAGAGTTGAGCTGAGCACAAGCAAGCAAGCAAGGGAGCATGCAAGAATCCATCCTTTTTGCTCTTGATTGTGGATGTGATGTGGTCAGCTGTTTGAAGTTCCTACCTTAACATCACTGTAGGCTGTAATCATAAGATGAAATAAACTCCCTTTTCCCTGATGTTGCTCTTTGTCATAAATGAAACCAGGACACCTTTTATATGTAGCTATGGGGAATTGATCGTCCATCCTGGAGTGAGATTTCTGAGAGTTGCTTTGGGGGTCACTGACGCAGTCCCTCACCTATATACTCTAAAAGTAAACTCAAGAAAACGTGTTGATTCCCCATGCTGGACTTTGGTGCAATCATGATTTGGCTTTGGCTTGTCACTGATGCCCTATCTAGAGTGAGTAGACATTTGTTCGCATCTCCACAGGAAAAGTCCATGCAGCAGATCCACTGACATGTATTCCATCAGTCAAACAATGAAGCGGATGATAGTTATAAACGAAATCTGATCTCTCTCTGGGGCATCCAGGGAGCAGATGCAGATGTCACTTTTGCTTCGGTGTTCATTCTCTCCACAGCCCCCGGTTTCCTTCTTAACTACCCTGCCTCTGAGTGTGCTGCACCTTCTGGTTTGAAGATAAAGACTTCTTTGATGCAGACTTGCCTGGAAGTGGATTTTGAATAGCTCTGCATTCTTCTCATCCTGTCTTTACTCCTACAGTTTGGCCTTGCACCTCCAGATTCTTGACCATGTAGCCCTAATATTCCTCCAAATGTGTCAATAGTATTCCATTAACAGGAAATTTTTGTCAAGTGGTTTAGAAAGTGTCTTCTACTTTGAGGCACAGATATATCGGTATTGTTTTTTTTGTTTTGTTTTTTGTTTTGTTTTGTTTGTTTGTTTTTTATTTGTTTTATTTTTATGTGCGTTTTTCCAGTTTACATAAGCATGTGAACCACGTGCATCCCCAGTGCCCAAGGAGTTCAGAAAAGGACATTAGAACCCCTGAAACTGGAGTTATGGATAGTTGTGAATCACCACAGGGGTGCTAGCAACCAAACCCAGGTACTCTAGAAGAGCAGCTAGTACTCTTAGCCATGAAACCATCTCTTCAGCCCCAAACACTTGTATTTTAAGGGTTCTCCCCTGTGGCAGCAGCGGCGGCAGCGGTTGCGGGGGTGGGGGGAGGAGGATAGAAAACGGCAACAATTAAGGCCACTGGCTGCTCTTCCAGAGGATCCAGATTTAGTTCACAGCAACCCTATGTCAGCTCATAAGTGTCTATAACTCCAGTTCCAGGGGGTCTGAGGGGTGCAGGGGATGCCTTCCTCGGAGTTCTTCAGGCACCAGGCATGCACATGGTCCACTTACAAACATGCAGACAAACACCTATACATGTAAAATAAAAATAACTTTTAAAAAAGGTTTTGCTGAGCCCTGAAGTAAATAGCCTGCCTAATTTCACTGATACCCGCCAGGGCCCAGCACAGGTACCTATGTGCCCATCCACGTATATACACATCTAAGCTGGGTGAGGTCGGTTTGAACCTGGACTGTATAAAAGGAACTCACTGGTCACAAACTCACATTTCAGAGGAGCAGTTATGAGAAGTTTGGTGGGAAAACTAAGTGTTTCTTGGAACAGAGTTTGGAAAATCCCGGACTGACCTGAAAAGTCAACCTCTAGGCTTGAATCACAGACTCCATTGTCTGGTCATTACAGAGTCTATTTATCTAAGCTTTGGTGTATCAGAGTAACCTTCTCACAGGGTATTATTAGAATTCAAATAAGATGCATGTCCTTAATAGCAAACAGTTGCTGGGTGCTCCTGTGCTGGGCACATGGGCCTGTCCTTCATCTGTCAATATCATGATCGGTACACTCCTACATGGTGGATTCTGTCATCATGGGGGAGCAGGTGACAGTGCTCCCCACCACCTCTAGAGCCTCACAACCCTGCATGGAGAAGCCAGAGTTCAAACTAGAGGACCCAGGCTAAAGTCTAGACCTCATCCTGTTTCCTTCTCTGTGCTCTTCAGTGACGAGGACGCCCTGGGAGTATGGCTCAAGCTTCTACCTATTCACTTCAGTCTTGGCTACTTTAGCCCAGAAGCAATGATGACCTTTGAGCACTTGGGCAGAACCAGCGTGGCATGGAAATTCCACATTGGCACAGCACAGCGTTCCCACTCTGGGTGTGGCTTGACTTTAAGACAACTTGTTCCTACCGCAGACTGAGGATGAAGCGGGTGAGGAGGAAGCCCACATGACACTTGGCATCACTGAGGCCGCCCTCTATCCGCCAGACCCGGGCCTTTACCTATTCTGAGCCAAACTTGCTCTCCAGAACAGACCCACCTAAGGATGCTCACTCAGATTCCTTCCCTCTCCCATGTCCTTTCTTCTTAACTTTAAAGTTTCTAATAGATAAAACGAATGCCTGGTAAATACATCAAATGGTGCTGAATACACCCTAACCACTAGATTGCTCCCAGCTCTAGTCTCTCTCACTCATACCCTGCTTCCCTCCTTGAGCCAGGCAGGTGCTGGGTTATGCATTTCTGACGTGTAAGAACAAAGAGTACTGGGCTGGTGAGATGGCTCAGCAGGTAAGGGCACCCGACTACTCTTCCAAAGGTGCAGAGTTCAAATCCCAGCAACCACATGGTGGCTCACAACCATCCTTAAACAAGATCTGACTCCCTCTTCTGGAGTGTCTGAAGACAGCTACAGTGTACTTACATATAATAAATAAATAAATCTTTAAAAAAAAAAAAAAAAAGAACAAAGAGTACTACTTGGAGGCTGAGGCAGAGGACCATGAGTTCAAAGCCAGTCTGGACACTAAATCAAGACATTTATTTGACAACAACCCGAAAAAGGCATGCAGTGTACAGGTGTCTCTCATACCTCTCTGCTTCTGCAAACCTATGATTCCGATGCACTTTTCTGTTGTTGTTAAGGCAGAATCTCAAATAGCCAAGGCTCACCTGAAACTCACTATGTAACTGAGGATAACCTTGAGCTCCTGACCACCCTGCCGCTATTTCCTGAGTGCTGAAAGGATAGGCTTACTCCACTAACCCCCCAGTTTATGCTGTGCTGGGGATGAACCCCAGGGTTCATGCATGCTAGGCAAGCGTTCTGTCAACTGAACTACACTTCCAGCCTTCTATCTACTTTTTTAAAAGTCCCCTTACAGCGAGTATCATATGTGAGCACTAACAGGGGACGCCAGTGGTTTCTTTACTGTGCTTTGTCTCACTCAGCTCTTCTGGTACGCCCCATCATTCAGCTTGGCTAGCCTTGCCCACAGGCCCTAGCACTGGTACCCGTGTGTTTGTCTACACGTATACACACCTAAGCTGAGTGGGGCAGTTTTGAACCTGTACCACATGATAAAATCCTGAAGGTGTGCTGGGCAAGGCTGAACCCATAACCAGTGACCAGATATGGATGCGGTAGGACCTCTCTGGATAGCCTGCTTATCTCACACTGAAAGCTAGGCTCAGACACCAGCAGGCTCTGGGAGTGGCATCCACATAGCCTGCTCATCTGATAACATCTTCACCCAGACTTTGCTGGCTGAGGTTTTCATACCTTGCTCATGGTTCAGTGTCACAGAGCCCATCTCACCTCTCTGCTTCCCCTTCCTCTCTTGAGTCCTCTGTGGCTGTGTGTATCGGCCAGAACAGCCCATAGGGCTTGTTAGTGAAGAGGCTTTCTGCCTCCCCCACACCCTGATCTTGAAAGCAAACAAAGCTGATTGGAGCCCATGAGATGGGTAAAGGCATTGGTACCAAGCTTGGCCACCTGGGTTGGATCCCTGGGATCTGTATGGCAGAAGGAGAATCCACTCCAGCAAGCTGTCCTCTGACCTCTACTCCGTGTGATGTACATAACACATGTGCATCCATGTGCACACCCCAAAATAAATAGTAGACATAAAACCTTTAAGAGAGAGAAAAAAAACTGGCAAGCACGGGAATATTATAGCAAGCTCCCGAGAGATTCGTGTTTGAAGTTTAATAACCATACTGAAAGCTTGCATTGGCACCGTCAGTTGGAGCAGGCTGATGGGGTCAAGTGGCATTAAATGTAGTGCTGAGTGGGTAAGAGGGCGCCTGCCATTCAGTGGCTTGTTGGAGGGAGGAAGTTGCCTGAGAGACACTCTCTTGTCCTGTCTTCAGACCCGGGCTTCTCTACAGTGGCCTTTTGGGGCTACTGCGATGGTTCAGTGGGTAAAGGGGTTTGTTGCCAAGAAAGACAACTTGAGTTGTGTTCCCAAGACTCACATAGTCAAAGGAAGGAACCGACCCTGCAGCTTGTCCTCTGTCCTCCAGACCCTTACACTGCTGTGTATCTGTGAGCACCCACAGAGTAATGAAACAGCATAGATCTTCTTTAGTTCTTAAAAATGTTGATGGATGGAGAAGTTGCAAGCAGACAGGTACACAAATCTAAGTGGACGGAGTTTAATCTCATTACACATCTGGATCAACTAACTTCAAGTAGCTGCTCTCCTTCCTTCCGTCTCCGTAAACATTATATAAATGGAAGAAACAAGATGTAAGCTTACCTTTGGCTATTTATATACACTATAAATAGAAGCAGTTATTGTTGTTTTTATTTATTAAGGGGAAGCAGGGCTGGAGAGAAGGCTCAGGGGCTACAAGTGCGTGCTGCATTTGCAAGGTCTGGAGTTCTGTCCCCAGCAATGAAGCTGAGTGACTCATGATCACCATTAACTCCAGCTCCACCGGATCTGTCTTAGTTTGGGTTTCATTGCTGTATAGAAACACCAAGTCAACTCTTTTAAAGGAGACCATTTAACTGGGGCTTGCTTAGTAGTTCTGAGGTTCAGTCCATTACCATCAAGGCAGGAGCATGGCACTGAAGGAGCTGAAAGCTCTATATCTCATTCAAAAGGCAAATGGGAGAAGACTGGCTTCCATGCAGCTAGGAGAAGGGTCTCGAAGCCCACCCTGACAGTGATGCACTTCTTTATTTTTTTTATTTTTTTTTATTTTTTATTTTTTATTTATTATATGTAAGTACACTGTAGCTGTCTTCAGACACTCCAGGAGAGGGCGTCAGATCTTGTTACAGATGGTTATGAGCCACCATGTGGTTGCTGGGATTTGAACTCCGGACTTTCGGAAGAGCAGTTGGGTGCTCTTACCCACTGAGCCATCTCACCAGCCCCAGTGATACACTTCTTCCAACAAGGCCACACCTGTTTCAACAAAGACACTCCCTAATAGTATCATTCCGTGTGGGACAAGCATCCAAACACATGAGTTTATGGGGACCAAAACTATTCAAACCACTACAGGACCCAACTCCCTCTTCTGGCCTCCCTGGGCCCTTGTACTTCTGTTCAATATCCCTTCACAAAACACATGCATACACATATTTAAACATAAGAATACATCTTTTAAAAAATGAATTATTAACTGGGTGTGGTGGTGCACACCTTTGATCACAGCATTCAGGAGGCAGAAGCAGGCAGATCTCTGCATTCAAGGTCAGCCTGGCCTACAGAGTAAGTTCCAGGTCAACCAAGGCTACACAGAAACCCTATTATGAAAAAACAAAAACAAAAGAAAACAAAAGAAAGAAAGAAAGAAAGAAAGAAAGAAAGAAAGAAAGAAAGAAAAACAAAAAGAAAAGAGAAGAAAAGGAAAGGAGAGGAGAGGA
>NC_034603.1:46653264-46660004 GCF_900095145.1 Mus pahari
GAAAGGAAAGGAAAGGAAAGGAAAGGAAAGGAAAAGAACATTTTAAAAACTGAAGGCACTCATAAACTGGGCACAGTGATGTACGCCTCTAGGGGGCAGCACTCAGAGGAACGATGTAGGTGGGGCTCTTGTGAGCTCAAGCCCAGCATGCTCTACATAGTGAGTTCTAGGCTAGCTAGATCTACAAAGTAAGACCCTCTCTTAAAGGGGGGGGGGTTGGGGGGCTGGAGAGATAGCTCAGCGGTGTGGCAGTCAGAGGACGACTTGTGGGCATCACTTCCCTCCGTCCACCATAAGGGTTCCAGGGATTAAAGTCAGGCCATAGACTTGGCAGCAAGTGCCCTTATCCTCTGAGCCATCTTGCAGGCCTTCCTCCTTGCTTTACGTGAAATCCATGAAATCTGCATACTGGGGCAGCAAACGTTTGTAAAGGGTCAGGAAGTATATGTCTATGTTTCCATTTGCAAATGCAATAATAGATGATAGACAAACCCACACCAGGCTACAGGTTGGCCATCTGTGGTTTTAGAACCGACATCTCTGCTGTGCAGGGTCTCATTAGTAGGACAGATCACTGTGTATTTAGTTGTCTGTTCTCCAGGAAGGGCACTTGGGTTCTTTCTATTGAGGCAGGCGGTCTTGTGTGCTGGTGTGTGCCAGCGGTGCCAAATAGGAATGCATGTTCACGTTTTGTAGAGTGGGAGGAGTGAACTGGTATGTGCAGCCTTAGCTGGCACTGCCAGATTTCCAAAGTGGCTGGACCAATTCACATCCCACCAGAGAGGCTGCTGNACACTCTTGTCTCANTCANAANCATCCCTTGTTTGTTATCACTGGCGGGATGTGCAGCTCATCCATTGCTGTAACTGAGCAGAATCAAAGCTGCAGAGAAAATGTGATGTAAACTTATAAAGAAAAAGAGATGCCTCACCAGGGAGCCATGGCTCCCCCTAGCTGAGCCTAAATATGCAAAGCAAACCAAAGTCAGCCCAGATCCTTCTCTTTGGTGCCCTGCTTCCTGGAGATAGTCTTCCTTTACTGACAGCATGTTACCAACACACAGGCTGCTGCCTGAAAAATGTCAGAGAAGAAGCAAGTTCCTGCCTTNCANGGGCTTCTGCTCATTGCCCTGTAACCCCACCATCACCAGCCCCTATACCCCGTTTTGAAAATGAGAAGTGCTTTACTCCAGATGTGATCTCTACCCCCTGTTTCCAAGTCTGGACTTGAATAAACTGCCTTCTCCCCCAGTTTCTGTCTCCAGTTGGCTTGGGTAGAGGATTCACGTAGGAGGATGCCCAGGCATTGCTACCAACGTGGGTTCCAGCTTTTAGTTTCCTGATGACAAAGAAAAGGAACAACTGACTATTGACTACTGGGTATTTTTTTAATGAAGTTTTCTCCTTCTTCCTTCTCCTCCTTCTCCTCTTCCTCCTCTTCCTCTTCTTCCTCCTCCTCCTCTTTGTCTTCTTATGTATGTATGTATGTATGTATGTATGTATGTATGTATGTATGATGGTGGTGGTGTATGATGGTGGTGGTGGTGGTGTGTAAATAGGGTTTTATTACAGTAACCTAAGAGAATCTCAAACTCATGGCAACCCTCCTGCCTTGTCCTCCAAAGTGCTGGGATTATGGGTGTAAACCACCACACTTGGCTTGAAGTGAAAGTCNTTTTTTCTAAAAGTTGGACACTTTTCAGCTCGTGATATCAGTTTGTCACGATGGGGAAGGGTTGAGGCAGTGAGTGGTAGTGGCAGTGTGTGTTGGAGGTGGGTCAGGAGGTTCCTTCCCACTCACCNGCAGCTGGGTAAGTAGGTAATGTCCACGTGCAANATCTTCCTCCAACCTGCTTCCTGCTTCTTTCAATGGCGTCCTGCTGTGTAGCCCAGACTCAGCTTCCTCAGTGCTAGAATTACAGACCTTCACACCACACCTAACACTTAGCTCAGCCTCCCTCCCTCCCTCCGTCCCTCCCTCCTTTCTTTCCTCCTCCCTCCTTGCTTTCTGTGATGAGGATGGAACTCAGGGTCCCACCATACTGGGCAAGTACTTTACCACTGAACTACACCCCCACCCCATGGCTCCCCCTTTTTCTCCCTCATTTCCTCTCCTCCTCCTCCTTCCTGATGGGGCCGTGGGTTGTAGGCCTGTCCAGTCTGGAACTTGCTGTATAGATCAGCACTGTCTTCAAGCTTGCAAGCCATCCTTTTACTTCTGCCCTGTGAGATCTGGACTCACAGGCTTGGCCACCATGGCTACCTAGTGTTTTCTTGGTACTGTCTCTTGATGAAGTCTTTAATGAGGCTCACCATTTCAGTCTTTTCTTTTATGGCTGTGGTCTGTGTGTTCTATTTAAACCACCGTTAACCTGTGCTGGAGTCCTGAAGAGGGTTCGCCCTGTTTCCTTCACAAAGTTTTCTTTGCCTTTACCCCTGCGCGTGTAATCCCTCTGGAACGCAGTTTTGTTTTAGGTGTGAGGTAGGGGTCAAATCTCAATAGATCCCATCTGGAAAGCAGCCACTCTAGAACCATTTAATGAAAAGGCCATCCAGCCTCCCATGGGCGGATAACAGTGTGGAGCTTTGGTCTCACTTATTTGGTTGGGGATTTTGGTGCTGAGGCTGGAAAAGCTGGCGATTTCCAAGAAACTTCCAGAAAAAGAAAGAAGGATCCCAGATTGGAGTTACCATGTTTTCATCACTCTTTGTATTTCACAGTTCACACTTATGATCGGGAGGGAATCTGTAACCCACAGGAGACTCCGGCCAGTTTGTGCTGGCAGTGGTGGCAACTGGGAAGGTCCCATCTATTTCCAGGTCCCACACTGTTTATTTTTGTCAGGAATAGAGAGAGAGTGTGGGCTCAGGCTCCAAACACATCATACCAAGAACTCAAAATTTCCAGACAGATGTCTTGTTACCAGGACTTTCCCAACCTCTCCCAGGGCTTCTTGCTGCTACGTGAACCTAAGCGGGCAACTCTGTCATCTCCAAGGCACAGGACAGCTAGCTGCTCTTGGACACAAAATGAGGCAGGGTGTGTGTGTAATTTCTCACCAATTCCACAGCAAGAACAGCGTGTCTCAGGGCTCAGACTTGGCTAACCCAGAGTGGGCATGAGAGACACTGCTCTTAAACCTGAATGACCAGGCTGCTTTTGAACACCAGCCTTCAGGATGGCATCACCTGGGCACAAGACACCTTCAGATCTCTCAGCTCCGTTAATATCCCGGGCATATCCTTGGGGGTTTGTTGAAGTTAACGAGTTATTTCTTCTCTGCCATATTAATTCACACATTCACTCAACAACTCTCTGTGAAGGTACCGAGCCAGCTACATTGGTATGCGAGACAAACTCCCTTCTCCGGGGGTGGGGCTTTCATTCTAGAGGGACTGGGAAGAAGCAGTAGACAAGTAAGCAAACTATGCGAGGTGGGATGGGAGCTCTGGGGAGGATGCACACCACAGGATCAGAGAATGAGAAGAGCCAGGCAGAAGGGCTGGGATTTTTAAATAAGGATGGCAGGGAGACAGGGGTGGGGTGGGGGGTGGGGGTGGGGGGTGGGGGGTGGGGGTGTGTGGCTCAGTGGGAGCACACTTCCCTGGTGGTGTTAAATCCTGGGTTTCATTTCTGCTGCTACAAAAGAAATGACTGCATGAGGGAACAAATGGATAAGCAAATAAAAATGAATAGGGATGGCGGGGTCAGCTTCCAAGGAAGGTAACACACGAACAAAGATGGCGTGCGGTGAGTAGTAGGTCTGTTAGAAGAAAAGTTGCTCTTCCACAGGTCAACTGCAGAGGCCACAAGGCATGGGCTTACGCCAACATTAGGGGGATGCTAAAGCTTAATGCAGTAAAATCAGGGTCTCTAGCCTTCTCTTCAACTCACTTTACCTGGGTACCAGTTGGAGATAGATCAGCCTCTCCCGCCCACCACCTTGAGAGCCCAAAGGTTTAACTCTCCAGCTACTTCAACAGGAACTGGACGTCTTCAGAGGCACCCCCCAACACACCTGCCGTTGTAGAAGAGATAGAGCTGAGGATGAATGGCTTGGGTCTCTTCAGTGTCAGAACCCCAGGGATGCCCCTGGAATGAAAATGACTTGGAACATGTTCACTCCAACTAGCTTCATTTCATCGGTAACGCCTGCCTTGGCCAGTCTTTGATGGGCATTTTAATTAAGTCCTGAAGAGTCCTTTGTCTCCAAGGGGGACTATAGCCTCTTCCCCCTCCCACTTCATCCTGCCCAGATAGGAATGTGCCTCCTTCTAAGCAGAGCATTGGGAGGCAAGATTCCACTCTGGACAATGGCTCCTCCCTTCAACAAGCCCCTCCCCAAGGCTCAGAGAGGCTTCACACCTGGCCCCAGACATGGCTCTTTAATAGAACTGGCCAAAAAAAAAAAAAAAAAAAAAATTGCTGTGTGGATCAAGGAGTGGGCATTGAGCCTGTTGCTTAGGCCTTCAACCCATTATTGTCACAGGAGGTTATAGGAGTAGCAAGCCCCCACATCTCAGGGTGTGAAATTTGTATACCACGAGGGACAGGTGGGCTCTTGACCACGGAGCTGCCGTTTGCTATAGGGGTGTGAAGCTGAGCAAAGGCCTCCTCTGTTGTCTTTCCAGGGATCTTAGCCAAGCCCTTGGTTCTCCATAAAGCCCCGTGAAGCTGCTAGCAGGGCATTTCATACCTCAAGCTCCCCTCCTTCAGTCTCNNTTGCTTTTTTTTTTTTTTTTTTTAATCATGAAAATAGAGGCTTCCTCAATACAGCAGGGAGCACCCATGTTGGGCTGTATCAGGGCTGCAGATGAAGGGTTACACATATCCTGCTAGTGTGCTTATTGTAAATAGGTTCCTCCCAAAACTCTTTGCACAGTTGGGAACATACAACCTGTCTACTCTGACCCATAACCACTCAGTTCCTTTCCTCCTTCTGGTCTACCCTAGGCTACCTGTAGCTTCAGTGGCTGTTCAGAGCTCACACCCCAGCACCTTGCCAGCCCTCACTAACTGTGTCTCTGGGATGGAGGGTGTTTCCAGAATCATGGAAGGCAGGTCTGTCCACAGCAGGCCTTGAGGAATTGCCTTTCCCTGCACCAGTAGCCTCCTCCTATGATGCTCTACTTGGAGGCCAATGTCACCCTGAGGACGGGACCACTCAGCCCTGTGTACCGCATCATTTCATGCTTCCCCTGAGGGCTGCACTCTACCTGCCTGTTGGTAGATGTCTACAGTGAACCCCTCCTGACCATATGCTCTCACCCCGTTTCCCACTCCCCTACCCATATTTACCTTCCAGATACTCTGCCTGCCCCTGACCTTCAGCCATTGGGCCTCAGATGTCACCTGGTTATTAGTCCTCAACCTTGAGGGCCAGTGGAGGGCCAGCAAGAGAGCTGATTGGGGGTAGGGATGTTGACAAGAAACTGGTTCTTAGCTAGTGACAGAGCATTTGCCATCTGGTCCATGTGAATCTGTGAGTTCAATCACAACACTGAAATAACAGAAAAGAAATTGGCCCTTAGAGGCATACCTGGCTGAACCCCTGGTCCTGGCTGGCAGGCTGCCTGCCACATCCAGTCTGTAGCAGTCCATGCCAGCAGCACACACACAACTTAGGTGCTCAACAAGCAAGAATTAACCATGTTCTGGTCCACCCTGGGCCTGCCAACCTCGGGACAGCTGCCTGGGCATGTCCAACAAAAACCCCATCTCTTCCACCAACTCCAAGTCATCTAAGATGACAGAAAATGATACTTTGGTTGCAAAAGTTTGTGTGGGTCAGGCCCTCAGCTGGTCATCCAACAGATGCCATGGGCTCAGAGGTGGTGGCCCAGAAAGGGCGGGCAGGCAAGGGGCTCCTGAATGAGTCAGGAAGCTCCTTAGAAAGTTGCTGTGCTCTGCCTTTTCCCTCTTAACAGATGAGTAGGATGAGGTTGAAGTGGAACACATGCCGTGCCATAGGTCACACAAGTGTGAAAACATCNCCCCTACTTCCCCATGTGTCCTGTTTTCTTAATTAAACATTTCTGTATTTCCTTTATTTATGTGTTTGTGTGCGTACACATGAGTGTGCATATGTGTCTGTGTGATAGGTGTGTTTGTGTATTATAGGTGTGTGTATGTATATGTGTGTATAGGTGTGTGTGTATGTATAGGTATATTTGTGTATAGGTGTATGTGTATATATAGGCGTGTGTATGTTATGTGTGTGCCCACATGTAAGTGTATATGTATGTGTGTATAGGTTTGTGTGTGTGTGTGTGTGTGTGTGTGTGTGTGTGCGTGCATGCATGCATGTGTGCAGTGGTGCAGGTGTGGCAGTCAGAGGATAATTTGTGGGCATTACTGCCTCCTTCCACCATAAAGGTTCCAGCGATTAAATTCAGGCCTTAAGACTTGACAGCAAGTACCTTTTTCCTCTGAGCCATCTCACAGGCCTTCCTCCTGCTTTTCATTAATTAAAAGTCCATCTTTTCACACTCTGCATATGGGGGCAGGAAACGTTTGTAAAGGGTCAGGAAGTATATGTCTATGTTTCCATTTGCAAATGCAAAATGATAGACAAACCCACACCAGGCTACAGGTTGGCCATCTGTGGTTTTAGAACCGACATCTCTGCTGTGCAGGGTCTCATTTGTAGGACAGATCACTGTGTATTTAGTTGTCTGTTCTCCAGGAAGGGCACTTGGGTTCTTTCTATTGAGGCAGGCGGTCTTGTGTGCTGGTGTGTG
>NC_034603.1:46661609-46663445 GCF_900095145.1 Mus pahari
TCCCTCCCTTCTTCCCTCCCTCCCTCATTCTCTCCCTCCCTCCTGCCCTCCCTCCGTCCCTCCCTCCCTTGTTCTCTCCCTCCCTCCCTCCGTCCCTCCCTCCTTTCTTTCCTCCTCCCTCCTTGCTTTCTGTGATGAGGATGGAACTCAGGGTCCTACCATGCAGGGCAAGTACTTTACCACTGAATTACACCCCCACCCCATGGTTCCCCCTTTTTCTCCCTCATTTCCTCTCCTCCTGCTCCTTCTTGATGGGGCCATGGTTCGTAGGCCTGTCCAGTCTGGAACTTGCTGTGTTGATCAGCACTGTCTTCAAGCTTGCAAGCCATCCTTTTGCTTCTGCCCTGTGAGATCTGGACTCACAGGCATGGCCACCACGGCTACCTAGTGTTTTCTTGATACTGTCTCTTGATGAAGTCTTTAATGAGGCCCACCATTTCAGTCTTTTCTTTTATGGCTGTGCTGCGCATCGTATCTAAACCATTGTTAACCTGTGCTGGAGTCCTGAAGAGTACCAAGCCCCCTCATCCCAGGGCATGAAAGTTGTATGCCACGTGGCTCTTGACCATAGAGCTGCCGTCTGCTAAATGAGCGTGAAGCTGAGCAAAGTCCTCCTTTGTTGTCTTTCCCAGGGATCTTAGCCAAACCCTTGGTTTCCCCTGCCCCAGACACCCCATGAGGCTGCTAGCAGGGAATTTCATACCTCAAGGTCCCCTCCTTCAGTCTTGTTTGCTTTTGATTTTTATCATGGAACTAGAGGCTTCCTCAATATAGCAGGGAGCACCCGCGTTGGGCCGTATCAGGGCTGCACATGAAGGGTTGCACTTATCCTGCTCATTTGCCTATTGTAGATAGTGTATTAGTCAGGGTTCTCTAGAGTCACAGAACTTATGGGTAGTCTCTATATAGTAAGGGAATTAGGTGATGACTTAAAGTCAGAAGTCCAGCTCCCAACAACGGTCAGCAGCAGCTGTGAATGGAAGTCCAAGGATCTAGCCGTCGCTCAGTATCACACAGCAAGCAGGCAAAGGAGAGAGAGAGAGAGAGAGAGAGAGAGAGAGAGAGAGAGAGAGAGACTTCCTTTTCCATACCAAGATCCAGATCAGAAACTTCTATCTCCAAGCCTCCAGATTATGACCACTGGTGAGCCTTCCAATTCTGGATTGTAGTTTATTCCAGACATAGTCAACTTGACAACCAGGAATAGCCAATACAAATAGGTTCCTCCCAAAACTCTTTGCACAGTTGGGAACATACAACCTGTCTACTCTGACCCATAACCACTCAGTTCCTTTCCTCCTTCTGGTCTACCCTAGGCTACCTGTAACTTCAGTGGCTGTTCAGAGCTCACACCCCAGCACCTTGCCAGCCCTCACTAACTGTGTCTCTGGGATGGAGGGTGTTTCCAGAATCATGGAAGGCAGGTCTGTCCACAGCAGGCCTTGAGGAATTGCCTTTCCCTGCACCAGTAGCCTCCTCCTATGATGCTCTACTTGGAGGCCAATGTCACCCTGAGGACGGGACCACTCAGCCCTGTGTACCGCATCATTTCATGCTTCCCCTGAGGGCTGCACTCTACCTGCCTGTTGGTAGATGTCTACAGTGAACCCCTCCTGACCATATGCTCTCACCCCGTTTCCCACTCCCCTACCCATATTTACCTTCCAGATACTCTGCCTGCCCCTGACCTTCAGCCATTGGGCCTCAGATGTCACCTGGTTATTAGTCCTCAACCTTGAGGGCCAGTGGAGGGCCAGCAAGAGAGCTGATTGGGGGTAGGGATGTTGACAAGAAACTGGTTCTTAGCTAGTGACAGAGCATTTGCCATCTGGTCCA
>NC_034603.1:46664830-46690329 GCF_900095145.1 Mus pahari
ATATATATATATATATATATATATATATATATATATATCTGAAAAGCATCATCTACTTTTTTTTTTTTGAGACATTTAGTCTTTCCTGTCTGCGCTTCAGAGGATCTTAACTGAGAAAAAGGAAGCTCCGAGATTTCATGCAACCCATCCAAAGAGGCACAGCCGCTTACGGAAAGCCAAGAATGCATAGCCACTTAAGGAAGGTTGGGTTCAGCCTTCCTAGTGCTGAGGTTATAGGTGTTCACCGTCATGCCTGGGTCAAACTGTCTTTTTCCATAAGCAGGGAGCCAGTCAATTGCCACACACAGTGATCACACCAAGAGATTTCTCAATTATCGAAAATTAATGTTCCATGTGTCACTTAAGTATTTCTTTAGGCACATTGATCATTCTGTGAGAAAGCTGTTATCTGACTGCAAAGAAGTTCAAGCATACCTAGACACTGAACTCACAATTAATGTCATCAGTAAGGGAATCTACTGAGGGCCTACTGTGTACAGGGGCCGTGATATAGACAGGCAACTGCACACCACCCACAGGACATGGTCGTACACTCGTCACTGATGTGGCACTGGCGTGCAAGAGGCTGAAAGAAGCAGGCCACAGGAAGGAGCCTAGCTCAAGGAGCTGAGGACGGAAACCAGGATCTACCAAGTGCGTGGGACCTCGCAGCCCTCACCTCATTTAGTCCCCAGGAGGCCCTGCACTGAAGTTTGCTGGTCGTCTTTTTTCAGTTAAAGAAACTGAGGCTGGGACTGAGATGGAGGGACTCAGCCAAGTTCACCTGCAAGGCGGAACTGGTACACAGACCACATTGAGCTCTCAGGCCATCTGCACAGAGGATGAGCCAAATGGTAGTGCTTACAGCAATGTAAGGCAGCCAGCTGTCGTACTACTGCTCCCTGCTGTGGCTGGCTTGAGCTAGGGAGGTTCTGGAAGCCAGTCGGCAACCTGAGAGCCACGGGACATGGCCTTCAAGAAGACCCTGCGGCTTCATGAACCCACTTTTTTGTTGTTGTTGTCATTGATGTTGTTAAGATAGGGTCTTGCGGGGCTGGGGAGATGGCTCAGTGGTTAAGAGCACTGACTGCTCTTCCAGAGGTCCTGAGTTCAATTCCCAGCAACCACATGGTAGCTCACAATCATCTATAATGGAATCGGATGCCCTCTTCTGGTGTGTCTGAAGATAGCTACAGTGTACTCATATACATAAAATATCTAAATCTTTAAAAAAAAAAAAAAAAGATAGGGTCTTGCCATGTAGTTTAGGTTGGCCTTGAACTCACAGCAATCTTTCTGCATCTATCTCCCAAGTGCTGGGATTGTTCAAGATCATCCTTGGTACATAATGAGTTGCAGGCCAGCCTGGGCTACACGAGACCCCGTCTCAATAAACCAACTTACTGAACAAACAAATTAAAACGGATTTCAGATGTCAGTTGTCCTTGCTCTGGAGGGCATCTGAGTAGCATAGCCTGAGCTCGAGGGCCACAGGGGTGCAGTGTCTCGCAGAGAGAGGGAATCTGGGAATTCCCTGACATCGGGGCTGTGGCATATTTATCCGTGGTCTGTGAGCCACGATCCTTAGTGGTCCTCCCTTCTGCAAGCTAGGACAATGGCATAGCCTTACCCGTTGTCCTGAGACTGTCCTGAGACCCGTTGTCATGCCATGGTCATAGCAGTGTGTTGATCCTGGGTATTGTTTAAGCTGAACACTGCTAGAGCCACAGGAAACCTGGATGATCATGGCAGATGCTCCTCCTCTGGAAGCTTGGGTAGCACGGGCAGAAAGCCTGCATAGACGATGAGGCTGACCTGCCTTCCAGTATCACCATGAAGATTCGAGGATCTGACCATGCTGAGCGGGTCTTCACGGGCTTCCCATAAATACACACATAGTCCTAGGTTCAAAACCTGGATCAGCTCCTTCGTCCCTCAGGGACTCAGTCCTCACTTGTCGGGGGTGCAGCTCCCTCTGCAAATTGAAAGTGAGGTTAGTACTTTGCCAAGGCAGACTCTTGGTGACAACTCCTTTGTCCCCCCTACCCACACCTGGATAGGAACTCTGCCTGCCTGCATCTCTTCCTACAGTGTCACACAGAGCTGCCACCAATGGGGGACGTTAAGCAGAGCCACTCAGCTGTCACCAGTCCCTCAGTCCCACCGTGGAATGAGTTCTTCTGCTGTGTGCCTTCCTGCAGTGAAGGGGGCACACCGATCAGGGAGTCCTCTGGGGTGCAGCAAGGACCTTAGACCTCAGATCTGAGTCGAGCCTCAACTCTACCACTATCAGCTAAGTTCGCTGGGCCAGTGGCACACTTTTCAGTATCACTTTTGTTTATGAAATCCGGGGAACAGGGAGGAGGGTTCATCAGTGAGTGGAAAGCCAGGCTTGGCTATATTCTCTTGGTGAGTACTCAGGGCATGGAGCTCGTAATTGGCATAACTGTGGGGGCTATGCCAAGAGACGCAGTTGAGGGGTGCCAGGGTGCAGGCCTCGAACCCAAGCTGCCTTCAGGTCTTGTCCTGTCTCTCAGAATAAGCATGAGAGATGGGAGAGAGGAAAGAGAAGACACTAGCTATGAACAGGGACCTTACCTAACTTCTCCAGTTTTCAGTATTATACGAAATGAGTCACACTAGCCCTCTGAAAGATGTCACATGGGTTAAAAGGCAGGAACCTTTAAGGCCCTGCTCAGCAAGCTTTAGCTGCTTGGCCCCTGTTTTGTTTTGGTTTTAAATTATATTTATGTGTGGGGATAGTATGTGCATGAGTGCAGGAATTCAAGGAAGCTAGGGGTGACAGATCTCCTGGAGCTGGGGTTACAGGAGGCTATGCGCCATCTCACACGAGTGCTGAGATTCGAACTTAGGTCCTCTAGAAGAGCAAATGCATGCTCTTAACTGTTGAGTTGTCTCACCAGCCCTCTGGTCACTGCTATTTTTTCGGAAAGGTTTTTGAAGCGGCTGATCACAGGAGGGCCAGCTAGCACGTGTCACCCCCAGATCCTGTCAGAGACAGGTGTAATTTATTGATAGACACCTATCCTAGGATGGAGGGGCAGAGGGAATCCACAGTTTGGGTACTATTGGTGGCATGCCTAGGTGGTGGGGGAGGAGGGCCTTTCTCCCTGGATGTCTACCGTGGGGCTCCCACTGCCACCCCCAAGGGGCCCCCTTTCTCCACCTGCCCTTCAAGTGCACTTTGATTCAGCCCCCGCAGAGCTCACCTGCCACATCCATCATCAGAGAGGCCCAGGAATGCTGCTGGGTGAACAGCCCAAGGGAAGGTGCTTTTAAGGCCCAGAAGCTGTGAGCAACTGGGACAGGGGAAGCTGTGATCATCTCCATCAGCCCTGGACCTGCTGATAGAGGCATGCCGGGGTGTCGCAGAAGTGCATGTTGCCTTCTGCCTCGCAAGCTGGATGCTGTGTGACTGTAGTGAGTCTCTCAACCTCTCCGTGTCACCATGGTCCTCATTGCTCTTTTTTACTCTCTTCTTCCTTCTCCTGTTCAACAGTGGAATCCTGGGGATGTCCATCCAACACCCTGAACACAGTGTGTCCTTTACCTCCGTGGGCTTCCCATCCCCAGAATCTACCAACTGTTGACCAAAACCAGAAAAAAAAAATATATCTCTAGTGAACATGTAGAGACAATAATAACTAAATAACATGGTATAGCGATGTGACACGTGGCATTTGCCCAGAACTTGGTATGAAAAACCATCTGGAAATGATTTAAAGTATTTGGGAGGAGGGGCTGAGGAGGCTCAGTAGGGGGAGTGTTTGCCTGGAGTGGACGAAGACCTGGGTTCAATCCGAGGCTCCACACCAGCTGAGTATGGCCATGCACAGCCCTCAGGAGGTGGGGCAGGAAGTCAAAAGCCCCAGAGTCACCCTTGGCACTCTGGTGACTACACTGGCCTGTAAGTGAGTTATTTAGGAGGCTGGGCAAGAGGACGGGAAGTTCAAGCCCTACCTGGGCAGAGAGGGGACTGAAAAACAGAACGTACAAACACGATCCAGGGATGTCTCTCAGCGATAGAGTGCCCACCTAGCATGAGGAAGGCCCTGAGTTCAATTCCCAGGCACCACGCACAAAGAAGGAAAGGGTAGACCAGTGGTCATTGACGTGTCAGGTGAGTGGTTGCTGTCACTCTTTGTCACAGGAATAGTCCACTGTAGAGAGGAGGGGTGGCTTCTCTGAGCCTACACAGTGGATCTGAGGTGGAGCTGTCGCTAGAATCCAGGACTCTCAGGCTCATCTAGTCACGTCCTCGACGTCTGGTGCTCAGGGGACGCAGTTATCACAGACCGAAGTTCTGTGCCCTGCACCAATCAACACAGTTGCTGGGTGATGGGATGGAAAAGCACCGGAAGGGGCACAGTAGCTGGCATGTCCAGGCTGGTACCTGTCCAGACCAGAATGCAAAAGAAGAGTGGTGAAAAGGAGAAACAGCCACCGAGCCCTTACCCTGAGCCAGCACGTCAGAGCCTTAGTTGGCACCAGTCATTCAGATGACAACACAGACTCACCTAATCTCCAGGCCCATGGGTCTCATGCCTCCAGAGAGTAAAGAGTCCGAGGCCACGGGCTAGTCGCCACAGGAAGGCAGCCCTAAGCACTGTGCTTTGGGTGGTGGGTGCCACACAAGCCTGGGTTTCTTGTGGAGGAACACTAACAGCACGGGACAAGGCCAGAAAGATGCCTCCCACCCCAGAAATGTGTGTCAGTCTAAGAGGGCAGGCAGCAGGGCACAGTGTTGAGGCAAGGATCTGCCGTACACATCCAGGAACCTCACTGCTCATGACCCTAAATCTCTTCTGTCACAATAGCAGATTTTTGGATATAGTAAGTAACAGAATTCAGCTAAGCATTCCAATGCAAAATAGATGAGACTCTGGAAGTTTCTATAGATGGAAAGTTATAGTATCAATTTCATAGAGTTTGGGGGTTGATTCAAATAATTGGTTTCAGGCATAGCTGTAATATTTGGAAGCATAAACAGGGGCTAAGGGTTCCATTGTGGCAAACTTTTAAACCTCACCCTAGTGTAGTTGCTCCTGTATGCATCCAACCCCTGAGCAATGTGGACCAAGCTCCTTCAGAGCTAGGCCTTCCCCATCACTCTGAACTTTAATCATCCCTTCTTTATTCTAGACTTTGCACTCCCCATTAGAGGATCAGTCTTTCCCAAGTATTAGGTTGGGGGGGTCACCTGGCTGAAGCCTGAAAGGAGGTTGACTTTGATATGCTGAAATCCATAAGCTGTGTGTGTATGCAAGTGTGTGTGTGCATGTGTGCACATGAGTGTGCAGGTATATCAGCTCTTGTTTTCCAGTTACCCACCAGTACTCACCAGCCTGGAACCTGCCTAGTAGACTATACTGGCCAGCCAGCAACCCCTAGGCATATTCCTGTCTTTACCTCCCCAGAACTTATTGCAAGTGTGTGTCACCACACCCAGCATTTTATCATTGATCAATTGTGTGTGTGTGTGTGTGTGTGTGTTTGTGTGTGTGTGTGTGTGTGTGTGTGTGTGTGTGTGTGTGTGTGTGTGTAAATTCCTTAACCTGGTAAGATATCTCACCAACCCATGCCTAGCGTTTGAACTTAAGTCCTTGTGCATGCCAGGCAAGCACCTTACCAACTGAGCCATCTCCCCAGCCCAACTACTTGATTTGTAATTCATTTATTCAATCAACAATTTATTTGTTCTCTCAACTATTGAGGCCACACATTTTTTGGTTGACTTAGTTTGTGTACCTTAGACAAGGGCAAAACACGAGGCTGAGCTGACTTTGGGGATCATGGGAAGATGAGTGGACCCTGGCAGGATGTGCCAAGGGGATTTTCCCTCTCTCTGTTTGTTCCTTTTCCCCTAACACGGTCAATATTTCACTTTCATAATGGAAAATTTCGTGCCATGTGTAAATGATTTATTGGAAGCACTGTAGGAAATTATAATTTATTCGTTTTTGTTTGTTTTTCAGTGTAGCCCTGGCTTATCCTAGAACTTACTCTGTAGACCAGGCTAGCCCAAACTCAGGAATCTGCCTTTCTCTGTCTCCTGAATCCTGGGATTAAAGGCTTATGCCACCACACCCTGGTAGGACATTATAATTCTGTATATAAGAAGCATACACATGGGGGCTGGTGAGATGGCTCAGTGGGTAAGAGCACCCGACTGCTCTTCCGAAGGTCCGGAGTTCAAATTCCAGCATCCACATGGTGGCTCATAACCATCCGTAACAAGATCTGATGCCCTTTTCTGGAGTGTCTGAAGACAGCTACAGTGTACTTACATATAATAAATAAATAAATCTAAAAAAAAAAAAGCATACACACATACACACACATACACAGATAACGCCACTGAGAAAAAAATAAAAAGGCTCCACTCAGCCCAGCCCATCCACTATTCCGCCCAAGTTGACTTAGTACTAGTGGGGAAATGCCAGTCAGACGGTGTCGCAGGGACCCCTCTGTGCCCACAACTTGCCTTCCATCCTTTCTAGAAAACCTCCTGATGCATTCCTGGGCGTATTGGAATATTGGCAACCATCTGACCTCACTGAGAAAACCAGAGAGCTCCGTGCCCAGAACAAAATCCCTCAGCAGCTGCAAGCCCGGGTATGTGGTTTAGCAAAGAAAAGCCAGCCTTCCTCCCTCGTGAGTCCCAGTTTTGACTACGTGCTGCCAAGGGGCCACTGTCTTGGACCGGGGACCAGGAAGAGGTGGCCTTGCATGAGGATACACCACAGAGTGATGTAATCATGCACACAGACTAGGAGTGTCCATCACGAATGAGCTAACTTGCACACCCAACTGGGGACTCTCCCTTTGGAAGCAGTGACTTTATGCAAAATAGCTCTGCAGAGCCCCGAGGGGGTATAAATACCTGATGGCTGCTGCCAGGGCCACAGCTTTACCGGGAGTTGAAGACTGAGACTCTGGCCCCACAGGACACAGTGTCCCTGGTTTGAAACTTCTCAGCCACCTTGGTGAAGGGACTGAGCTGTTAGAGACACTGCTGAGGTTCCTCAGACTTGGGTCTCGCTCGCTCCACGGAGGAGTAGCCCAGTCAACTGCAAGGTGAGTCTTGTGTTGGGGACAGCTGCTCTCAGGAGTGTCTTCCTCTTTGGGAAAGCCCAGAACACCAGTCTTTCTCTTCTCCCCCCACCTTTTTTTTTTTTGTGTGTGTGGATGGACTGAAGCGGATATGGAGGGTGTAGGAAGCATACTCACAGGAGGGTCTGCCAGTGGAACAGGGCGTGTGGTCAGATTTCTTCTCTGCAAATGTTTACTGTGGTGATTACACTACAAAGGATGAACTTTCTAGAAGGTTCAGAATGGGGGTGGGGTGTTAACGCACATAGCCTACTTTGCTCATCTTTCTGAGATGTGCTCTCTTCCCCACCCAGACCTGATAAGATGGTTATTATTAATCCCACTTTAGGAGTGAAGAAATGAGTTTCACTTAACTAACTTGATTTAGATGAGTAACTAGAAAAACCCAGGGTAGGATCAAGGTCATGGGGACACTGAGGTTCACTGTCCCCCTTAGGTGGGTTCTGGTCCTCCCCCCCCCCCCTGCCTTGTATCTTCCAAGTATATCTTTCCTCAGGGAGGGCATTGGCCAAGGAGAAGCCAGATACTCTCAGGGCAGTTTCGCTTTCTATTTCTTGTCTTTTTCTGGAAGGATATAACCTCAACTCTGGAGAGTTTAATGCTCTTTTATACAAATCATTGACTGCTCCTTAAGTAACAAAGGAGGAACACGTGACCTGGTGTCCTTGGCTCGGGATGCATGATGACTCCCAAATCAAAGGAAAGGTGGCCAGGACTCGAGTACCAGCCCCAAGTGCAGGTCCAGAGGGAAGGGTACTAATGACAACTGCTTGCTCCTCTCTCTGGTCAGCAGGTGGCAGGAAGGATCAGGCAGGTGCACACACTCCTGTATTAGTGACCCCAGCTCTTTCCTGCCTTGCTGGAGGCCATGGAGTAACTCCTACCAAGAGAAACTGAATTGTCCTAAGGAGGCTTATGGATGTTTGCCGTCCTTGGTAGGTGGCGATGTGGCATCCCAAGTTATCCCTTTGGTTTGTTATGTGTCTTTGCAGAACAGGAGTCTGCCCCGCAAGAAGATTTCAACCCCAAATAAAACCCCAGAGTGTAAGCATGGAGAGGGGGCTAACGTCCGTGCTAGCCTTCGCTGGGCCTTAGCTGGGCTACGTCTCCATTCTCTGGGACACTAGTGCCTGTGAGAAGGCTCTGTTCTGTTAGGCTCTTCTTTAACCTCACCTCACAGCCTCCCTCCCCTTCCTCAGCCCCACAGAGAACACTGGATTTGGAGCAGAAGTGCAAAGTCACAGACATGGCTTGCCCCTGGAAGTTTCTCTTCAAAGTCAAATCCTACCAAGGTGACCTGAAAGAGGAAACGGACATCAACAACAACGTGAAGAAAACCCCAGGTGCTGTTCTCAGGTAAGCAACCTCTCTCCCACTTCCAGCTTTCTCCTCAGGGCTTCCAGGCCCCTGCTGCCTCTCTCCATTCTGGGCCACCTAAGAGAGTCTGGTCTCCAAGGCCTTGCTTGTAATCCTCTACTGGAGTCTGATGCAGTTTCCTTGGTGTGGACAAGGAAGGGCCAGGGTCCCCAAGCTGCTCCTGAGAGAGTCTGGACTCTCTGGAGGAAGAAGGGGGGAGGGGAATATGAGAGACTGGAGAGCCTAATGGTCAGCTCAGGGGGTGACGTCCTGATTGGCCAGGGCACGTGCCTCATCAGTTAGATATTTTGACTATTAGGCAACTGAAGGGTGTCAAGGTGGCCCTGTGCTATTTTCAGTGGCTGTGTGACTTTGGGCAAGTGCACCTGTCTGAGTCTCAGGTCTGCAAGTGTGATTTACCTGATAGTCACAGAAGGGCTTGTCACCATTTAAGAGGCTTCTTTGTCACCAGGACTACACCGTGCACACACCTACACTCTTTGAACTTAACCTTCCTGGGGCCCTTGGTTATGATCTCCTTCTGTAAGTGAGGCTCTCTGGGAGGGCAAAGTCTGGGTTACATGACTGCTAGTGTCAGAGATGAAATCTGAGGTTGGCCAGAGGCATCTTAGATTGAACTAGTCCTCCAACAATTTATAAGGATGGACTAGGAGAATTCTAGAGGATTCTAGGAAACTACAGCCATAGCCAGGGACTTGAGGCTAACTAACATAGAAAGACGATGAGCTGGCTTTCTCTGCAATGTGACTGCACAGAATCACGTCCAAGTCTCAGTCTGTACCTGGCTCAGACATTTGTGGGACTACAGTGGACAGCGCCCCCTGGAGGCAGTGAGCAGGGAATCTCTAAATTTCCCTGTCCTGGTGTTGCCAGGTTTAGAAAGGGAGTTTAGCCAGAAGGGAGTAGTAGCTTTGTCACTTAATAATCCTGTGGCGTTGGTGACATCCCTTAGCCTCCAAACCTCTGCTTCCTCACTTGCAGGAAAATAGTCATTATGTTAGGAGTAGAGGAGACAGATGGCTCAGGAGTGACAGGCAGAGTGAGCAGGAAGGGACTGGACCACAGCTGTCAGCAATCCTGGGGCTCAGGTGCCCTCTAGCACTTCAGTCTCAAAATACGATGACGTCATCCCGCTTTTTCTCTTTACCCGTCCCTACAACCCCTACCTTCTGTCCCCTCAGAATCCAGGTGCCCCACACCTCTTTCCCTCCAACTTGACTTCATACAAGTCATGCCCCTGCCCCAAAATCTTGGGTAGCTGCCCGTTACCTGTCATCACACTGAGACAGAAGGAGGGCACAGCCTCTGACAATCCAGAAGGGGACTGCACTGTCCTCCCACTTTAGGAAAGAGGAGACAAAAGCCCACCGTGCTTGAGTCATCTGAAGATGGCAGTGGTGAAGCGGGCATTCAAACTAGAAAGTCTGGCTTACGGCCACCATCCTGGTAGCCACACTGCAGGTCCCCAATGAGATGCATCCCAAGGACAAGGACACGTGAGGCTTTCTCACCTGGCACTATACTGCCAGTTCACATGTCAACAGAGCCCTTCTGCTTAATCAATGGATTGACTCAACCATTTATTAACTGCATATACGGCCACACATATTTATAGTGTCCTTAATACTATGTCAGAAACCAGGCAGGAACTGCTTTTATCTTGTCTCACCAGGTCAGTTTCTAGAAAGTGGAGGAGCTGAGATTTGAGCCTAACTCCTTTCTCTGAGGACTTAGTAAACGCCAGGCTGAGAAAGAGAAAGACAGATCCAGTGGCTACAGTCAGGGAGGAAACGGGTGGGGTGGGGGAGGGGTTGTGCACGGAGAGCAACAGTTTCCTCCCTACTTGGGGACAGTCTGGGCAAGGCAAGATGTTAGAGAGGTTTATGTGTTGCTGAGTCTCCTCCTAAGGGCATGGCCTGGCTGTGGGGTCAGGAGGGCCTAATGACGCTGCAGATAGCTTTCTTAGAGAAGGGGGCCCAGCTGAGATGGGACTGCCCAGGAAAGGTGGCAAGAGGATGTTCCTGGAAGAGGAAGCCACGTACAAAAGGGGATTTTAGTCTGAAAGCAGCGGGAGCCCGCTCTTTATTTTTATTTTAAGACATAATTTTCAAATCTATGCCGACCAAGAGCCTGTTCCTGGTGGCTTTCAACTTTGTGTAGACAAGAGATTCAGAAGTGTGCAGGGTGTGTCCTTGCATGTGTTTTAGAGACAAAGTGTAAATGTGGGACCGTCTATGTGACCCACAGGGAGTTGAGAGCAAAGGGTTTCAGGATGCAAAAAAAAAAAAAAAAAAAAAAAAAAAAAAAAAACACTCGCTTGGGGATTCATTTGCTGAAATATTAGCCAGAAGGGTCCCTGAGGGCTGTAGCCCTACTTCACCTGCAACAGGGAGAAAGGACAAAACATTTCCTGGGGGCGCTCTAGTGAAGCAAAGGTAGAGGTGACCCTAGGGCTGTTGTGTGGCCTTGAGCAGGACCCTCATTTCTCTGGTCCCCCAGCTTCTGCCGCCATAAAGCGGGTAGTAAAGAATTGCCTTCTTAGTTGGATTTCGTTAGGGGGTGAGGACGTAACCCGGTGCAGCGGGGAGTCTGGGTCGCGATCCTTATTGTCCCTGAGAGAGGAATACACAAACGAGGTACTCGCGCGGTCCTCCTCGTCCTGGGCCACTAGGAGCCGCGTCCTGCTCGCAGCAGGAGGGCGGGCGCTACGGGGGCGGGCGCTGAGGGGTTTCGCGGCGATAAAAGGACAGCGCCAGCAAGGAGCGCTGGCCCAGCTATGCGCGAGGGGCTGAGCAGCGCTTGCGACGCCGCCCGGCCGCGGCTCTGTCGCTTCCTGCGCAGGATCTTCGGTCCGAAGGTCGCCAGTCGTGTGGGCCCAGCCAGGTATAGAGCGCGGGACCTGGGGAGGGGCCCGGGTGGCCCCGCTGGGACGCGAGAGAGGCGGGTCAGAGCACCCACGCGGGCGGCCCTGTAAGGGTTTCTGAACCAAGGAACTTTTGTGCTGCCCTGCTTTGGACAGGTTCTGGCTGTATCGATTAGTTGGCATCAAACCTGGAAATCCTCCTGCCTCAGCTTCTCAAATGCTGAGATTACAGGCGTGTGCCACCGCTTACAGTTGTTTTTTGTTTGGGGGGGGGGGCGGGTACTGGGAACTGAACTTCATTTAAGCAAGTGCTCTTCCACTGAGCACTCCCCCTCTCCCCCCTTGCTGCTCTCCCTCCTAAATGTGCTCTAAACCAACAAGGTTAAGAAGACAAAGATGATCTTTTACGATAAGACATTCTCCCTTTCACAAGAGAGGTGGGCTGGCTGATAGCAGTTCGATCCTAGGACTCAAGACCCTAAGTAAGCCCCTACTGTGGATTCTGCACACACCCCTCAGTACCTAGTTCTGGGACACCGTGAAAGCAGATGGTTCTATGGACCTGAGCAAGCCGCCACAGTTCCCTTTGTCAGAAAGTCCATAAAGGTCCTTCATCCCTGCAATGCTCCGCTGGTCAGGTCTCAGCAAGACTGTGGGTTTAGAACTGCAGGAATTTGGAGCCACAGGTCCCGAGCCTTAAAGTGTTCACCTGATGATAGCTGGTGCCTAGATCCCCTTTAACAGGTGGCAGAAGAAATCTGCTAGCAGGACATAATAGCTGGGGCAAAGCTCTATTTATCGTTGTGGGTTTCCCCCCTTAATCTGGATCATAGCAGTACTTGAAAAAAAAATGATAAAGATTCCAATTATAACAAAAACATCAAGACACTTAAAAGCTAAAAAGAAAGAGGTTTAAGTTGCCAGTGGCTTATCACATCGTGCTAATCACTGTGAATCTTTGCTGGCATTTCCCCCAGTTGCTTTCAGGCCTGCTGGAGCCTGCATTCATTCACACACAAGCACACATTGCATGCGTGCACCAAGGCTGTCATCACAGCGTCACAGCTATCCAGGCTGAGACATTAGGCACAACCTCAGGCTGTGGACCCCGAGGCCAGCGTAACTGTGGCTCATGTCAGCAGTGAGACCGCAAATAGCACTTAACACATTTTGACGTTTAGGGCAGGTTTGGGATCCTCACCAGAAGGAGGAACCTGAGAAAGAAAACTTGGCTTCTGGTTTGTTTGGTTTGGTTTGTTTGTTTTTTCCTCCTTCTGGTGAGGCATACCAGTCCAGATCAGAGGAATATGTTAAAGAAAATATTATTCAGATGGGTGTGGTGCCACATGCCTGTAATCCCAGCATTCAGGAGGTAACATCAAGAGTTCAAGGACATTGTCAGCTAAATAGTGAGTTCAAAGGCAGCGGAAGGTCATGAAACCCTGTCACAAGCAAGAAGGAGAAAATTGTTCAATGATTTTGTTGGTTTGCTTTGGTGGTGGTGGTGGTGGTGGTGGGGTGGTGGGGTTGTTTTGCTTTGTTGTTTGAGATAGCCCCTCACCTGAGATAGCCCAGGCTAAGCAATTCTCCTGCCTCACCTTCTGAATGCTGGGGTTTCAGACACCAGTCAGCGTATCCCTCTTTAGTGATACCGGCTAACATACCACAAAGAGGACTTTCCTGAGGACTGTCCCTCAGGTGAGCACAGGACCCACTGCAGTCTCATAGCAGAGGGAGAGATAGGGGTCCACCCAAACCCCACAGGCGCAAGGGCAAGTTACAGGCAAAGGTAAAGAAGATTCTCACTGAACTCACCTAACAATCAAACCTCACTGGGGGATGAGGGACCAGGGATGGGGTTATTACTAAAACACAAAGCAGGGTCATCGCTAAAACTGGAGTTTGGGGGTGTTGTTTTGTTTTGTTTTAGATTTATTTATTTTATGTGTATGGATGTTTTGTCTGACTGTATGGGTGTATAACCATGGCTGTCCTGGAACTCTGTAGACCAGGCTAGCCTCAAACATAGAGTTAGCCTGCCTCTGCCTCCTAAGTGCTGAAATTAAAGGGATATGCCACCATAGCTAGCTATATATATATATATATATATATATATATATATATATATATATAAAACGTTTTATTTTGTATATATTATTATATATAATTTCTATACAAATGAAATTATTTTAATTAATTAATTAATTTTGGTTTTTCGAGACAGGGTTTCTCTGTATAGCCCTGGCTGTCCTAGAACTCACTCTGTCGACCAGGCTGGCCTCGAACTCAGAAATCCACCTGCCTCTGCCTCCCAAGCACTGGGACTAAAGGTGTGCGCCACCACGCCTGGCTTAATTTAATTTTTATCTTATTTTCAAAACAGGTAGCATATAGCCCAGTCTAGCTTTGAATTCCCTACTTAGCTGAGGATGACCTTGAACTCCTGATCCTCCTGCCTCAACTTTCCAGGTGTTGGAATCATAAGTGTGTGCCTTCTATACCTGTCTTTGTTCCTTTCACTCTTTACCAGATAAATACCTGGAGTAGCCAGGCACGGGGCTTGAACCTGGAATCTCTGCACTCAGGAAGCTCTGGCAGGTGGATGGAGGCCAGTGTGGTGCAGAGTAAACAAGCTAAGTTAGGGGTTTGGGATGCTTTGTAGGATCTCTTAGAGCCCAAACTGGCTTTGACGTTTCTCTGTACTTGAGGTTGGCCTCGAACTCCTGACAAAGCTTTCTGTCACAACCTGCCAGATGCTGGGATTCCAATTTGTAAAATGCCCAGCTTAAACTAAGACATGAGCTTGGCCTGGTGATGTATGCTTTTAATCCCAGCCCTCAGGAGCCATAGGCAGGTGGATCTCTGTGAGTTCAGGGTCAGTCTGGTCTACCTAGAAAGTTCTACTTCTTAACCGTACAATACTCACCAAAATGAAAACCGAAAATACATAAGATAAAGCTTGCTAAGCCAAGTAGGTGGTGAGTGATGGACCCTGCTGGCCTGGGAGGGCTGACCTGTCGGAGCGTTTGCACTTGGCCCTCTGAGGCAGGCATCTCCCCAGAGCTTGTGTGCGTGCCTCTGTCTGAGTAGTTTGGGCTGACTCCCCTCATAGCATTTTGGCTTTGAGTGGTCAAAGCAAAGATGAAGAGGGAAGTAGGGACAAGATTCCCTAAGACTGGCTCCCTCATCCTCCCTGATTGGAAGCCGGGAACAGGTCATCCCCACCTCTAGCCCTTGGTGCCCTGTCTGCCAGATCGGGACTCACAGGGGCCACTGGGGATCCCCTCCATGGCCAGACTCCATCTCACGATGACTGTTTCCTTTCACAGCCCAACAATACAGGATGACCCTCAGAGTCACCAAAATGGCTCCCCCCAGCTCCTCACCGGCACAGCACAGGTCAGTGGTTTGGTCACACAGTATGGGAAGCCCTTCATTCTTCTCCTTGGTAGACTCAGGCTGAACAGCCCTTTGGAGGGTGGGCAGGAAGGTACAGGAAGCCAAGGGCTGGGGAATGAGTGGAGCACCCCAGACCTGGGGTACAGAGGGAGCCAAGGAGGTTGCAGACAGTAGGACAGTCTTGATGCTCATCAATAGAGGTCCCCAGGGTGCGCTGGTACCTAAGTAACTTGCCCGGTGGTTGACAGAATGGGTCGGGGGAGTGCCTTGGTTAGGGCTCCGTGGCTGTCAAGAGACACCATGACCCAGGCAATTCTTGCAAAGGACGACATTTAATTGGGGCCGGCTTACAGGTTCAGAGGTTCAGTCCATTATCACCAAGGTGGGAGCATGGCAGCATCCAGCCAGGCATGGTGCAGGCAGAGCTGAGAGTTCTACATCTTATTCTGAAGGCAAACTGGAAAAGACTGTCTCTTCCAGGCAGCTAGGAGAAGGGTCTCAAAGCCCACACCCAAAGTGACACACTTCCTCCAACAAGGCCACACCTATTAGCAGTATCAGTCCCTAAGGGCCAAGCATATTCAAACCACCACAGGTAGTTTAAGAACATTCTCAGAATCAGGGAGGGATGATTTTCCAGGATGATTTCAGACTCAGCTGCGGAGTCCCTAGTCTCAGCCCCTGCTTCTGGCCGTGGATCCCATCTTCCTGAAGCCCCTTCCATCATCAGGACTGTAGAGGGGTGGCAGAGAGATGGAGCTGGGAAAGGTGTCCCTGGGGAAGGAAGACAGTGGAGTATCTGTTCACTTCCCGGCTCTGTCCTTGGCAGTCCCAGCCACAGCTTCGGCCCTCCCATCAGACTTGAATTCCCCTTATGAGCCAGCACTGGCCAGGCCTTGGTAAGGACAGAAGCCTGGCCTTGGTCCAGCCACCTGCAGTGCTCAGCTGGCACTGGTCCAACTTCTGGGAAGGGTGGAGGACCGAGGACTGGCCCCTTGCCTCGTGTGCTCACACAGAGCCCCATCCCTCACCCAAGCAGAATACAGAGGCCCAGGGGACACTTGTATGGTTGTTGAGGTTACAGACATTTGGAAAACTCTGGATGTTTACCCATCTTAGAATGTTCCAGAATCCCTGGACAAGCTGCACGTGACTCCATCGACCCGTCCACAGTATGTGAGGATCAAAAACTGGGGCAGCGGAGAGATTTTGCATGACACGCTTCACCACAAGGCCACATCGGTAAGAAGTCTGGGGGCTGAGGAACACCACCTTTGTCCCAGCTAGGCCATCATAAGGACCCTTTGTGGGTCTGTCACATATTTCCTGGTTTTACTAGACAGCCATCTTCTCAAACAGAAGATGTGGGGAAGTCTGTCTTCATAAATTATGTCAGGAAGTAGGAGAGGCAAGATTCCTGTTAACTACTGGGCTAGACTGCAGATAACCTAAGCGGGCAAACAAAAAGCTGCAGAAACCAGTTACAATTGTCTTAGATTTCAAGAGTATCTGAGAATTGTCTATTAGAATTGCCCAAAGCTGGACTAAACTGGCAGAGGAAGCTTCCTGTCTGATGGATCTGTGGTTAAGAGCACTGACTGAGCCGGGTGTGGTGGCATATGCCTTTAATCCCAGCACTTGGGAGGCAGAGGCAGGCGGATTTCTGAATTTGAGGCCAGCCTGGTCTACAGAGTGAGTTCCAGGACAGCCAGAGAAACCCTGTCTCGAAATTAAAAGGACAGTGAGGTGACAGTGGTTTAAGCAGCCAGTGACTTTCAGGTTCCTCTCTACCTTTAAGCACCCTACTCTGACTTCGGAATTCATGCTATGAGGCTGAGCAGTGCAGATGTCCATGAATCCTAGACCAGCCTGGGCTACATAGTGAGTTCAGGAACAAGCCAGAATACACTGTGAGATCTTGTCTTAAAACAACAATAATAACAACAAAACATAAAATAAGCCAGGCGTGGCATACACCTTTAATCTCAGGAGGCAATGGAAGAGGCAAGTCAAACTCTGTGAGTTCGAGGCCAGTCTGGTCTATGAAGGAGTCCAGGACAGCCACGGTTCTGAAAAACCTTGTCTTAAAAAACCAAAACCAAAACCAAAAAAGTTGAAAAACCCATAAAACAAACAAGAGAGAGAGAGAGAGAGAGAGAGAGAGAGAGAGAGAGAGAGAGAGAGAGAGAGAATAATTCATTCATACTGTGGTTATAACGTGGGAAAGAACCTTTGAAGGCAGGATGATTTCCTGAACCCCCCAGAAACTGTGTCTTTAATGCCAGCTTGGAAGATAGAGGCAGGAGGACTGGAGGCTCACAGTGACCTGCTATGTAGTGAGTTTGAGACCAGCCTGAGTCACAGATGATCTTGTCTCAAAACCCAACATCAAACCTCAGAAACAAAGCAAAACAGAGAAATGCCACAGTTGACATGTGGACATCCATCTTTCTGGCATTTCTTTCCAAGCCTCCCCTGACTTTGGAATAATCATCCTCTCATTCAGCTCCTCTGGGCTGACGCTGGAGCCCTGTTCCCTGAGGAGCGAGCTGGGTCTCTTTAGAAGGGAAAGCAGCCGAGATACCCCCTAGGAGGAAGCAGTAGAGTTTTCTCAGAGGCTGTCACTGTATCTTTAGCTGACTGGATAACAGGGACAGAGAGAGAGAAGCCAGTTCACACCCACCTGGTCTCAGGAAAGGAGAGGGGAACTAGGCTTGGAGAAAGCTTGGTTGACCCCAAGGAGAAGGAGCCTGCATAGGGTCATTGTGAGCATTGGCCAGAGAATGGCCAGGTTTGTGACTGGTTTGGCGCTTGGGGGTCTTGGTGGGACGGAGTGGGGAACAGGAGTCCCACTCAGCCCGTTTCTCTTTCCAGGATTTCACTTGCAAATCCAAATCTTGCTTGGGGTCCATCATGAACCCCAAGAGTTTGACCAGAGGCCCCAGAGACAAGCCCATCCCTCTGGAGGAGCTCCTGCCTCAAGCCATCGAGTTCATCAACCAGTATTACGGCTCCTTTAAAGAGTAAGTCTGGCTTCCGTCAGGGTGACATCCCCTCTGCCCTACTCCCCAGGGCTGACCTGTTTCCTACTGTTCCACTCTGACCGGTGAACTCTGCCGTCTCCAGACTTGATGGGGCTAAAGTAGGCTTAGGCACTGCCAAAATGTCTGAAGGTTTGGAGGAGAGTGTAACCGGCTTTGGATTCTGGCACCTCCAGGTCACTGCTGAGTCCTGGAGAAATCCATGGGGCCTCAACCTCCTCATCTGTAAAGTGGGCATCTTATAGCATGACTCACTAGACAGCCATGAGATGTGTGCAAATTTAGAACAGTGTTCTAGCCTAGGGGCTATAATGCAGTGACTTGGAATGGATCCTTTTATCCTGAAATAGAAGGACATTTAGAGACTGTCTGGTCAGGCTTCTCCTCCTACAGATGTGATCAAGATTCCCAGAGACAGCACTTACATCAGCCTAGTGTCCGGGAGACCTGACTTGCTGGGCTGCTACATCTCTGGAGTGCTCTCATTTTATGCCATAAGGCTTCCGAGAGTCCAGTGCCCAGACCCCTTTATTCTTTGGGGTTTGTTGTTGTTGTTGTTGTTTTATATTTTGATTTTTTTGTTTGTTTTGTTTTTATTTTTTCAAGACAGAGTTTCTCTGTGTAGCCCTGGCTGTCCTGGAAACTCACTCTGTAGACCAGGCTGGCCTCGAACTCAGAAATCCACCTGCCTCTGCCTCCCAAGTGCTGGGATTAAAGGCGTGTGCCACCACTGCCCGGGGAGACCCCTTTATTCTTAAGCCCACTAGTCAGTCACTCCAAGCACCAAGTATTGTCCAGCGTGGAAGGCAATTGTTTTTCATTGCCAGTTGCAATCATGGTGTGGCTGTGTGGCTTGGGTAAAAGTTGGGGTCCAAGCAGCCATCTTCTGGGGTTCAAGCCTGGGCAAGTGCCTTGGTTTTCTTGTCTCAAAATATCTACTGTAAAATACCCACCTTGTAGGAGTTTATAGGAAGATTAAATGAATTAGAGGCTACAAATAGCTAGGAACAGTGCTGGCCTGTAATGAGTGCAACCAAGATCTTGGTTATCTCATATGTATTCAAGTTTTTAAACATCTGTTTACTTGGTGGAGAATGGGGTACCTGAGCCACAGAAAGTGCGAGAAGGTCAGACAACAAGAGGGGGTCAGGCTTCTCCTTCCACAGTGCGGATTCCTGGGGTTGACTGAGGTCATCAGACTTGGTGTCAAATGTCTTTACCTGCTCAGCCATCATTCTGGTCCCTCACTGTTTTGGAGACAGCATCTCATGAAACAGCGAAGGCTGGCTTCTGCCCACAATTGTTCCTCAGAGTGCTGGGGAGGTAGGTACAGGGGATGACGCCTGATTATAGAACACTGTTGAGTGACTGATTTACCCGTCCAGTTGTAAGAATGACTGGCAGAGGCAGCGAATGCCTGCTCTGACAGCTGGGGACAGTGTGGCAGTGTCATTTTGTGGCACAACCCCACACAGCAGTTCCACCTGGGGTGTGAGACACAGAAGGTTATCTGGGACCCAGAGCAGAAGTTTCTGTTCTTGGGGAATCCCTGTTCCACCTCTGTATAGCCCTGGAATGCCAGAGCCGGGAGGGCGCTTGACAAGAGGTCTCTATCTTCTAAAGCAGCGCTTCCCAGCCTTACCTGGGAGCTGGCAGGACACTGATGACTGTCCCCCCTGGGCCAAAGTCAACCATCTTGGGAAAAGCTGTCTGCGGTCTTATGAAGGGTGGAGGCCTGTGGGGCCACAGTCTGTCCTATAAGCATGTATCTGGGGCTTTGTGGCATTGAACTTCAGTTTCCTTGATCTTCCCACTCTGTTGTTAAGTGGCTGTTTGGGGGTCTGGGATTTTTCTAGATAGGCTTCATCTGGCCTTTTTTTTTTTTTTTTTAAATTTGGCACCAAGCCATGAAAAACTCCAAGTTGTTGGGTTAACTCTGAGAGCCAGGTATGGGCGACACCGCTCTCTAGAGGCAAACGAGCAGATTTTGGGAAGTCTGCCAGTTCAAGGACTGCCTGGGTGACAGGGTGAATACAGGCCAACCTGGGCAACATAGTGAGAACCTGTCCCAAAATAAAAGGTTCAAAAAAATAAGTGCTGGGGCCACGGCTGAGTATGTAGCTCAGTGGTAGACTAAGCCTGGTTTGGCGCCCTGCTTTTGTTTTGAGGCAAGTACTCACTATGTTGCCCAAGCTGGCCTGAGTTTACCTAACTTACACAAACTCACATGGAAATTACAAGTGGGTGTGGAGAGACAAAGCCTGGTTATGGTTTGCTCCACGTGCTGTTCTGAGTCCAGAAGGCCCGAGAAACAATGGGCTCCCTCCTGACACTCCTGTGAAAGATAGAGGCTCCCGTTCCTTCCTGCTACCATAGTTACTGCGCTGTTCATTACAGCAAGAGGATGGTTGGCTTTGCTCAGGTCCTGTCCACTCCTTAGATTACAACAGGAGAGGCCAAAACTCTTCCAAAGAAGTCAGGCCCACTCCTGGGTAAATGACACCAAGTTTTCCTCTTTCTCCTTCACACGGTGTTGCCAGAACTGCAGACACCACTGTTTTCGTGTTTAGGTACAGAAGGGGGGGGGTATTTCTAGAATCTTCCTCTGACGACGAAGGACACTGACCTCACCCAGAAGTTCCCCCTCACAGGGATCACTAAAGACAAACATGGCTGAATGTTTTGTCTTCAAGTCTTTCTGTAGTCAAAAAGGAGTTGCCAAGACCCTCCGCCTGCCCCAAAGGCTGTTTCATTCCAAGTCCTCCTGCTGACCTGAATCCCAAGTTCATTCTTTAAATAATTTTGTTTGTTGCCATTTCGAAAGCCTCTGGTGGTGCTGGTTGGAAATCTCAAGGTTGCTGTGGTGTGTGTGTGTGTGTGTGTGTGTGTGTGTGTGTGTGTGTGTGTGTTTCAAAATCTTTGCGACCAGGTTCCTCTCCCTTGGAATTATTTTGAAGTATGCTTAAATCACCTCAGGTCTTGTCCAGGCCTGCCTTGCCTTTTGAGGAGCCCTCAAGGCTTGCTTCTCCCCTTGGGTGGAAGGTGGGAGGTCCTATCCAGTACAGACAGTTTGGAGCCTGGGGCTGGCAGGGAGACCACCTGGAACTATGTCCTCTCTGTTACTATGCTCCTCTTCTTGAGCCTGGGACTGTACACTCTAGAGTCTTAAGACTGCCGAGCAAACACTGCAATGCCTCCCAAGTGACTTGTGGTGGCATGTAGCTGCACTCTCAGGTATTTGAGAGGGGGAGGCCAGAGGGTCGGAAGTTCTAGGCTAGACAAGACCTTGTCATGACTACAACAACCAGCAGGGTCCAGTGTAGGAAAGCAAGTGTGGTTTTTCTGCCAACAGGACGAAGAATCTCAAGATGGAGATGGCAGAGTATTAAAAATTGGCCCCCAGTAAGCTCAGAGTGGGTCACAAAGCCAGCCCTACAGAGGACAACGTCCCAAGGGGCACAATTTGCCCTGCTGGTGTCCCAAACCAGTTCTTGCTTTCTGGGGATTGAATTAATCCCCATGTATGGTCCTGCTATTGTTGGTCTTCCTGACAATTTCCCGTCCCCCAGGGCAAAAATAGAAGAACATCTGGCCAGGCTGGAAGCTGTAACAAAGGAAATAGAAACAACAGGAACCTACCAGCTCACTCTGGATGAGCTCATCTTTGCCACCAAGATGGCCTGGAGGAATGCCCCTCGCTGCATCGGCAGGATCCAGTGGTCCAACCTGCAGGCGAGTCTTATGGGCAAAGCAAAAGGAGGAGCAGGGGTGGGCAGGCCCTGAGACAGAGCAAGTGGCTACAGCCAAACCCTGAGGTGGGGTATCCCAGACCCCCTTGTAGGAGCCTGGAATCTTATTTTAGCACCAGGGTCTCTAGATGACCCACCCTATGTAAAACGTAGGGGACCACATGCCATCATGGGATAACCAGCAACCTTGGATGTCTTATTCCTGAGGCCTTGGTGCTACAAATGTTTGCCTCCAGTGTTTGCGTTCCTGGCCCTAGAGAGCATTTTATTTATCCTGGCCTCCTGGGCCATTGTCTCCTTGAAGGGTCATTTGGGCAGGGGTTGGGGCTTGGGTCCCATTGAGTGGGAAAATCCAGGAGCCTCAATGGTGGTACACACTCCCATGGCGAAGATCCAGGCTGGGGCTGTGGGAACCCTGCCTTTTGGTTCTTTTCTTTTTTAGGATTTATTTATTTATTTATTTATTTATTTAATGTATATGAGTACCCCATTGCTCTCTTCAGACACACCAGAAGAGGGCATCAGATCCCTTTACAGATAGTTGTGAGCCACCCATATGGTTGCTGGGAATTGAACTCAGGACCTCTGGAAGAGCAGTCGGTACTATTAACCACTGAATCATCTCTCCAGCACCTTTTGGTTCTTTAAAGCCAGACACTTTTGGTAATTTGGTTTTACAGGGGTCTTCTGAATGGGATTCTCTGATCCCCTGTCTCTGGAGAAGGGCGGCCTAGAGACAGGCACGGGGGTGGGGGGGGATGCAGAGAGGAGGGTGTGACCCTGTGAGAAAAATGCCCTCTGTCCCCAAGGACTTTCAGTCAGCCCCCAAGCCTCTGTCTCACAGTCTTCCATGGTGCCCCCTGTGCAGGTCTTTGATGCTCGGAACTGTAGCACAGCACAGGAAATGTTCCAGCACATCTGTAGACACATACTTTATGCCACCAACAACGGCAACATCAGGTGAGGCACCTTTCCCAGCTGTGCTGGGCCCAACTGACAGCTTTCAGGCAGAAGAGGCTGGAGAGCACGGGCGAGGGGCCTCTGGCTCCAGGAGAAACTAAGGAGAGAGAAAAGAGTCCAAGACTTAGCTTTTCCGGGACACGAAATGGTCAGGGCAGCCTCCTCCTCATTAGCCTCTGTTATCGCCCAGCTCTTCCCCCACCCCTTTCTAAGTTAGAACCACAGGGCTGTTACATCCTTAGGAAGTTACTATGAGCAGGCCATGGTGACACATGCCTGTTATCCAAACACTTGGAAAGGTGGAAGCAGAAGGATCAAGGGTTCAAAACCATCCCTGGCTACATAGCACGTTCAAGGCTAGCCTGGGCTCCATGTGTTCCTGCCTTAAAAACAAAATAAAACCAAAACAAAGAAAACCATTTTCTTAGTTGGGCATGGTGGTACATAACAGCAATTTCAGCAGTGGAAGGCTGAGGCAGGAGGATTGCCATGAGTTCCAGGCCAGTCTGGGTCACATTGACAGACCTTGTCTTGTTTTTAAAAAGAATCTACTCAGAAGGCAGAGGCGGGTGGATCTCTGTAAGTTCAAGGCTAGCCTAGTCTATATAGTGCTCAGTCTGTCATTCACTGCCATGCAAAAAACACTTGGTGTGCACCTAATGGGGATTCAGCATAAGACTAGGCTGGGGCCAGGGAAAAGGAGGTGACAGGGTGGGGATACAGAGGTGACTGAGACCCTAGAATGCAGCTCCGATCCAGCTGCAAACCTATTGTGCACAGCCACCAAGGGTGAGAGAAAAAGGATCCAGCAGTGAAAGCCACATGCACACGTGTGTGTGTGTGTGTGTGTGTGTGTGTGTGTGTGTGTGTGTGTGTGTAAGGGACATGAGGCTTCCCAGAGTGGTGGGCCCCTTGTTGGTCTTGATGGTTAGGGAGAAGCTGGCAGAAGGAGGAGGCGGGTGGTTTCAGGGTGATTGGGGTGCAGGGAAGAGTGGAGGGAGGTTGGCTGGGAACCCCTGCCCCACTCACCCCAACCTGGGACAGTTGATAAACTGCTCTGCCCCTGTTCTGGGGAAGGTCGGCCATCACTGTGTTCCCCCAGCGGAGTGACGGCAAACATGACTTCAGGCTCTGGAATTCACAGCTCATCCGGTACGCCGGCTACCAGATGCCCGATGGCACCGTCAGAGGGGATGCTGCCACCTTGGAGTTCACCCAGGTACTGGTCCAGCCTCTCCTAGGTCCCTGTGGGCAGGGGACCCTGAGCAAATGCGGGGCCTGTGCCTGCAGACTTACTGGGCTCCTCTCTCCCTCAGTTGTGCATCGACCTGGGCTGGAAGCCCCGCTATGGCCGCTTCGATGTGCTGCCTCTGGTCCTGCAGGCTGACGGTCAAGATCCAGAGGTCTTTGAAATCCCTCCTGATCTTGTGTTGGAGGTGACCATGGAGCATCCCAAGTAAGTCACCCAGGGTTATGTGCATGCAAGCCCAGCCTCGGGCAGTGCCCAGAGGACGCTACAAGGCCTCTTTACCCTCTGCAGCAGCTCCGGTCTTTCCTCTCCAGCCTCAGCCTTGTGTGGAGCTGCTGATGGTTACCAAGGGAACAACAGCCTAGCAAACAGGGTCCTGGGAGAGTGGCTTAAGGAGACCCCCTGAGCTTCTGTCTAAGCAGAAAACCAGGCTTTTTGCTCACCTCCCAACAACTTCTTAAAATTTTTTTCTTTCATTTATTTAGTGTGTGTGCACAGGCGTGCATGTGAATATATGTGTGTGCATAGGTGTGTGTGTGTGTATGATATGTGAGGTGTATGTGGTATGTTTATGATTGTGTGTGTTGTTTGTGTGCATGGTGTGTGTGGTATATGTGGTGTATGTTTATGTTTGTAAGTGTGGTGAGCTTGTATGTTTTTGTGTGTGATATATGTGTGGGGTTATGTATGTGTGATATGGGGGGGTTATGTATGTGTATGGTGTGTGGTTATGTGTGCATGTGGTTTTGTGTGTGTGTGTGTGTGTGCGTGTGTGGTCAGAGGTCAATTGCAGGAATCAGCCGATTTGCTCCTACCATATGGGTCCTAGAGACTGAACTCAGCTTATCAGACATGGTAGCTAGTGCCCTTACCTGCTGAGCCATCTCAATGGCCTCCTCCCAGCTTTCCTAGGAAAAGGGACAACCCTCCCAGATAGAGGAAGTGTAGGCCCACAAGGACTTTAAGAGTGCAGCCGGTGGAACCTCTGCAAAATGCCTCCAAATGTGGAGATTTACCAGCTAGCAGGTACTGGCAGCTCTTGTCCTTTGAACATACTGAACTCAGTCCTGCCTCAGGACCTCTGTTCTACCTCCTCTGCCTGATATGCCCTTTCCTCTGAATTTTGCAAGGCTCCAGTTTTCCCATCAGAAGGTATTTCCTATGACATCACTGCACCTCTGAGAAGTCTTTCCTGATCACCTATCTTCAACCCCACACCACATTTCGTTTCTCATTTTCTCACCGGTGTATTATTTATTTACCTCTCATAGTCTATAGTCTACTGTCTATAGTCTAAATGCTGGGCTGCAACTTTGGGAATAGAATCTTACTTTTTACCTATAAAATGCAGGGCACATAGTAGGTGCTTAATTATAGATGTTTATAGAATGTCTAACTATCCAGTGAATGATACTATGTTTGTAATAATCCCATGAGTTTGTTGTTATTGGCTCTGTGTCTACGATGGGGATACCGAGACTCCGAGAGGCTAAAAGGACCCTGGTCAGTGCTTGAACCCCAGCTGACTGCGTGCCAGAGGCCTTTGCTGCTACATTATGTTGGAGTCTCAGCATTTAGTCTGGTATACACCTGACCCATTAGCATGAATGACTGAGTAAAGAGATGTCTTCTATAATGAATGACCCTAGGTGTTCCCTGTTATCTCTCCTGGGGTGTGTGGTGTGTGTGTGTGTGTGTGTGTGTGTGTGTGTGTGTGTGTGAGAGAG
>NC_034603.1:46690354-46691495 GCF_900095145.1 Mus pahari
AGAGAGAGAGAGAGAGAGAGAGAGAGAGAGAGAGAGAGAGAGAGAGAGAGAGATCATCTCTTCAAAAGGACTGTCTAGTGCTCAGGCTAGGACTCAGCTGAGCATGATTGCTTAGCTTGCAGCCCTAGCTTTGATTCCCCAGCACTGCATAAACTGGGTGTGGGTGACACATGCCTATCATTCCAGCACTTGGGATATAGAATCGGGAGGATCAAAAGTTCCAGGCCATCCTCGGCTACAGAAAATCAAGGCCAGTCTTGGAAATGAGACCCTGTCTCAAAACCACAAAGCAAAGAATGTCTTTGGTTGATCCTTTTACTGAAGTTAACTGTTTTTCGATTGGGGAGAGAGGGAAATAAAGATGACCCTAACTGCAGCTGGCTCTGCCTCCCTGCCAGGTACGAGTGGTTCCAGGAGCTTGGGCTGAAGTGGTATGCACTGCCTGCCGTAGCCAACATGCTACTGGAGGTGGGTGGCCTCGAATTCCCAGCCTGCCCCTTCAATGGTTGGTACATGGGCACCGAGATTGGAGTTCGAGACTTCTGTGACACACAGCGCTACAACATCCTGGAGGTGATGAGGGTTACCAAGCTGGGACAGCTGGAGGATCGGGGTGGGGGACCACTCCCCCCAAACTGCCTCACTCTCATCACTTGGTTTCTATAGGAAGTGGGCAGAAGGATGGGCCTGGAGACCCACAAACTGGCCTCCCTCTGGAAAGACCGGGCTGTCACGGAGATCAATGTGGCTGTACTCCATAGTTTCCAGGTATGCCAGGTGTCTTGGGGGTTGGTAGAGGTTTTGGAAAGAAGGTTACTTGATCCAGGTACTTGTCTGGCACTTGATGTCCCCTTTACAACATCATTCATTCATGTGTGCATGCGTTCATGCTTGCTGGGTGCTGAGACCCAGCATTAGTGCTGGTCTAGCTCGGGCAACTCCTTTCCTCCCAAGGCTGCCTGCTCCTGTACTTGAGCACTGTAGGCGGCTCAGCTTCCTTTGCTCCAGGACGTAGCTTAGAGACCGCTCCTCCCGGCGGCATCTCCAGGGGCACCTTGCACAAACAGTTCTGCCAATCCCTGGCTCCTGCTCCTGCTCCTGCTCCTCCTCCTCCTCCTCCTGCTCCTGCTCCTCCTCCTCC
>NC_034603.1:46694265-46739818 GCF_900095145.1 Mus pahari
TGTGAGNAGGCACCATGAATCTAGAGCAACTCTACTTGGGGTTTTAAAAATTTTTTTTTTTTTTTTTTTTTTTTTTTTCATTTTATTTTATGTGTATGGGTATTTTGCCTGCACCACATGTGTGCAGTACCTGGCCAGAAGAGGGCACTATATCCTCTAGGACTAGAGTTACAGAGGATTGTGAGCTGCCATGTGGTTGCTGGGAATCAAACCAAGATCCTCTGGAAGAGCATTCAGGGCTTTTAACCACTGAGCCATCCTTCCAGCCCCCTGCTTGGCTTCATTGTGGTTTGAGACCTTGATTTCTCTCTAACCTCTTTTTGGCTTTTTGTTTTGAGACAAGGTCACCCAGGCCGATCTTCAGTCACTCTGTCGTCTAGGCAGGCCTTAAACTCAAGTCAACCTCCAGAGTATCTGTGCCTATAGGCCTGTATGGCTAACTGCATAGGGAATTTTAATTTCGATCTTTCCTGGGCTAACGATGGTGGCTACCGGAGGCTCTTTTGAAGCTGGACCGCAGCAGCAAGCTACAGCCTCAGCCAGCTGTGGCAGCTACAAGGACTTAGAAGCTGTCACCACAGTGTGTCGTATCGTCAAGCTCTGATGGTTGGGAGGCAAAGTGCTTTATCAAAGAGACTTGAGATGCAGTCTCACGTACCCTAGGCTGGCCTCAAACGCGCTATGTAACCTCTGATCTTCTTGTCTACCTCCGTAGCGCTGGGGTGACAGGCGTGAGCTACCACATCTGAGTCGTTTGGTTGTCTTTTTTTAAATGTAGTACTGGGCATTGAACCCGCAGGGCTTGGTGCATGCTAGACCAGCAGGCAAGGCTAGCTGAGCTACACCCCAGACCCCATTCGATGTGTTCTTGACTGAGGACACTTTCATCTTGTGATGGGCCCATCAGCATGGAGCCCTATCATGAGTCCAGCCACAGCTGTATATGAGTTTTAAAGCGTGTGGCTTGACTCATGAGCCTGACATCAGGTGGCAGTTGCTGACCTTGCTTCATCCTTCCCCAGGAATGCCCCTCCCCTGGCCAACTTGAAACTCTCTTGAGATTCTTTGCAGCTGTCCTGACTCCCATCTGAGATTATAGATGTCTAGTGCTTCTCGTATGCCAGGCGAGCACTCCACCAAGTGAGACTCCTTTAAGTTTGTATTTTCTTTACCTGAAACAAGATGGTGCAGTGTGAGCTGCCCACACCTGGGGCTCTCTGTCGGCCGGCGATGCATGGAGGCCTGTGCATTCGAATTTCTGGATGCTGCTTTTAGGACAGTGGCTCTCAACCTTCCTAATGCAGGGACCCTTTAATACACTTCCTCATGTCGTGGTGACCCCCCAACCACAGAGTTACTTTCATTACTGCTTTATAGCTGTACGTTTGCTACTGTTTGAATCGCAATGTAAATATCTAAAATGCATTATCTGATAAGTGACCCCCCCCGAGGAGGGGGGGGGAGGAGACACATAGGTTGAGAACCTGGGAACCTCTCATGTGACGCAGGTTGGCTGCCATATGAGTGGCCACGGTGATGGCCTAGGTCTCTAAGTCTGTGGACTTGGGCCCGTGTGAGTTTCTGCAGCAGTCAGTGAGAACATTAGGAGCAGGGGCAGAGTCATCGCATACATAGATCACCGGCCCTCCAGTGCGACACTCCCCGCTCTCCTCTGCTGCTGCATCTCAGTCCATTCCATATTCTTCTCCTTCAGAAGCAGAATGTGACCATCATGGACCACCACACAGCCTCAGAGTCCTTCATGAAGCACATGCAGAATGAGTACCGGGCCCGAGGAGGCTGCCCGGCAGACTGGATTTGGCTGGTCCCTCCTGTATCCGGGAGCATCACCCCTGTGTTCCACCAGGAGATGTTGAACTATGTCCTATCTCCATTCTACTACTACCAGGTCAGGGAGAAGCCTCCCCCCCCCCCCACACCCATCTTATAGCTCAGCTGTGGAGACTCTGTAGTGTGAGGACCCAGGGTTGTACATGCCAGATGAGTGCCACCTTGGGCTCTCTAATCTAGTGTACCCGATAAAAAGATACTAAAAGCAGGTGGGCCTCTACCTTCTGTGACCATGACCAAGGAAGCCAAGTGCCCACTGCTGTGTGGCTCATGTGGGGCCCAGGAAGCAGTACCCTGAGCTTTGGCTAACCCTTGGTGGGGTGGGCCTCTATGAGTGCGTTCGAGGGTCCTCGGCCTCTCCAGCATCCCCCAGCCCACGGCCAGCCAGAACCCCACCCCCAACTCTCCTTCCCTTCTGCAGATCGAGCCCTGGAAGACCCACAACTGGCAGAATGAGAAGCTGAGGCCCAGAAGGAGAGAGATCCGATTCAGAGTCTTGGTGAGGTATGTGGAAGTGGGCATGTCCCTCTGTCTGTACTGTGTCCCTTTTACTGAGGCAGCCTCCCGACTCCACCGTGAAGGGCAGGGCATACGGAGAATGACCTTTATGGTGTTGGCTCCCAGAACTCTAGTCATCAATTCTGATTTGTTTCTGTAGTTCGGATTTGCCAAAGAGACTGAGTCAGGATGCACAGGGGCCACCAGTCAGAAAATGACAAGTAGAGGTTCTTCCCCCCACCCCAGGGCTATCCCTGTTCCATCTCTTCTGGACGCTAACTCACCACTCACCTGTCTGTTCATCCCCACAGAGTGGTGTTCTTTGCTTCCGTGCTAATGCGAAAGGTCATGGCTTCCCGGGTTAGAGCCACAATCATCTTTGCTACTGAGACGGGGAAGTCCGAAGCACTAGCCAGGGACCTGGCCAACTTGTTCAGCTACGCCTTCAACACCAAGGTACCCACTTAGGTGGAAGGAGTCTGGGGTGAGTGTAAGCGGCGCCCTGGGAGCTGGGGGCTGATGTCCACGGTTGTCACACAGGTTGTCTGCATGGACCAGTATAAGGCAAGCACCCTGGAAGAGGAGCAACTACTGCTGGTGGTGACAAGCACATTTGGGAATGGAGACTGTCCCAGCAATGGGCAGGTGGGTGGCCGGGGACATGGCAGAGGGGCTTGGGAGGACCAAGGAAAGGGTCTGGGGGACTCAGTGTGACACTTTGGGTTCTTATGCCATTTTCCCAATGGCACACAGTGTTTTCCTGTGAATTGACCAACTCTTATTTGTATATGTTTAGGTTATTTGAGGAGATTCGTTACATTTATTTATTTATTTATTTATTTATTTATTTATTTGTGTGTGTGTGTGTGTGTGTGTGTGTGTGTGTGTGCGCACAAGTCTCAGCTTGCATGTTGAGGTTAGAGGACAACTTGCAGGAGACAGTTCTTACCTTCTGTAACGTGAGTCCCTGAGGTTTTCAGGCATGGTGGCACTTTTACCTCCTGAGCCATCACTGCAGCCACAACCTACTTTAAATTTTTTTTTCAAAACTTCTTATTTAACTGGGCATAGTAATATACACTTGCAATCCCAGCACTTGGCAGTAGAGGCAGAAGGATCACAAATTTGGGCACAGCCTGGACTCCATAGGAAATCTTGATTCAAATTCCCCCACAACAAGGATTCGTCTTTAGGGGCTGGAGAGATGGCTCAGCAGGGAAGATGGATTGAGGCACTTCCAAAGGACCACAGTCCAGTCCCAGCATCTATGTCAGGTGGCTCACAGTCTCCTATAACTTCAGCTCTAGGGACTCCAACATTGTCTTCCGGTCTTTCTGGGCACCCACACTCTGTGCATAGGCTCACTCTCTGACACAAAAAAAATTTTTTAAAGATTTATTTATTTATCTATCTATCTATTTATTTATTTATTTATTTTTAGTAAGTGAGTACACCGTACAGATGGTTGTGAGCCTTCACGTGGTTGCTGGGAATTGAATTTTTAGTACCTCTACTTGCTCCAGTCAGCCTCCCTCGCTCTAGCCCAAAGATTTATTTATTATTATACATAAGTACACTGTAGCTGTCTTCAGACACACCAGAAGAAGGAGTCGGATCTCATTACGGATGATTGTGAGCCACCATGTAGTTGCTGGGATTTGAACTCAGGACCTTCGGAAGAGCAGACCTCTAAGCCACCTTGCCAGCCCAACGTAAATCCTTCTTTAAAAAGAATTCATATTTTTTTTTAAAAAAAAAAATGTATTGGGGCTCGAGAGATGGCTTAGCGGAAGAGCACTGACTGCTCTTCCAGAGATCCTGAGTTCAATTCCCAGCAACCACATGGTGGCTCACGAGCATCTGTAATGGGATCTGATGCCCTCTTCTGGTGTGTATGAAGACAGCTACAGTGTACTCATGCATATGATAGATAGATAGATAGATAGATAGATCTTTTTTTTTAGATAAATAAATCTTAACAAACAAAAACTGTATCATTTTCACAAAGGAAAAGAGGGCCAGATATGTGAATTTCGTCTAGCTGGCCTCACGCAGGCCTGCTTAGCCTTGTGCTTTTTGAGCAGAGACAAGTATGAGAAAGATGCTAAGGCTTGGTCAGCACCAATTTGAGTCAGACTCTCCCGTGCTGGAAGGATACAAAGGCCACAGAGAAGAAAGTGCACGAGAAGAGATTACAAAAGGCTTAGCTTCCCACGGTGTGATAAGTCCCACACCACCTGAGACGGTTTCCTGGAAAATCTGTTATTTTAGAGAATCTGCTATCCCTAGCGACTTCCAAGCAAGAAGCTAGGTTCATTGTCCTTTTGAGGAACCTCGTGTTCTTCCAGAGCTAAATGGGGAGGCCAGGGACTTCTGGGTCTTCCACTGAGGGGCAGGGCCCACGTGAGCTGGTTCAGGTGGAGTGAGGGACAATCTGGACTTGTCCTGTGGCTCCCCCCCTAGGATCCGGATTCTTTGCCTGCTCAGTGTGGCCAGCGTGCTTTTGTAGCTCCTGGCCTGAGAACCCCGGTTGCTTGTCTTTTGTAGACTCTGAAGAAATCTCTGTTCATGCTGAGAGAACTCAACCACACCTTCAGGTGAGGCAAGCTCCCATATCCCTGCCTCCTGGGCCCCAGTCTGGGGTCAGACCAAGGAACAGGGTGTGCATAGGACGTCTTCTCAGACATGTCCAGGGGCAGACAGAGTTCCGGTCTGAGATTTGTCTTCTGAATGGGTTGAGGATCAAGACGTGGAAACTGAGTCCTTCATGCAGGTTTGCGGGCCTAGCGTCCACTGGTCACATGACCAAGGAAGGCCAGGCTACTGTGTGACTCAGTGGGCGTGGGTCTGTCCTTGCGGACCATGGGCACTGATGCTGGCCATCCTGAGTCTCCGTGTGTGTCCTTCTTGGCAGGTATGCTGTGTTTGGCCTTGGCTCCAGCATGTACCCTCAGTTCTGCGCCTTTGCTCATGATATCGACCAGAAGCTGTCCCACCTGGGAGCCTCTCAGCTGGCCCCAACAGGAGAAGGGGACGAACTCAGCGGGCAGGAGGATGCCTTCCGCAGCTGGGCTGTACAAACCTTCCGGGTGAGACACGCTGTAGTGAGTTTGTGCCAAACACATCTGGGCCCGGTGTCCTGGGTGTCATGACCTCTGCCAGGTGTAGGGCGGGGGTACGGGCCTGGCATCTCAGGTCAAAGCTGCTTCCCCAACCCCCACCCCACCAAGAAGAACGTCACTCTGGTGTGCTGCTTCAGGTGGAGGAGATGGCTGATCATCTCCGGCCCTGACCTTGTGTCTCCAGGGCTCTTCCTACTGATAGACTTGGCTACCTTGTAATAGTGAGGTCTTCCTCAGTCTTCCAGCTCTGCAAAGGAAGGGACACAGGACACACCGCTGAGCTCTCATGACCTGACTTTATCTTCTCAAGTCTTTACTCTCTGGGTTCCTCCCTGCTGCTGAAGGAAGCTTAACGCTGAAATGAATGGGCAGCCATGGGAAGCCCAGCTGACTTGGTTCCAAGACTCGGGTCTCCTCTATGAGCTTTTCTATCAGGATAGGGAAGCCCCAGACATCCCTTGCTATGTGGGAGGGGATAAATATAAGATGACAGCTTTACTATCCAGTAAAATAGCACTAACCACTGTGTGCCAAGCCTGGGCTTCTCTGAGCGCCTCCAGCCCCCTTCAGATGGCACGCTGTGATGAGACGTTCTGGGATGCCGCCATTCAGTATTTGACCCATGGTAAGGGGTGGTGACGGTGACGATGAATGCCATTCTGCCTAACTTTCCAGGCAGCCTGTGAGACCTTTGATGTTCGAAGCAAACATCACATTCAGATCCCGAAACGCTACACTTCCAATGCAACATGGGAGCCACAGCAATATAGGCTCACCCAGAGCCCAGAGCCTTTAGACCTCAACAGAGGTAAGAGCCCCTCCGTACCCTCCTGGCCTTCCCTGCTTGAGCTGAGGCTATCTGAGCCCTGAACCAGGAATCCACTATGCCCTTCTAAATGAAAGAAATCACCTGGAACTGCCAGGCAGCTGTCTCCCTGGCCACAGAGCCTCTTGGTACAGAGCTTCTGGCTCTGAGGAAGAGTGGGTCAGGAGCCCTAGGAGAGTAGTAATGGGCACAGGGGTGGGAGGTGGCGATATCTGTGCCAGGCACTGTGCCAGCTTCTTGGCCCACATGAACTGCCCACCAAGGCTAAGGTAGCATGCAGGGATGCTCAGCTCAGCATCTGGGGCTCCCCCTAGCACAGCACAGGAGCTCTGTACCATCTCTGTCTCTCCAGCCCTCAGCAGCATCCACGCCAAGAATGTGTTCACCATGAGGCTGAAATCCCAGCAGAATCTGCAGAGTGAGAAGTCCAGGTAAGGATGGGCAGGGATGCTTGGCTGGTACCCAAGATTGCCCTCAAGATGCTTCTAGTGGCAGAAGTGTGGCCTAGTCCTCCATGCTCCCCGCACTGCGAGGGAATGCTGTAGCCAAATCCCTCGGGGAGTGGTGAGGGTCCCCAGCTGAGGGGATGGCTTGTCACAAGCTGGCTGGTGACCACACTGGTGGCAGGGGAACACCTATCCTGGGGAAGCTGGCAGTCACCCATGGCTCCCTTTTCTTCTGTAGCCGCACCACCCTCCTCGTTCAGCTCACCTTCGAGGGCAGCCGAGGGCCCAGCTACCTGCCTGGGGAACACCTGGGGATCTTCCCAGGCAACCAGACCACCCTGGTGCAGGGAATCTTGGAGCGAGTTGTGGATTGTCCTACACCACACCAAACTGTGTGCCTGGAGGTTCTGGATGAGAGTGGTGAGCCCCTGGCCCTGGACAAATCTCTACTTCCCTCAGTCCCATCCCTGAGGACTGGGCCTGTGTCTGTCCTGATCTACTCCCATCCCAGCTCAGGGGAGAAGCTTTCTGGCCTTCACTGGTAGTGATGCCTCCCCCTAGCCTTGGAGGAGGCATCTCTGGAGGAGCAAAACCTGGCAGTGTCCATCATCATCTGGGAGAAAAGGAGTCAGCCTGAAACTTAGAGACAAGAGACTTGCATCCTTGGGTCTGTAAGAATACAGATGTGGTCCAGATGAGATGCATTAATAACAAAGTCCTTGTCTCTAGAAGGAAGTCGGGGGAGTGGAGAGGAGTTAAAAGCAATGTGCTAACACGCACTAAATGTGCCCAGGAAACGGGCACGGGGCCAGCGATTTCCCAAGTGGAGCTTTTACTCATCGCCAGTGCCAGCACAGACTATGTCATCATACCTGTTTCTCAAGAAGCAGCTGGAGGTCACAGGGATTTGGACACTCCGCTGAGAAGTGGGAGCCAGAGTTTGCGCCTGGGTCATGCCGTGACTCTCCGCATGCTGCCTCTTGGGACTCCTGAAGCCCAGCCACCACAGTTTACATTGATCTGTTAATATCCCAGGAGGCTGTAGCCATAAACCTCTCTCTAAAGGAGCAACCAGCCCCTGGGGCATATATCAATCTCCAGTAGACTTAGTCACTACGTCTGAGGTTCACCTGGGGGTGTCAGAGGCTCACCTGGGGGTGTCAGAGGCTCACCTGGGGGGTCAGAGGCTCACCTGGGGGTGTCAGAGGCTCACCTGGGGGTCAGAGGCTCACCTGGGGGGTCAGAGGCTCAAGTGTGGGCAAGTACAGAAGGATGTGCTTAGTCTCGGGACAAAGCCAATATGGGTGCCCACCTACCCTGGCAGCCCTGTCTCACCACCGGCTCCTGATCTTTGCCCTTTCTGGAGCAAAGACGTCAGAGTCTTCCCTCCCTTGCAGGTGGAGGATAAGCCATCGTCTGAGAGACCCAAGCAGGGCTTTCCCCACCCTGACACCTTTCTTCCTTCCATTCAGGCAGCTACTGGGTCAAAGACAAGAGGCTGCCCCCCTGCTCACTCAGCCAAGCCCTCACCTACTTCCTGGACATCACGACCCCTCCCACCCAGCTGCAGCTCCACAAGCTGGCTCGCCTTGCCACGGATGAGGCTGACAGGCAGAGATTGGAGGCCTTGTGTCAGGTGAGGGTCTGCCTGGTGGATGAGACAGGGGCATTTCAGTGGAGGGAACAGTGCCCAGAGCTGAGTTCAACCTCTGAGGCTATCTTCCTGAGTCCCTAGGTGTGCCTTGTCCATGTCAGGTGGGGGCTCCATCTCTAGTACACAGCAGTATTGAGTGAATGAGTTTCTCCGGAGTCAGTATGCTGTAACCTGTATTCATTACACGTCTCTTTTCCGTGGCTAAAAGCATGACAGGAGGAACTTAAGGGATGGAGGGTTCATTTTGGCTCATAAGGGTCCAGTCCATCATGGTAGGGTGTCATGACAATAGGAGCGCGAGTGACAGATCACATTGCTCCTGGAGTGAGAAAGCAGGAAAGGGGGACGCCGATGTCTCTAAAGTGCCAGCCCGTAGGAATCAGGGAGGGTCTTCCCCAGTCAAACCTCTAGAGAAACACCTTCACCAAGGTGTGTTTCCATGGTGATCTGAAATCCAGTCAGGTTCACTGTGAAGAGTTATAGCCAAAGTGCACTTCCGTGGAACCTGACTAAGGGGAGAAGCTCCATGGTTGGCCTTTGTCTTCCTAAATGTGGAACAAGCTTGGCGATGGGCAATTGGGTGTGCTGGCAGGTGGGGATCTGAGTTAATGAGTTCGTGGGGGTGATGCATTAAGTCACTTGCAACTTCAGAGTCCATGTCTTTGTAAGAGGCACTGGACACCAAGTCACAGGACACATTGTCACTGTCTCAGCAACCTTATGTGAATGGCTGCATCTGCCACACTGCACAAGGACTAGGGTTAAGCTAGGAGGGACATCTGGCCATGATTTGAACCCAGATCCAATTGGTTCCAAGTTACAGTATAATAGAGAAATTAGCCCTGCTGGGTTGGGTGGTGTATGCCTGTGATCCCAGCACGCAGGAGGCTGAGGAAGGAGGATAGTGAGTTAGAGACAAGTCTGAGTCAACAATGAGTTCAAGACCAACCTGGGCTATGTAGCAAGACCATGTCTCTACATCCTCCCCAAAGAAAGAGGGCACCGAGCCCTGCCCATGAGTCACTGACATTGGGGAGGCTTCTGTGTTTTGATTTTTTGTCTTTGTTTTGTGGGTACTAGTGTTTGCCCTCAGACCTGCACACATGCCAGGCTTACCACTGAGACAAACTCCTATCTCTTCTCTGACTTTTTTTTTTAAAGATTTATTTATTGTAAGTACACTGTAGCTGTCTTCAGACACACCAGAAGAGAGCATCAGATCTCACTATGGATGGTTGTGAGCCACCATGTGGTTGCTGGGTCTTGAACTCAGGACCTTTGGTAGAGCAGTCAGTGCTCTTACCCACTGAGCCACCTCACCAGCCCTCTTCTCTGACTTTTAACTCTGAGGCAGGGTCCCACTAAGTTATCTAAGCTAGCTCTCAATTCGGTCTCTAACCCGCGCTGGTCTTAAACTTGGAATCCTCCTGCATCGGCCTTCTAAGTAGCTGGGGTTGTAATCCTGCCCCACTGTCATCTTAATCCTATCCTTAGTAGAGTTCTAGGCACAATTGAGAAATGCTACTAGCTGCCCCAGGTCCTTGCTTCCAGCCAGCAGAGTAGCCTCAGCACCCTGGACAGCGCCCGTCTTTGGACGCGTTTGTTGAAGGAATGGATGGATACTGGGTGGGGCAGCTCCTTCACACATGCGCGCGTGCGCGCGCGCGCACACACGCACGCACGCTCGCACGGCAGGTCTTCCAATCCCTCACCCTGCCCTTGCCTTTCAGCCCGCAGAGTACAATGACTGGAAGTTCAGCAACAACCCCACGTTCCTGGAGGTGCTGGAAGAGTTCCCTTCGTTGCGCGTGCCTGCTGCTTTCCTGCTGTCGCAGCTCCCTATCCTGAAGCCCCGCTACTACTCCATCAGCTCCTCCCAGGACCACACCCCCTCGGAGGTTCACCTCACTGTGGCTGTGGTCACCTACCGCACCCGAGGTGAGACAGGCAGGCTCCGGTGTCATCTACACCTGTCCTAGGGACAGCTGTTCTCTGTTGCTTTCTGTTGCTGTGACCAACATTGTGACTGCTATCGCTTTAGGGGAAGATCCAATTTAGGGGTTTAACTTACAGGTTACAACTGTCACCAAGGAAGCCAAGGCAGGAGCCACGGAGGAACGTTGCTTATTGGCTTGTTCTCTCTGACTTGCTCAGCTGCCTTCCTTACACAGCTCAACATCACCTGCCCAGGATCAGCACTGCTCACGGTGGGCGAGGCTCTCCCCCATCAACTAGCAGTTAAGAAAGCACCCCACAGACATGCCCATAGGCCGATCTGATGACAAGTCCTCAATTGAGGGTCCCTCTTCCCAGGTGTATCAAGTTGATGGCCAAGGCTGGTCACCACAGCAGCTGTTCAACACCTTGGGGCTTTGTCAGCTACACGCTGCAGTGACAGCCACCTGCCAGAGTTGTCAGTGATATAAGATGCTGTGTAGGGCACAGTGTCACAAAGCAGGAGGGAAGCTCGCTCCTTTGTTTACCATCCAGACCTGTGGGAGATGACTTCCATGTGTATTTTTACGAGGGAGGAAAAGAGGCACGGAGAGGTTAACCCACTTGCTCAGGGACACCTGTCATTAACTAGAGACACAAATTCAGGGAGTTTAGCAACTGAAGCTAAGAACTGGGCCATTATTACAGTCTCTGGCTGTTGAGCAGGCTCAGACGTGAGAAGTCTTGAATGTGTAGGGAACCTAGTTACTTTTGGTCATCCTAGTGATGCAGGGAACTTTTTCTCGGTTTTTCATTCCCTCAGTTTTCCCATCCTGTGGTGGCCGTGTCTCACCTCCATGCTAGGGGCCACAATGGGTGTGGAAACTACAGACAGGCCCTGCCCTCACAGAGCAGCCAGAAAGTCAAAAAGAGTTCAGGCGTGGACATACTTGGACATATGTGTGTGGGGGTGCCCAGAAGCCCCAGGTATCACGAGGGAGGGAGTGGGGTGTGTGTGAAGCTGCCCTAGACTAGAAGGTCCAGTGTTCTGGGCTTGGATCCTCCACTGGATGGACCTCTCTGTTCTAACCACTGTAACTGAGCTCTGTTTGAGCTGGAAGGGCTGGAAAGGGTCCACATCTCCAAGATCTCTCTCCTTTGCAAAGAGCGAAGTTTGTAAATACTGGACAGAGCCTGTGTCTGTCCATCCTCACTGACCATACCTCATCATTGAATGAGAGAGGAGATGCGGGTGAGCCCTGACAAGGCTGGTTCATGCAGAACAGAACCAAACAACTATTCCAGTTGCTAAGGGCCTCCCTTATGTGTCAGGCCATGGGGAAGTGAATGTAACCCGGGGGACACTGGGGTCCCCACAAGCCCAGGAAAGGCTTCTGGGGAAGACTGAGATGCCAGAACAGACAGGGGGAGTGGAAGACCATCCCTCACCCAGAGTTCCTACCGGCAAAGGCCTCCTCCATGAGGACACTCAGCAATGGCCAGCCCTGGGGACCATTTCACATCGCTCTGGGCAGAGGCTTGGTGGGGAGAGGATGTTGGGAGGGTCCCTACACAAACACTTGGGAGATGCTCTAGCTTAAGACTGATGAACCGGAGCAGGAACCTGAGTCCACCGTGACTTTAGTCATCCGCTCCATTTCCTTCTGTGTGACTCAGTTTCTACAATGGCAAAGGGGCAGTTGCTCACTTCCTGCCTTCCCTGACTGTGTAGACAGTTGGGAGAGAAGGTAACTCATTCAGGAACCAATCACCCAACGGGGCTTGACACCGTAGGAAGAACACCCCGCTGGGTTGTCATTCAGGAACCAGTCACCCAAAGGGGCTCAACACTGTAGGAAGAACACCCAGCTGGGTTGCATGAAGGCCACGGGCTTGTTAGTCAGGCCTGTGTTATACTTGCAGATGGTCAGGGTCCCCTGCACCACGGTGTCTGCAGCACCTGGATCAGTAACCTGAAGCCCCAGGACCCAGTGCCCTGCTTTGTGCGAAGGTAAGCACCCACTCAGGGCCCTTTGGAGCCCCCGGCCTCTGGGGATTTTGCAATGCAAGGGAAGGGTCTAAGACTGAGTCTCCTCTCCACCCATAAAGGTTTAGGGGGTAATTCTTTGTCTCCTCGTTTTGCCATCTGACTACAAGGTGTAGTGGAGTCCTTGACAGGGATACGGTGATGCTTGTGGTGGGATCCAACGAGACTGGCCCAGTGTGGGGAGAGGCTATGCCTGGGCCGGGAAGATGAAGCTGTGTATAGGTCCCCGCCAGGCGCCCAGGTCCCCAGCCCTATCCTGCATGTGCATCTGCAGACCAAGGTCTTTCTCCTTCTGTATCCCTGTAGTGTCAGTGGCTTCCAGCTCCCCGAGGACCCCTCCCAGCCTTGCATCCTCGTTGGGCCTGGTACGGGCATTGCCCCCTTCCGAAGTTTCTGGCAGCAGCGGCTCCATGACTCCCAGCACAGAGGTACAGTTCTCACTCAATAGGGAGTGTGCCTATCACTCTGACAGGCCTGATCATTACACAGGCACATCAAATTACTACCCCATATCCCATAATCAGGTACACAGATGTGGAGTGTTTGTGCCCTGCCCACTCCACATCTCCATGTTTCCTTATGAATTTTTAATGTATCTAGAGGAGTGTGTGTGTCCTGGTGTGCATGTGGAGGTCAGAGGTCAACTTGCTTTACTTCTTCTGGGAACCAGGTTCGGCTTGTCAGGCACAACGACGACAGCAAGCACCTCTCCCCGCCAAGCCATCTCATCAGCCCATTTTGCTGGGTTTTAAATACTTACCTTGTTGAAAAGCCTGTGTAGAGGTGTCCCCCAGAGTGAAGGGGGAATGGGAGTAACAGACTTTAGATGAAGACATTTTCTTTTCATTTGAGAAGTAACCGAGAAGGTTGGACAACTCTGTCTGGAATCCTCCAGATGAGGCTTTTCTGGAAGAAACCCTTAGCAATGTTTGACCTTCAAGACCGTGAACATGAAGTCCAGCACAGCCAATAGCATCAGGAGGTTGTCGGGATATCCTGGATGCCTGAGACCTCGGCACTTATATTTGATGTAGCAGCTGGGTCAGGGGAGATGATTTTCACAAAAGAAGGCCACGAGTTTCTGATAGTCCACTAAAAGAATGTCTTTAGCATGTTACACTCACTCACACACACACACACAGACACACACACACACACACACACACACACACACACCTATAAGTATTTGAGACAAGGTCTTGCTATTGTAGCTCTGGATGAACTGAAAATTCCCTATATAGACGAGGCTGTCCTCGAATTTGCAGGAAATCAATCCTCTTGCCCCTAATTCCCAAGAACTGGCTATAATAAGGCTATAATAATAGTTTAAAAGAAGAAGTAAAATTAAAATGAAATATGTCAAATAAAAGAACTAGCAATGTGTGGGCATAATCAGAACTGATACTGAACTTCTTTTTTCCTGAACCATGTTTTTTAAGAGTGCCACCATTAGCTACAAACCGGGGATAATGCCAGATCAGAAACCTACCCATTGGGTACCTGGTGCTCATAGGTTGCCCTCTGGTGGCCATTGTGGTAACTGCAACCTTCTGGATCTTCAAGGGCTCAAAGGAGGCCACATGACATTGGTGTTTGGATGCCGGCACCCAGAGGAGGACCACCTCTATCAGGAAGAAATGCAGGAGATGGTCCGCAAGGGAGTGCTGTTCCAGGTGCACACAGGCTACTCCCGGCTGCCCGGCAAACCCAAGGTAAGTACAGCCACCCAGCAAGCTGGCAGAGCGTGCATGATGGCTACTGCCCAGGCCATACAGACCTTCCACTCCAAGCCTGCAGTGAAGACAGTTGCACAGTGGCAGGGAGAGATGAAGAGCACTATGACAACACCAAGCTCACTGTAGTTTAATCTCCACAGTGCAAACACCTGCAGGTGCCCAGCATCTCTGGGACGCAGGGTTGTGCAGTGCCGGCTTTACACTTAGGTCAGCAAGACTGGAAGGTGGAGCTGATCCCACCAGGGCCCTCAAGTTGGCACTCTGCTCCAGGGGCATGAACAGTGCAGACAGACTTTCCACTCAGAACCGTGTGAACATTCCCTGAAGACCCCCTAAGGCTGGACCACTGGTCATCGTATATGAAAAACAAAAACAAACAGACTCCTGACCAACTGCAGGACCTTCTTTATAAGTGGAGAGCCTAGGAGCCTATACCCGAGCTACAAATCAGAGCTGGGCTAATACATACTGGGAAGCCCCCTCTTTCCAGGGTGTAGGCAGGCACATCTCAGAGCTGTGGGCAGAGCTATAAACTTGATGTCTGTTAAGTGTGGTGAACTCAGGGAACCTCTGTGGGTTCCACTGGCCAGGAGGACAGGATACTTGTGTGTCCTGAGCTGAGGTCCTGACTGAAGCCCTCAATGGCCCTCTTCCCCTCCCCATGGCCAGTGTGCCTGACCACAGTGACACCAGCATCCAGGGCTGGTCCCACCGCATCCTCTGCTTTTAGGTCTATGTTCAGGACATCCTGCAGAAGCAGCTGGCTAACAAGGTACTCAGCGTGCTCCACGGGGAGCAGGGCCACCTCTACGTTTGTGGAGATGTGCGCATGGCCCGGGATGTGGCTACCACGTTGAAGAAGCTGGTGGCCACCAAGCTGAACTTGAGTGAGGAGCAGGTGGAGGACTATTTCTTCCAGCTCAAGGTATGGGAGCTGGAGTGGGACCCTCCAGAGGGGAGTAGACCTAGGTCACATGCCTTGGGAACCAGGACCAGAGATGCAGAACTATGAGGGGGGTGCCCTGAGACCCTCTGCACCACTGCAGAAACCTGAGGCCGGCTGGGCTCCTGGAGCCTGGTCTTTCCATGCCACAGTGGTTGCCAGCTAGCTGAGAAATCAGGCCAGTGTGTTCCATTTCTCTATCTGTGGGATGAAAACAGCAGTCTCTGCTCCCCACATTCCTGCCTCAATGCCCATAGAGCATAACAGAGCTGTGGAGGCCTGTCCCCTACTGCCTATGGGGACAGACACTTACTTACAATAGGCCGCCGGCTAGGTGCCCTCATTTCTCACAGGAAGGACTCTGGTAGCAGAGTCTGCCTTGTGCCAGGTGCTCACCAATGATTGCCTCGTGACCTTTCCTTCTGCCCTTCTAAGGGCTTTATGAGGGATGAATGACTGCTACATCATTTTGCAGATGGAAGGAGCCCTGGTTGCCCCAACAGCGAATGCGAGAGCCCAGACACATGGCCCCTCTCTCCTTTTCCCTCTCTCTGTCTCTCTGGTCCCTAAACCTGCCTTTAAGGCTCATAGTTATGCTCCACATCTATATTAAGCATCTACTATGTGTTAGAGGCAAGAAGCAGTCAACAAAACAGGTGAAAATGTTGTCAATACCACGATAGATCACAGAGCACACCTGTATCATCAGCACTGGGGAGGTGGAGGCCCAAGGGTCAAGAGTTCAGATCGTCCCTGGGTTTCACAGTCAGGTCCAAGGCTGGACTGGGCTACATGAGATCCTGTTTCAAAAGTACAAAAGCAACAGGCCTACCTAAATGTAGCTTACGTTCTGGCAGGGTTGATCAAATCAAGCAAGTAGGATGTGTGCTGCTTTGGGTAAGATGCAGAACAGCAGCTCAGAGCTGGGGTGTTCATGGTTTAATGAGGTTTGGGGGAAGGGGTCCCTGGGAAGTGACATTTGAGAAAAATACCTGAAGAAGATAAGAAAGAAGCCTTGTGCCCACTGAGACAGAGGTCTGGACTCTTCTACCCAGCAGCCGCATGTTCAAAGGTCCTGGGGTGCGGACTATTCTGACACATGTGATGACCAGCAAGGGCATCGTGGGTACTTCCCAAAATGTGTTCAGGGCTTGCCAGAGGTGTTCATGGATGTTTGACATCATTAACAACGGGCTGTAAGGAGCAGGTGGGGCAGAGACAGGGCACACCTGTCAGTCGTAAGGCTTTAGGGAAGCTGAGGCAGGAGGGTGGTAAGTTCGAGTCGGTATGGGCTGCCTAGGGCCGTAGAGATGCAGAAGACATACCTGTAACATCAGCTCCAGGGGATCTGGTACCCAAATCTAGCCTCTCAGGATACATCACGCGTGCACACACACACACACACACACACTTGAAAATAAAACTGTAGCCAGACATGGAGGCACATGCACACCTTTAACTCTAGCACTCAGAGGCAGGAAATGAAATCCTTTATTTATTTATTTATTTTAATTTAAAAAGAGAAAATTAGTCCCAGTGGTATAGCTCAGGCCTTGCCTAACCTAGTCTATAAAAGGCCCCAGGTTTGATTTCTAGTACCAAGGGGAAAAAGATTCCAAGGCCAGATCATTTGGTACACACGTGCACATCCACAAAGAGCAACAGGTGCCTGTTGTGAGATTTCTCTCAGAGCCCTCAGCCTGCTGCTGACTTCAAGGCCTGGAGAATGGGAGGCACACACTGCCTGCCCTGTACATCCTGATCTCAAAGCTCACATCCGATGTGGGATGAGCACTAGGCAGGTAGTGGGACCGACATCCATCCACGAAGCCTGAGAAGAGGACGAGGTGGGCCACACAAGGGCAGAGGAGAAACCAAGCCCGGGTGTAATGGCAGCCATTCAGACAAGGCGCTAGACACAGGGCTAGGGAGCGCCTGTGTCACTAGGAAGCTGTGACAGCCCCAGGGTTTTGTCCCAGCCTAGACATGATAACTGACAGGTGGCTGGGCCAGCAGGGTGACACTGTGACCTTTGTTTCCCCTCACAGAGCCAGAAACGTTATCATGAAGATATCTTCGGTGCAGTCTTTTCCTATGGGGCGAAAAAGGGCAGCGCCTTGGAGGAGCCCAAAGGCATGAGGCTCTGACAGCCCAGAGTTCCAGCTTCTGGCACAGAGTAAAAATGATGGTGAGGGGCTTGGGGAGACAGCAAAATGCAATCCCCCCCCCCAAGCCCCTCGTGTCATCCCCCCTCCTCCACCCTACCAAGTAGTATTGTACTATTGTGGACTACTGAATCTCCCTTCTCTCCTCCCTCCCCTCTTCTCCCTTCCCTCTCTTGTTCTCCCTTCCCTCCCCTCTCCTCTCCTCCTTCCCTTCTTCTCCACTCCCCAGCTCCCTTCTTATCCTCCTCTCTTCTTTGCCTCTCACTGTTGGAGCTGAGAGCAGAGAAAAACTCAACCTCCTGACTGAAGCACTTTGTGTGACCACCAGGAGGCGCCATGCCGCCGCTCTGATACTTAGCTGCACTATGTACAGATATTTATACTTTGTATTTAAGAAAACAGATACCTTTGTCTACTCCCAATGATGGCTTGGGTCTTTCCTGTATAATTCCCTGATGAAAAATATTTATATAAAATGCATTTTATTTTAATCACCCAGAGTGTTTGATCAAGTTTTGTAGGGACACCATTCTCCAGTCATATATGGGTTGGGGTTGGTGGGCCCCATAGTCTGGACAATGATGCTCCCACGAGGGAACACACTAACCAGATCCCCAGGGGACAGCAGATGAAGTCTGTGTTTGTCTGCGGCCACGGTCATGGCGAGGCGGCCCAGATCAGGGGCTGGAGCTGTGCTTCACACGCGAGGCACCCTCTGCAGGGTGTGGCGAGATCTGGGATTCTTCACGAGAGCCAGGGTTGCCTGAAGACCTCAACCCTCACCCTATCTTAGAAAATGATGTGCTTGGGCACTGAGGATGTCGCTCAGTTGGCGACATCCATGGTACTCCCCTAGTATCAATCCTTGGGGCCAATGAACTTGCCCAAGAGCAGCTTCCCAATAAACCAATAAATCTGCCTTTAATAAAATCTTTTTTTTTTAAAAGAGAGACTTAGAATTGGCATATGACCTCCATATACATTTTCATTCACTTGTATGCATGGAGACGTGTACATAGCACATGCACACACACATACCACACACACACACACATACACACCATATATTACACATACACGTACACACACACAATCTGGCTTAGTAGGTCTGAGAAGGACCCAATGCTGCTTTTTCTTTCAGTTGTGTTTTGTGAGACAAGATCACACTGTGTAACCCAAGCTGGTCTTGAACTTGCCATCCTCCTGTCTCAGCCTGCCAGGTGGGCGGCTGCATTTCTGATCAGCTCCCAGGTGTTACTGAAGCTGATGATCTGAAGTCCCCACCCTAGTTCCTGAGGGAGGGGAGCCTCAAAGAGTTAGCATCATTCAGGGTCCCTAGTGGCAGGTCCCCACCCTAGACCCTTCTGCTGGGGAGCTCAGAGCAGGCTAGCTCCTCCTGATCCCATTACCACTCCTCCCACCCAGCACAAGCTGCTAGGGCTCCCCCAGCCTCTGCCCAGCACCTCCTCCGCCCGAGGAGCGTGAGGTTGCTCCCTGGTTTACACAGAGGCTGGCATTCTTGTCAGAGACCCTGGGCCCCAGCCTGCACCCAGTTACAATAGCACCTTGTGAGGTTTGGGAGGAGGGACCCCTGTAAGCAGGGCACAGACCTGTCTCCAACCATTCCCGTTGGTGGGTTCCAGAATGTCTCCAGGCCCATTCAATAACCCAGCCATCTCACACGTGTGTGTAGACAAGCAATATTATTTCTTTATTTTATGGATACTGGGCGAGAATGGGAGAAAGTTACTGTGGATATTCTGGGTCAGTTGGAGGCCAGTAGGATGACATCAGGGTGGCTCTCCTGAAGGGGTGAAGGAAAAGGGTCACAGAGAGGGGAAAGATAAGAGATCTCAGCAAACCCAGGAGGGTCACTTCCCTTAATATATAGCCAGCTTGGGGGCAATGGCTCAGATTATGGGCTGACAGCCATGTGCCACACAGCCCAGGACACCCCCTATGTGGAGGGGAGTCAATTGGTAATTTCAATTGGTTCCTTCCTGGAATTCCTGTCAGTGATGATCTCTTTTGATGGTGCCAGGGCTGAGCCAGGGGAGAGATAACAAGACACAGGTAGAGTGCCCCAGCTCTTATCCCTAGGCCAGAGACCTTGCCTATGTCTGTACGTGGGTCAGCTGGATATCCCCCTCCACTTCCAGACGGTTGATATCTTGCAAGTTCTTCAGGCGGTGGTAGTATTCACACAAGTGTTGACCATTCACGGCCACCTTGAAGCAGAGACCTTCACATAAGATCCACACCTGGGCAGAGACACCACAATAGGGAGTTTGAGAACCCAAGATTGTGTCTTCTTCCCCCGGCCTCTCTCCTTCCTTAGAAGCCCCAAACCTGGCCTCTAGACAGCCTGAAGGGTCTGCCTTTTGCTAAACAACAGCATTCTCTTGGCCTTGTACATTCACGGAAGCTGCTCCCAAGCTTATCAGAATGATTGATTTCCCACCCTTCAGAGAGAGAAGGGTGTTGGCCCATCCCCTCCAATGACCTTCCATGCCTCTCTCACCTCCTGACTCACATCCCCACCCCCCCAACCGTCTACCCAGACCGTGTCGCCACTCCAATCTCACTCTCCAGATGAACCCTGAGCCATTAGTGACAGGAGTTGGCTTGGGCTACCTCTGTCTCCAGTGTTCCATGCCTGGTCTCCACCAAGTCATTTCCAATGAGACAACTGACACAACCAAGTTAAAGCTTCGGGACCCAGGGCCACCGCTAATACTCGTCTCGCACCGTGTGAGGACCAGACTAACACCTCACTCTGGATGTGAGCACTAGCCAAAGCGTGCTGCAGACCCCACCACATTTGACCCTTTCCTCTCTATGAGATTCCGTTTTATTAGGTCTGTGTTCTCACTAAACTAAAATCCAAGCTCAGGGGGCTGGAGAGACGGCTCAGCAGCTAAGAGCACTGGCTGCTCTTAAAGAGGACCTGGGTTCATTTCCTAGCACTGACATGGCAGCTCACAACTGCCTGTAACTCCAGCTCCAGGGGATCCAATGCCTTCTTCTGACTTCATGCCTTCTGAGGGCCTCAGGCATGCGTGCACATGGTATACATCCATGCTAAAAAACACTCATACATTAAAAAAAAAATCCAGGCATGCTACATATCTGTAATTAACTCCAGCACTTGAGAGGCAGGAGGATCAGGAGTTCAAGGCCAGCCTTGAGTACATAGCAAGTGTGAGACAAGCCTGGGTTACATGTCTCAATAACAATAGCGACATGCAAGCTTGCTTTATGACACAGAGCCCCATGCTCTAAGTTTTGTGGAAGAGAGTGTTGTCATTACATTTTCAAATGATGGCCGCACATTGGCCCAGGGGCAGGGTCTCAGCATTGATTTTTCTTATTTAAGCTCACTGGGTAATTTGATGTCCTAACCGGGGTGGATAAGGACTGTTTGAGGTATTAGGCTTCCAGCCGCAGTCTGCCTCCAGCTCTTCCTCCTCGGAAGCGCATGACTGCATAAGCAAATGAGCAAATGGCAGTTCACTCTTGGCTGTGATTGGCACAAACTGGCGGTGTGCCCTCATGCAAGTGACCCATCTTTGTGAGTTCATCTGCCCCTCTATAAAATGCAGGAACAGCTAAGCCCCATATTGCAGGGCTGTATGTTGCCCTATTCCGGAAGCTGGGGCAGTGGGTTCAAGACTAACCTTCTTAAGACCCTGTCTCAAAATAGAAGGAAAGAAAGAAAAGAAGGAAGGAAAAAAAAGAAGATGAAAAAAGGGACAGGAGAGATGGCTCAGCGGTTAAGAGCACTGACTGCTCTTCCGAAGGCCTTGAGTTCAAATCCCAGCAACTACATAGTGGCTCACAACCAACTGTAATGGGATCTGAAACCCTCTTCTGGAATGTCTGAAGACAGCTACAGTGTACTTACATATAATAAATAAACAAATCTTTAAAAAAAAAAAAGGACAGCCATGACTTACTTGTATGGAGGAGGAGGAGGAGGAGGAGGAAGAGGAGGAAGAGGAGGAAGAGAAGGAGGCAGGAGGGCTGGGAAATGGGCGTGGTGGTTCAGGCCTGTAATTGCAGCAAGGTAGATGGATCACCTGAGCTCAAGGGCAGACACCCTACAGAGTGAATTGTAGGTAAGCCTGGGCTAAAGTGAGTCCCTGGCTAAAACAAACAAACAAACAAACAAACTCAGGCTGCTGTGCTTGCCTGGCCTAAGGCTGCCTGTCAACCCCCAGATCAGGGGGAAGTGGGTATAGCAGATACAAACACTTGCTTCAGCAGGGACAGTACTCATGAAATAATACCAAGTTGTACAACATTTCCTCTTCTTCGGGATGCGGCCCTCACGTCCCAGGCATCAGCCTGTATCCCATCACAGACCTCACATCCCAGGCATCAGCCTGTATCCCATCACAGGCCCCTGCAGCCTCCTCTTGCACCCCAGCATCTTACCGAGAAGCTCTGGCCACGACTGAAGGGCATCCTCCCAGTCAGGCTTCGCTCTTCCTGCCCCCAGGAGTTGTTGATCTGAGTGTTTCGGACCACAGCCTTCTCGTTGAAACGGGGGTTCAGGTGGAAAGCAATGTCACCTCCACAGCGAAGGTTGATATGGAACCTGGAGTGGACAGTTCACAGAGACCCCGTTTGGCAACTGAGCTCAGCCCCTACCCATCACCCCAGATGGCTCAGAGCCACACTGACCAGAACAACCCTGGGAACCTCTGTTGTGGGAGCCCTGGGGGGTGTCTTACCTCGTAGCATCTGGCAAGACATTGCCTGATATGATGATGGACTTGGACGGGTAAAGCCCATTTGGGATGGTGGTGAAGAAAGGTATAGTCTGTAGGGAGGGTGAGAATAGAGTATCTTCAGTTGTGCTGCAGCAACAGCAAGGGACACAGGGTCTAAGGACTCTAGAGCCTGGTCCATGAGTCCTGCATCTTCTGGAAGGAATCCAGTTTCCTTTACTTGACTCATTAAATGTCAAAACAAAAGAACCCTTCCAGTGTTTCCCAAAATACATTTCAACTACAATGAGGGGGCACAAATGGCTTGTTGGGGTATTGGGGTTTAATGAGAATGCCCCTCCCCACCACCACCTAGAGGCTCATATATTTGAATAGTTGGTCTGCTGTTGATGGAACTGTTTGGGAAGGGTTGGGAGGTGTGGCCTCGTTGGAGAAAATGTGTCTCTGGGGATAAGCTTTGAGGTTTCAAATGACCTGTGCCATTCCCAGCCTCCTCTATCCCGCAACCCCGGCCTCCTACAAAATGTGAACTCTCAGCTACTGCTCCGGTGCTATGCCTGCCTCTTTGCTACCAGGTTCCCTTCCCTGAGGGTCAGGAGCTTGTAAGCCCTAAATTAAACTCTTCCTTCTGTAAGGTGCCTTGGTCACGGTGTCTAAGGCAGGTCTACCATTTGCTCATGCTGAAGGGGCCGTTTTAAAGTTGAAAGCTCTTTCCCAGCTGTCTGCGGATGGATACTTGAACTGCTTACCTGGCTGCAGGAACCTTCACTGATCATGTAAGTCACAGAACTGTCCCACAAAGCCCTTCACCTCTCACCCTGCCCAACATGAGCCAAAGTCCCAGATCTCCACAGGAAACCACTTACATAGGCTTGGGTGGGGTACACCATCGGAGGGATTCTAGGAGTCTGTGGAAGAGACACACAAGTGACGCACACTCACTCCAGGGGACCTTCACCAGCCAGCCCTTGAAGCTTCCCATCCCATCCCTCTGTCACACCAGAGGACACAGAACCCCTGCCTCTGTCACACCAGCTCCCTGCCTCTGTCACACCAGAGGACACAGAACTCCCTGCCTGTGTCACACCAGAGGACACAGAACTCCCTGCCTCTGTCACACCAGAGGACACAGAACTCCCTGCCTCTGTCACACCAGAGGACACAGAACTCCCTGCCTGTCACACCAGAGGACACAGAACTCCCTGCCGTTTTCCCGGAGCCCACGATGGTCCCTTGCCTTTTAGCCACTTCCCATGCATCCCCATCAACTCAGGGTCCCCCACCTGCACTGTGCTATGGGATGGACAGATAGACTGGCTGTCAGTAGTGACTCGGTGGGGGTTTGAGCTTAGTTAGCAAGCTTAGTTAGTCTGGAACCACCACACTCCAGCCTGGGCAAATGGAGAACCAGAGCGTCTGCCAGTTCTTGTCCTATAAAGACTGTTTCTGAGTCTCTGTTCTCCCAAGGAGAGTTTGGGCTGTTCTTCTTAGCAGAAGGCCCAGCCTCAGCTTTCTCCATGTCTGACCTGAGCACTATGGTTCCAACTTTGTGACTCTAGGGAATTACGCTTTTGACTAAAGGAAAGTGGTAGGGCTGTGAGATAACCAAAAATTTTAGACTTACAGAGAACATCTGTTCAGGGGTGCTGTGAACCATATGGAAGATAGTTTGAGCCTGGGAAAAAAAGAAATGGGTTTTCACCGTTACAAGGACTACTACCTGCCACCAGAGGGCGCTGCATAATATCCACCCGTAAGCCTGGAGCATGGACTGTAACCAGGCAGGTCTTTCACCACAGCTCCTCCCAGACACCCATATACACTAGGGCTGAGGAGCAGAAGATAGATTATGACTAGAGTTCTGCCCACCAGCCTTGCCAGTGCTCGGAATCCAGCTGTGCGCCACCACCATGTATTGTTGAGGAATGCTGAGGATAAACTCAGGGATTTGTGTGCGCTACTCTACTCCACCAACAGAATTCACCCCCAGCACTGTTCTCTGTATTTGATCAGAGCCAGCCAAGCACACCTGCAGCCCCTTCCCACCAACATCCCTGAGGCCTGGTGGATAGGGAGTATGTGTCGTCTTGTCTGCCCTTATGGGGGACGCTGAGCCACCTCCCTTTAACCCGAAGCAAGAGCCACGAAGGAGAGGTTCTAAACACACACACACACACACACACACACACACACACACACACACGCATAAGCAGAGGACTTACCATGGGTGCCTGGTGAGCAGGATGAAAGCCCTGAGTCTGTGAAGGATCAAGGGGGGAGGGTGGTTATCTCTGGGGTCACATGGGGTGAGAGGCGACCTCAAACTTCAGGTGTCGTTCTTGTGGTCAGTGTCACCTCCTTCCTGAGCCTGCCACACGCACATTCTCACCCTCGAAAGGGTGCATAGTGGGTACCTGGCCCCCTGAGAGAGGACTCAACCTGCTTGACCACATGGCTTCTCTGGGCCCATAAAGGTGAGAGCAACACTCTCAGATTCCCCATTGGTTAGCATTTAGCTTTGCTGGGTGCTGAGCACAAGGTTCCAGGGCCTTCCAAGGAGGGCAGCATCCCTGGCTCCCATCCCCCTGCTGAGGTCCAAGGCTCAGAAAGGTTATGCAACTTGCCCTGGCTGGCCCAGGCACTGAGTAAGAAGATCCCAAGGGAACCCAGCTAAGTCACATTGCATCTACCACATCCGATATCCTCCCAGGCCAGGGTCAACGTTGGGCTACCCTGCAATGGCTTCCAGATCCCCTGCCCGACCTAGAGTTAGTATGGCAGAAGACAGGTGACATTTCAGGCCATCATGAACTGCAACTGCCTGAGTGACCACAGAGCTGCTGGCCTTTCCTCCCTTACCCCCATCCCACCGCCATCCCAGCATATCCCTCCCTCCTTTGTTAGCTTCCTGTTCTCCCTGACTATGCCAAAAAAAATCCGTGTTCTGAGTCCCTATTGCGTGCCAGCACCGAGTAAGGAGCTGGAAATACATAAATGAGCAAACGAGCCCTGGTGCCAGTCTTCCAGGATTCCAGGGCATGGAGAAGTTTGGTTACTTGAAGGTGCGCGTGCAAAGGATGTTGTGACCCACACAGCACAGACAAGGGACAAGTCCAGCGTAACATAAGGTGGGTCAGGGAATACTCTTGAGTGTTATTTAAACAAAGAATTATAGTGTGCTTGTTAGCTTGCCAGGGGCAAGGTGAACAGAAGGGTTGTTAGCCTGTGCAAAAGAGAGCTGGCCAGTGAGGGCTTGGAGTGAACCGTGGAGGTGGTGTGACTGAGCAGAGGTAGGAAGTGAGCTGAAGCCAGACTAGACAGTGCTCTGTTGTGCCTTATGAGGGGATTTGAGCTTGTGTTTATCTATCACTTAGTTTTTGTTTTGTCTGGTTTGGTTTGGTTTGGTTTGGTTTGGTTTGGTTTGGTTTGGTTTGGTTTGGTTTGGTTTAGACAGGGTCTGTACTGGCTAAGTTTGTGTCAACTTGACACAGCTGGAGTTATCACAGAGAAAGGAGCTTTAGTTGGGAAATGCCTCCATGAGATCCAGCTGTAAGGCATTTTCTCAATTAGTGATCAAGGGGGGAGGGCCCCTTGTGGGTGGTGCCATCTCTGGGCTGGTAGTCTTGGTTCTATAAGAGAGCAGACTGAGCAAGCCAGTGGAGGCAAGCCAGTAAAGAACATCCCTCCATGGCCTCTGCATCAGCTCCTGCTTTCTGACCTGCTTGAGTTCCAGTCCTACATCCTTTGGTGATCAAAAGCAGTATGAAAATGTAAGCCAAATAAACCCTTTCCCCCCCAACTTGCTTCTTCGTCATGATGTTTGTGCAGGAATAGAAACCCTGGCTAAGACAGGGTCTCACATGGTCCAAGCTGAGGGCGATTTTGAACTTCTGATCCTTCCTGGTTCTGCCCCCAAAGTATGAAGATTATAGGCATCCTCCAGGCTTTGTGCTCTGCTCAGAAAGCCCTAATCCTAAAGGATTTTACAATGGGAGAGTGTGAGGTGGAATGTGGGTAGGTGAGGTCACTGTACAGTGGTGAAAGGAACCATCTCAGTTGACACATGTGAGGAGTTACCACAGGCTAGACCCAAGAGTGGCTTTAGGGAGGGAGAGGGGGCACTTAGAAGAACAGAGCCAGGAAGGACACAATTCTTGGCAGTTGGTGAATGCAGAGGACCCTGGCTTGGTTTGATGGGGTCTGAAGGCCCCTGACTAGCTTATTGGTTGGACCTGCCTCTGGGCTCTATCCTTTGAATCTCCAGGCCGAACACTTAACTCACTTTCTGTTTGCGCCCCTTAGGGGTCCGTGGGAACTGGACTGGCTGAGAGAACTGCACTGTGGAGAAGACAGACTGGGCTGCAGGGTTCTGTTAAAACAAAAGCATGTCTGAGTGACAGAAACAGGAGGCATTGCCAAAGCAAGGGCAGGCAAAAAAGCAAGGGCAGGCAAAAAAGCAAAGGCTGGCTCTGAACCCAGAGGAATGACACCAGGAAAGGCTTAGGTCAGCATGAGCAAAGTCAGGGTGCCCATTTACTCCCTCTGTCCTGCTTCTGCTCCTGCAAGAAGGGTCAAGAAACAGCAGATGTGAGCACGAGGCCAGAGAGAAAGGGGCCAGTTTCCCCAGCAGTATTTCTAGATATTTATTTATTTATTTATTTATTTATATACTTATTTACTCTATTTGGTATTTTTGTGGCAGAGTCTCATGTAGCCCAGGCTAGTCTTAAACTCACTACGTAGAAGAGGAAGAGGATGACCTTGAACCTCTAACTCCTCTGCCATCGGAATCATAGACCGGAGACACTGCCCAGCTAGACTTTCAGATCTTGGCAACACATCAAAAATTCTAAAACAAACTGGATAGTGGTGGTGCACACCTTTAATCCCAGTGCTCGGAAGGCAGAGGCAGGAGGATCTCTGTGAATTCGAGGCCAGCCTGGTCTCTACATAGCCAGTTCCCAAAACAGCCAGGACCGCATAGAAAAATTCTGTCTCAATTGTTTTGTTTAAACACAGACGGATGTGGTCTATAATCTCAAGCATTAAAGAGGCTGGAAGGAGGATTACACTGTAGAGCCAATCTGGGCTACACAGAGTTCAAGGCCAGCCTGAGCTGTATAGCTGAAAAATCAGAACTGGGCCTGGTGTGACACATCTATAATCACTACACTGGAGAGAGAGACTGAGACAGGAGGATTGACAAAAGTTTATGAGACGCTGCCACGAAACAAATAATTTGTTTTCAGAGCTGAGCCTGGTAACATATATCTGTAATCCCAGCACTCAAGAGGCAGAAGCAGAAGAATCATAAATTAGAGGCCAGCCTGGGCTACAAAGTGAGATTTTGACACACACACACACACACACACACACACAAAACAAAACAAAACAAAACAAAACAACAAAAAAACAAAAACCACATACACACACAAACGTTTTTTGGGTTTTTTGTTGGTTTGTTGGTTGGTGTTTGGTTTGATTTTGGTTTTGTTTGTTTATTTTTTATATAGAGGTCAAACAGACCCAGGCTGGGCCGCACTGTGTCCTCTGATTTGGATTCCATTTGGTTCCCTTTTAGGATTTTCTGGTCATGCAATAGACAGTTGCAGGGAAGGGGGGGCTTTGGCATCTTCACCAAGGTCGATTGTTCATCACAGAGAAACCGATCAAAAGGGACAGAGAGACAGACATCAGGCCGACAGACACCGAATCGGCAAACCAGGGCAGTTCCAGAGCTACCTGGGGAAGATGCTTGCTGGTGCCCCATTGAGTGGGCACAAGCCCAACTGGTCACTGTCCTCTAACCCTGGGACAGGTGCCAGCCTTTCCTGACCTTGAAGGTGATAAAGGACAGCCTCAAGCAGCCGGAGACAGCGATGGTGTCCACGAGGTGGTAGGGTACGCGGTGTTGGTACTGCACGAAGAAGTTCTGGTTCACCATCACCTGGGGGAAGAAAGTCACTGTGGGAGGAGGGCCAGGCCAAGCCACACCCAAGCTTTCCTTTCAGAAATAAGGATGTGCATCTTACAAGGCAGGAACATCACCAGCAATGCCTACCAAGGACAGAGTGTGTGAGCCGCAGCACTCAGGTCCATCATCCTCTGGGCTCCTGTTTCTTGCGGGCATTCACTTACTTAGTCCAGGCTTACAGTTTCTTTTTAGAATACTTTTAGAGTTACTTTACTTCGTGTGTGTAGGTGTTTTTCATGCATGTATGTATGTGCACCACATGCATGCCTGTCGTACCATAAGAGGATGTTGAATCCCTTAGAACTGGAGTTACAGACGGTTGTGAACTGCCGCGTGGGTGCAGGGAACTGAACCCCTGGGTCTCTGCAAGAGCACCCAGTGTTCTTAACCACTGAGCCATCTCTCTAGCCCCTAGGTTTATCTTTTTAAACTTGGTTTGTGTCTGTTAATTTTTTAAAGTTATTAAAACAGGGTCTCATGTAACCCTGGCTAGCCTCAAACTTGCTATGTAGCCAAGGATGACCCTAAACTCCTTGATCTTTCTGTTTCCATCACCCAAATGCTGGGATTAGAGGCATGTACCACTAGGCCTAGTTTATGCAGTACCATGATCAAATCCAGAGCTCTGTGCATGCAAGGCAGGGACTCTACCAAGAGAACTACATCCCAGCCCTCACCTGGGGTAATAATTACATGTGCGTTGGATGCTTATGGGCAACAGAAGAAAGACAAGCTCAGGTTGTGCTTGGAGGGCACAAGGACCCCAGTGTCCCAGACAAGCTCAGGAGAGGTCCCACTTACCCCGGCCCAGAGACAGTGCCTGACCTGTAAGGATATTCTGCCTTTAGCAGAACCTGAAGAAAACTTAGAACAATGCATTTCAATGGATGTAAGTTAAGACTGGGGTTGTAGCTCGGTGGCAGAGCACTTGCCTCATATGCAGGAGGCTAGGTGTGACCCCCAGCACCACGGAAACCAGATGTTACTGGGGACTGGCAGGCGAGGGGTTAACTTGGCCTTTGGGGTCAAGTGAGGCTTTTGGCAGTTGTTAGCTGAGGGAGGGGAAGTCATATTCTTTCAGCACTGTAGTCACGATAAGCAGTAAAACAACCCCACACCCAGCACACAAGCAAAAGCAACTTTAATAAAACCCAGTGGGCGACTGGGGGTGGGGGAGAAAAGACATAAAAGTAGGAAGGGACTGGAAAGACAAGGGTTTCAGGGAAGGGACTGGAAAGACAAGGGTTTCAGGGAAGGGACTGGAAAGACAAGGGTTTCAGGGTTCGTCGTTGTTTTTGTTTTTAAGACATGTGGAGCCTCAAAGCAACATGGTGACAGATTGAGGTCTTATTTCCTTTCTTCTTTCTTTCTTTCTTTCTTTCTTTCTCTCTCTCTCTCTTTTTTTTTTTTTTAAGATTTATTTATTTATTATGCGTAAGTACATTGTAGCTGTCTTCAGACACACCAGAGGAGGGCATCTGACCTCATTGTGGGTGGTTGTGAGCCACCATGTGGTTGCTGGGATTTGAACTCAGGACCTCTGGAAGAGGAGTCAGTGCTCTTAACCTCGGAGCCATCTCTCCAGCCCGAGGTCTTATTTTCTAAGGAATAATAAAAGCAAGAGGGCAAAGGTCACATCTGGGTCGTGGCTTGGCCGGGACCTGATCTCATTGAATGTGGCTGTTTAAAGGGGGTTCGCCCACGGAGCAGGTTGGGGGAAGGATCCCCCCCCACTCACCTTGAACTCTGACCTCTGCACCAGGAAGGAAAGCTCAAAGGGCATCCCCTTCTGGAGGGGCATCTGCATCTTCCTTTCCTCAGGCCCCCACTGTCCGTTGTGCTTCGTGTTGCAGACCACATACCCTCCTTCCTCAAACCGGGGGTTGAAGTGGAAGGCAATGTCATTTCCACTGAAGCTGTTCTGAAAGTTCACCGCAATCCTAAGGCAGAGAAAAAAAAAAAAAAAAAAAAACACGAGCGTCCTGGGGCGTGGCTTGCCGCCAGGGTGGGGCAGAAGCACCACCAAGCACAGTTTGAGGTCATTGGATTCAGACCTTAGGTCCTAGTGGGAAAGCTGACACTATTGTTTTGCTGAGTGGATACAAATGTGTACATAGAGATGCCTCTACATTCATGTCTATTATAGTTTTGTTAATTAATTATTCATTTACTAACAATGCTGCTGTCAGCTTCAGTCAAGGTAAGCTTTTTGCTGAAAATGTGACAGCTGCACATGGGGCATAAGTAGTAAAAAAAAAAAAAAAACCAATGAAAAACACAAATGGGCCACCTCTATCACTGCCCCAAAGTTCAGAGACTAGCTCAGGAGAAAGGACAGGAAGACTGAGTGAACGATGCCCAGGGAGGGCGTGAGCGCCCTGGAACACTTCTCTTGCATGGCACTTCTGAACTCAGAGCAGCTACGGTTAGCTACAAGGCCCACTCAAGTCTGTACTCTGTCTGGAGGGAGGAGGGGCTCTCCACACCTGACCCTTCCCTGGGGATCTTCAGGCAGTTACTGGGAGAGGCAAGGAGTCTTTTCCTGTAAGCACACAGTAACTCATGCGCATGGAAGCGAGCTTGATGGAACCCCTGGATCACACACAATACACACAGACACACACACCTGCACACAGACACACACATACACACATGCACACAGACACACATGCGCACAGACACACACACTCACTCACACACACAGAATAGCTGCAAAGGGGGAGAGGTTCAGCAGGAGTGGGAGGGAACAAGAGAAGGTAATGAGGGGCAAATATGACCAAAATACGTTATACACATGTGTGAAAATGTCACAAGTAACATATGCTAATAAAAACATTCCAGCCGGGCAGTAGTGGTACACACCTTTAATCCCAGCACTTGGGAGGCAGAGAAAAATAAAGAAGGATGTTTTAGAAATTAATTACGACTGATATCAAAGATGAACACTAAGAATTTTGCCCACTGGGGACTGCAGAGAGGCTCTGAGGTTAAGAGCACCTTGTGGCTCTTGCAGAGGATGACCTTATTTGCTTCCCACCACCCATGGGATGGCTCACAGCCACCTGTTACTCCAGTCCCAGGGGATCCAAGGGCCTCTTCTGATCTTCATGGGCAACAGGCTCACATGTAACATTCAGACATACATGCAGGCAAAACACTCATATACATAAAATAAAATTTAAAAATATTATTAAAGAGAAATGTTTCCCAGGAAAGCCTTTTACATAAGGGGACAGTGTCTGGAGGTGAACACTGTGGAAAGCAGCCCGTAACCTGCTCAATGGGGAAAGCAATGGACAAATTCAGGACACGTGAGATGGCTCAGCAGGGAAAGACACCTACAGCCAAGCCCGACACCTAGGTTTGATCGGGATCCTTACCGTGCCAGGGAATAACTGACTCTTGCAAGTTGTCCTCTGATATCACACATATACCATGGCAAGAGTGAGCACACACACACACACACACACACACACACACACACACGTGTAATAATTTACAAAAGAAAAAAAGAACCAATTCAAAACTCATGTGAAATTGTTCTCTAAGCATGAGAAGCCTTCACTCCTGAGCTTGGTCCTCACAGTGCTGTTGTGCTATGTTGAAAGACATAGGTACGGAAGTCAGGGTTAGATCCCTGAACCTGGCTCCGGTGTCTCCATATGACCCTTGACCCACAATAACTTTGTAAGTTCCCTATTTACCAACAGTGGAAAATTCCCATTCTTGTCACTTTCCTGGGAGGAAGCCCCTCCCCCACGGTCACTTTTGAAGTACAGCTGGGGCTCCAAGAGGAGCAGTTAAAAAATCACAAAACTTCAGGACGGGCAGGCTCATTTCCAAAGGAGTGCATTTGGTGTTTGCCACCACCTCTCTGGGTCACTGCCAGCTTGGGTTCAAGATCTAAGTTCAGGTCTGAGACTTTCCTCCCAGGGGCCTCACAGTCCAGTCTTTCCTGAACTAAAGTGATTGCTGCCGGTAGCCTCTCTACTCACTCTGGGCTCCATAGCCCTGTCACCTGCACCCCACACCGTACCCCGCACTGTGCCATACTCAGAGGCAGCCCCTGACACACATCCCATCAGCTCCTCTCACGGAAAGCCTGTTCGAGTTTTCTGTTGGAAGGTGTGTTCTGGAACAGTCTAAGTAGCAGAATGCTGACTAAGTCCTCAATGACGGATACCTTAGACATTAGGACGTATAAGGAGCTACTGTGGCCCTAAGGCAGGGCCATATGTTTAGGAGGCTTGAGCAGGCACAGGATCACAACACTGAAGCCCGAGTCCTTTTTTGAGACAGGTTTCATGTACCTCAGCCTGGTCTCAAACTTGACGCGTCGCTGATGATGAACTTAAACTCCTAATCCTCCTGCCCTCTGGGTCTGATATTATGATGACCTGTGTTGTTTTTTGGTCCCTGTCCTGCTGCCTGAGCCCCCCCCTTCCATCCCTGTTTGAGGTGGAGGGTTCGAGCCTAGGACTTGCCTGCTAGGCAAGCATTCTACCAACCCAGCTATATCCCTAGCCCCTTTATTTGTCTTGCGTCAGACACCGCTGCCTTTCCAATTCCCAAGGATATATTTCTGCATTGGCACATTGGAGTGTCTTCTATCTTGTGCTTTGAAAGTTCATGCCTGAGAAGGGGATCTCTCCTAAGCTCCAAGGGAGGGGCACCAGCTTTGGGAGGGAGAAGGGCAGTTTGTAGCAAACGCTGGATCTCCAGTTGGGAGGTCATAGGACAATCCCCTACCACACTGCAGGGATCTCATCTCACACAGGCCTGGTAGCCAACGTGGCTGTGACTGCCCAGTAAGACAGCAAAGGTGGGAAAAGCTAGCCAGAAACCAAATAGTTGGAATGACACGTAGGAGACTCAGGAAGTCTTCCCAATGTCCCAATTAAGGCCACGATGGGGTTGGGACGGATAGCTGTGACTCTCATGGGAGATGGGCTGACTCTTTAGTTGGCAGCTGCCACATAGACCCACCCAAAATAGATGGCAGCTGTATACACCACAGCAGAGGCTAATCAGGCTACAGGAAAGCCCTTGAGAACACTCCTGGGTGCTTCAGTGCCCTGGCCCTCTTTTTAGGTTTTATTTTGAGAAAAGTCTTTATAAGTTGCCTGGGCTACCCTTGAACTTAATTCAGTAGCCCAGGAAAGCCTTGAATCGGAGATCCTCCTGCCTCAGCCTTCCTTGGAGTTGAGCTGATAGACCTATCAGCAGCTTACTTTTCCTTTTGAAAATAGGAGACCATGTACCCCAGGCTAGCCTCAAACTCCTTATCTAGCTGAGCTTGACTTTGAACTTTTTTTTTTTTAATCTTTAAGATTTATTTATTGTCCTCTGTAAGTACACTGTAGCTGTCTTCAGACACACCAGAAGAGGGCGTCAGATCTCATTATGGATGGTTGTGAGCCACCATGTGGTAGCTGGGATTTGAACTCAGGACCTCAGGACCTTTGGAAAAGCAGTCAGTGCTCTTTTTTTTTTTTTTTTTTTTTTTGGTTTTTCGAGACAGGGTTTCTTTGTATAGCTCTGGCTGTCCTGGAACTCACTCTGTAGACCAGGCTGACCTCGAACTCAGAAATTTGCCTGCCTCTGCCTCCCAAGTGCTGGGATTAAAGGCGTATGCCACCACACCCGGCTCAGTCAGTGCTCTTAACCACAGATCCATCTCGTCAGCCCCGACTTTGGACTTTTTTTGTTTTGTTTTCAAAATAGGGTCTCACTATGTAGTAAGTAGGAACTTACTATGTAGACCAGGCTGGCCTTGAATTCAGAGATCCACCCGACTCTGTGACTTTTTACTTCTGATCTTCCAGTACCAAGCACTCCCATTATAGGCACGCACCACCATACCCAGCTTATGTAGTGCTGGGGTCCAACCCAGGACTTTGTGTGTGCTCAGCAAACACTCCACTAACTGAGCTGCATCTCCATCCCTGGAATTGCCCTTGACAGAAACTTTAAAATATTTCCTAGGACTCAAAAATTGATAGAGACACCTGGACAGATAGAGCCGGAGAACCTGTGCAAGGGTTAAGAACGCTTCCTGCTCGTCTAGAAGACCCTAGCTCAGTTTTCTGCACCCAAATCAGGCAGCTCCTAACTATCTGTAACTCCAGCTCCAGGGGGATTTGACCCTCTTCTGACCTCCTCAGGCCACATACACACATACACACATTCACACACATGCACACACACACACACACACCCCTAAAAAGAACATTAGATAAAGCTTCAGTGGGAACTAAAGGTACTTCTCTCTTCAAAACACCATGTCACAGTGTCAAGAGTCCATCTTGTGGCCTGCTGTTCTGGCCACTTCCCTCCTCAGACTGTGAGCTCCCTGGGACCAGGATGCTCAGGGCCCAGGAGTCTAGTGAGTCTGTCAACGGTGCCAAGATGGCAGGTACACGCAGGGTCAACCCTCCATACCCTGCAGCTCCACAGTTGCTGAGCCTGGAGATCAACATCAATGCCATCCACTTACCTTTGTGCAAAGGTGTTGATGGTCCCCTGGAGGGTGACCTGAAGTCCCTCCTGTAGCCCTCCTTGGATTAATCCAGTAAAGGGGATGATCTGCAGAGGGGAAATGGAGAGCTATCACTTGGTTGACATTTGCCTGTTTGACGGTACCCAGTTAGGGCCAGGGACTGTGTTAGGGCGTGGCCACCAAGGAGCTAGAATCTCAGCCACACAGATCTTAGGGTCCCACAGAGAAGCGGGCCCAATCTAGTTTCACAGTCATTCTCAAACGATCGGAAGACCGCCCGGTTTCTGAGGCTTGGCCGGCTAGGTGACCTCAAGTCTTTTCCTTCCAGTCTGTAGGAGGTGACAGCTGTAGAACCTACCAGAAGGAGGCAGCATGCAAATGGCCTAGAAGGTAAGGAATGAGAATTGTGGTAAAGGCTGCTAGCCCAACCCAAGTTCACCAAAGACCTCAGGGGCCTGACTATGGGACTCTGGAGGCCAGAAGACACAGCATTCTGTTTTGGAATTCAAGCCCTTTCCTCTTAAGAGGGGGTGGAGAGGAAGGTATCCCCTAGCCCCCACCATCATGTAACAACAATGGCAACTTGTTACATGCTTGGCTGATACATGCTTGGCTGTTACATGCTCGGCTGTTACATGCTTGGTTGTTACATGCTTGGTTGTTACATGCTCGGCTGTTACATGCTCGGCTGTTGCATGCTCGGCTGTTGCATGCTCGACTGTTGCATGCTCGGCTGTTACATGCTCGGCTGTTACATTCTCGGTTGTTACATTCTCGGTTGTTACATGCTCGGCTGTTACATGCTCGGCTGTTACATGCTCGGCTGTTACATGCTCGGTTGTTACATGCTCGGTTGTTGCATGCTCAGCTGTTGAATGGTCGGCTATTGCATGCTCAGCTGTTGCATGCTCGGCTGTTGCATGCTCGGTTGTTATATGCTGGGTTGTTGCATGCTTGGTTGTAACATGCTCGGCTGTTACATGCTCGGCTGTTACATGCTCGGTGGGCCAGCTCTGCTGCTGGTTGTTGGTGGCAGCCTGCTCTGAAGCTCTCAGCTTCTGTTCCTTCCCTAGGCCTCCCCAACAGCCTGCAAGCCCAGTGTTCCCTCCACCGCAGAGTCCACCAGCACTCTCTCCATCAGGTCTCTCCCTACCCTCCCTAAAGTGTCCTAAAGGGGCACTGGGTCCCAGTGAGAGTCATGCTGAAGGGTTCCAGGTTTGAACCCTAGTCACTGATCGGTATCTGTGTGGCCTTTGAAAACGTAGTCTCTCTTTGCCTCAGTTTCTTCATTTGTAAATGGAGATAAACTCTCTCCCCTGCTCCGGGACTCAGTTCCTTCACAAGACTGGCACCCCTCTGCCCTAATTCATCTTGCCTCATCCATTCAAAACCAAATTCCCAAATTGGTGACTTACCATCTTCCAGAATACCCTTTTCTACCAAGGGTGGCTCTGCTGCCTGCCTTCCCCGGGCTGTCTCTGGATTGATTCTGCTGTTATCTCTCCAGGGTGTTTAACTGTGTTAAGTGTTAAGTGTTTTCTGACACCTCCTTTGGTCAACGCCCTATGTAAATTAAATGCTCCAGGAGCCAGGAAGGTGCCAGAGTTAAGTGATGTGACAAGTAGGGACTGGGACAGGCAGGCCTCACACTGTTTATCTGGCAGAGCACTGTACTCAGCTCTAATGAGGCCCAGTGCTGGGGGCATGAAACAGGCAAACACAAGAGACAGTTTGGTATCCTGGGACCCTATTTGGTTTGGGATTATGCACACTCCAATCCTTTTAATAATTCAATAGTTTGCCGGCCATTGGTAATGCACGCCTTTAATCCTAGCACTTGGGAGGCAGAGGCAGGCGGATTTCTGAGTTCGAGGCCAGCCTGGTCTACAGAGTGAGTTCCAGGATAGCCAAGGCTTCACAGAGAAACCCTGTCTCGAAAAACAAAACAAAACAAAAAACAACAACAACAACAACAACAAAACAATAGTTTTTTTTAATAATTCAATACTTTTAATAATTCTTTCCTTCGACTGCACTTACTGCGTACCTATGTATATACACATACTATATGCACATACACAAACAATGCAGCTAGGAACCTCAGGCGCTCCTGGAGCTCACACTTTCGGGAGTCTGCACCACTCCCACATCTGAGCAAGAATGTAAAAGTGTCTGCCCCTCAGGTAACAATCAAATCCAGACAGCTCCTATTCAAATACATCCCCCACTGTGTTCAGGTAGGAAGGAGAGAAGGGTTCAATCTAGCCTGCACTGCTTTGGGGTGTGTATGCAGTGGGGCAAAGAAAGACTGCATGGAGGGAAGGGGCAGGCAGAATAGGAATGAATGTATAAACCAAACTATCAAACGCTTAAACCAGGCTCCTCTTTTGAACCCAGAAAAAAGAAGCCTCGAGTCACCGCTGAGCCCTTGGAGTACTTGGGCACACCTGGCCCACTGTCAGTTTTGAGTGTCTCCCATGCTAACCTTCATCGTTGCTTCAGATAAAGCTGTGTGGCTTCCTTTGCAAATCCCTGTGAGCCAAGGGATCTTACTGAATAAGTTGCCAAGAATTTGGAAACAACGACCATAAGGTAATGGAGCTGCCAAACTTTCACAAGAACACGAAACTGAGCTATGAGGATAATTTTATATTCTAATTCTGGGGTGCTTAATTTTTAATCCTTAAAAATGTCTAAGAATTCTTGTCAGACGTGGTTTTACACACCTGTGATCTCAGCCTTGGAAAGTGGATGCAGAAGACCTGGATTCAAATTTATTTAATGTTAAAAACACATCCTGTATCGCAGAGATACGTGAGAGAATATTTTCAGTGTAATGTGTCAGGTGTTATTTTGGAATAACCAGAGATTGGAAAGGAAGGTAGGTGAAGGTATAAGAGAGAAAGCAAGATAGGTCCTGGGATGGATGGCCTTTTAAGACACTTAAGACGGGCTGGTGAGATGGCTCAGCGGGTAAGAGCACCGACTGCTCTTCTGAAGTTCCTGAGTTCAAATCCCAGCAACCACATGGTGGCTCACAACCATCCGAATGAGATCTGATGCCCTCTTATGGAGTATCTGAAGACAGCTACAGTGTACTCACATATAATAAATAAATAAATCTTTAAAAAAAGAAAAAGACACTTAAGGCAAGCTCCAATTAAGCTGTCACCCGATGGCCCAACAGAAAGCAACCCACCCACCAAATTCAACCCACTGGCTGTTAGAGGGTAAATGCTGTACTGGTCGAGGGATCTGCACACCTTGTACTAGCATATGTCAGTTCTAAAGGCAGAGAGACTACAGGATTGGCTTCCTAGACATGGCCTCATGGCTATCGAGAGTACTTACTGATCCCTCATCCTAAGCAGAGACCCCCTCAGGAATAAGCTCAGATACCTCTTCATTCTAAACTTAGATCCCTTCTAAACCCAAAGACTGTCTCACCTTCCACTCTAAAGTCTATAGATCTTTTTTTCCTTTTTTTTGTCCCCGCTCGTTCCGACCCAAAGATTTATTTATTTATTTATTACTATTTTATGTAAGTACACTTTAGCCGTCTTCAGACACACCAGAAGAGGGCATCAGATCTCATTACTGATAGTTGTAATGAGCCACCATGTGGTTGCTGGGATTTGAACTCAGGACCTTCGGAAGAGCAGTCAGTGCCCTTAACCGCTGAGCCATCTCTCTAGCCCATAAAGTCTATAGGCCCATAAAGTCTATAGATTTAAAGAATGTCCTTTGCCTGTGGCTCCCTGGTCTTTGTTCTGCATTGCTGCTGGATCTCTACCTTGTCCCTTTCAGCTTCTCCTGTTGTTAATGGCTGGCGTTACTAAGGAATTCTATCCTATCGCTAGCCAACACCCCCTCCAGGTTCTCCCTCTTATCTAACTGTCACTGCCTTCCTTCTGGCCTTTATCCTTGGGTTGTCTGGCTGTCCAGAACCTATGGAAGCCTGTAATGGCTCCCCAGATTCTCTAGTCCCGTTTGAACTGACCCCACTGGGACCATTTCGGGGAAGTGCCTTCCCACACCTCGTGTTGGCTCTGCCACTGAGTGTTCCGGTAACCTGAAACAAATCACAGCTCGCCTGTGTCTGAGTTCCTGTGTTCACACCCTCGTCCACACTCCCTGGCAGGCCTGTGCAATGCAGGAGACCCATCAGCCTGAGGGAGCTGTGGATTGGCCTTGCTGTTACTTTGTTAATGTGATGAAACCCAGGGTCTCAAACTTTCTAGACAAAAAACACTTCCTGTGTCCCTAGCCTGACATGAGATGATCGATCCGAAGGTTATTGGAAACTCCGCCAGGGCAGAAGTCTTCCAGAGGACTCAAGTGCAGATCACAGGATCCCTGCCAGGCAGCTCATTACTAGAAACTCCGGCACAAGGATCTGACGCCCTCTTCCAGCTTCCTTGGGCACTACTAGACGCACATGGCATACACTCACAGACACACACACACAGACACACACACACATACACACACACACAAAAATCAAAATCAATCTTTTTAAAAATAAAGAAAAGAAAATTCCTCCCCTCTCCTGAAATTGTCCTTAGAACTTTTGCTGGCAGCCGAAGGCTTGACACTTAAGCCACCCGCACTCCTTGAAGACCACAAGCTGTGAAGCCTGCATAATAGGTATGTGGTCACATGTGCGCACAGAAGGTGTGGGAGAAAGAGCAATAATGGACAGAGGTCATGGGGGCAGAGCAGTACAGATCTATCTCTGAAGTGTCAGTTCCCCCCCCCCCCAAAAAAAATGCCCTTCTTGAGATTTCGTGTTTTTGTTTGTTTGAGACAATCTCACTTAGCCCAGGCAGACTGTAGCTGAAGCTGACCCTTGAACCTCCGTCTCAAGCTCCTATGTGTTGAGAGAGCCCACGCGTCCCGCCATCCCCGGCTTAGATTTTAGTATCTTAAATGGGGTCCCTAAAGTCTGAGACAGATTATTTTTAACATAAGCAAATCTTATAAGCAAAAGCACAAGAATAGCAAAAAGATGGGGAAGGACCTAAAAGTCCACTAAAAGGAGAAAGTCGATATATAAGACTGGAAGCAAATGCTTTGTTGTCGTCGTTGTTGTTTGCTTTGTTTCTGTGACGCTAGGGATTAAACCCAGGCTCTCAGACTTTCTAGACAAGCACACTTCCTTGTATCGCTCTACACACGGGATAAGTAGCAATAATTGATGCTATTTGCGTGTGATGGACTCAGGGTAGAGAGCATGGAGGTGGAACCCTGGAGAGGTGGCACCTGTGGTTATTTATTCATTTTTGTGTGGTTGAGGAGCTCAGAGGACAACACAGAGGAATCAATTCTCTCCTTCCACCCTGTGGCCTCCAGGTCAGGGCCCTCACCTACTGAGCCCAAATGAGGTCATTTGTATAGAAAGTGGGAGGGGCTATTTGTACTTGGTTACTAATTCATAGATAAACTATAGGACTGAGAGACTTCGGGAAGGTCTGTGTGGCACGCCTCGTCCTTCCCTCACCCCCAGCAAAGGCCCAGAACCTGGGACTGGGTTGATTTAAGTGATTAAAGGGACTGTGCAGATAGGTTGAAGTCCATGGACATGGGGAGATTGCTAAATTACCCAGTCCAGCCTTACAAAATCACCAGTATCCTTAGAAGAAGGGTCAGGCTCTGAAATAGATGGAAAGAAGGGATCTGTGCCGGTGAGACGCATCAGTAGATAAGTGTACTCGTAACCAAACCGGATGACGCAAGTTAGACCCTCGGGACCCAAATGGCAGATGAAAAAATCTGCCTCCCAGAGTTGTTCTCTGACCTCTGACACGTACACACACAACAAACAAGCAAACAAAAACAAACAAACAAACAAATACATTTTGTCTAGAAGAAGTGTCTACGGCTGCTCCTGCTGCTGCTGCTGCTGCTGCTGCTCCTGCTGCTGCCGCTGCTGCTGGGCACTGAAACCAAGGCCCTTGCACCGTGCTGAGCCAACAACGCTAGATCACAACCCTAGAATTTGAACCTTTGCTATTGAGACTTCTGTCCTCCCCGATCAGTGATAGCACAAGGTGTTGAGTGACACATGGGGACCCCGTGGAACTCAGATCTTCGGTGAGTCAGTGAGGCAGCTCAGCAGCTCAGCAGCTCAGCAGAGAATAACGGGGCCAGCATCTGATCCCTGCAGCTCCCGGGAGCTGGTGGTGGTTTCTTTTTCTCAGGATCTATGATCCCACGGGCCTTGGCTCTCACCTCCTTGTGCTAGTCTGGACCCTGGGCAAGACGGCCATCTAGGTATGCCCTAGTCCCTGCTGGGACTAGTGGGGCAGCAGTGGCCGCCTGAGGAATTCCTGGGAAGATGAGGCAAGATGCCCACAGGAAGTCCTTGTTCAGGGGACCCTTGATTGTGCAACTGTTCACCTTAAGAAGAACGCACCCTCCTCCCTGACGAGACTCATCTTCTACCCAGAGGCTAAGGTCTTTTGTTTCCTTTCCTGTTGGGACACGCAGAAGACAGAGCCTACAGACAGTGGTCTACTGGGGCATGCAGTCCAGTACCAGCAGTGTCTGGCATACTTTCAAGCCAGAAGGCCCAGCCGTCCCAGGAGTTCAAAGACCCTGACGGTCCCTCAAGCATCCTAACAGCCTTGGTTTTACTGTCTTTGTGGATGAGGAAACGGAAGTGCAGAACATTAAGTAACTTGCCCAAAGCGACACAGCTGGTTAACGACAAGCCTGGGGTTCGGACATTAGAACTAATGTTTTCCGTCATAGGTGACATAGGCTCCCTTTCATGAGGAAGCACATACATGTCCTTGGCCCCTGGTCCACCAGGGTCACACAAGAGAGTCATGTTGACCAGTTCCATCTTTTTCTGGACCCTCATGGCAGTCAGCAACCAAGCCTGTCCTCAGGCTGTGACAACGCTGTTCCTCTGCAGGACAGGAATCACACGACTTTTGTACAACGCCAGCACTTCAGTGGACGTGTGACCCACAGCTGCAGAAGTCAGTGCGTCACTGAGTGAGACCAGCCAGGTAGGAGGAACTGTGATCCCAGTGCTATGGCGACATAGCCTCCATGTCTCCCACCAAGACCTGTTTAACCTCTTCCCTCCCTGTGGGAGGATTTCCCTTCATATTTGAAAATATTACTTTTTCCTTCTTTTTTTTTCTGATTGTTTTAAAGATGGGGCACTGTTGCATAGCCCAGGCTAACCTTGAACTCACTATGCAATCCAGGCATGGAGACCCTCTTACCAGCCTCCCAAGCGCTGAAAAGTCTACTTTCTAAATCCAAGTTGTCAGCTCTGCCTGGTGGGAAATTAGAGTGGGTGTATCACGCCCTGTGACACATTCTGCCCTTGAAGGCCCCACAGAGACACTGGACTGCCCCTTCTAGCTTTCCCATCTACATCTACCTTCCATGCAGGTCCCACGTCAGAGGCCTCAACCCTGTGGCTGAGGACACCGGTAGCCCCAAGGAAAGCCCAGAGCCGTGCTAGAGCAGGCTCTGACGCTGGGCTCTGGCAGCCAGCTCACCTACAGACCGTGCTGTCTCCCACCTGCACACACCACACTCGGCGACTCTACAGAAGGTTCCTGGGAGCATCACTTCTGCCCCCTTTACTGCCACCTCCCCATGAGCATCCCTTCTTCTGGGATAAGCACTTTCGCTGTCACCTGCCGTCTGAGGACATGTGGCAAGGCCTCAACCTCTCAAAGTCTCAGTGTCTCCACGTACAGTGTGGCTACTAAGCTTCCTATAGATGGGGGAGGGGGAGAGCCCAAGGCAGCCCTTAGCACCCTGCATTAAAAGACAGACCCTACCTCCTTGGCCGTCTGCACACACTCTTGGGTGAATTCTGACGTGTCCCTTGGACGACAGACGGGAGGGTTTCCCTGTTCCCCTCCCCCCGACTCCCAAGACACCTCCATGTTCCAGGTGCTGTGTAAACACCCGAGTGCTATCTGCTTTCTCCTTACCTTAACCTCAGAGACAGACTAAGTATTAGATCCATTTTACAGATACAGTAGCTGAGGCCCAGAGAGGAAAAAGTACCGCGTGCGACATCCCCTAGTTTGTAAATGAACAGAGATCCTCTCTAAAGCAGACACTTTAAGTGTCATGTGAATATCTGCTACCTGTTACCTCCCCTAAACCCCAACAAGCCCACCTACATCACCATATTTATAAACCGTCTCCTTTCTAGATGCTACCAGGTAGTATGGAACAGGCGCATATTAATCCACCTCATAAATCATCGTGAGTGGAACCCTTGGGTCCTCAGAGGCACAGCAAGCCTAGCATGAGACACAAGTTGCATCAGGATGACCCAGCCTGGCATGTTTGTCCCTTATGTGCTGTCTGCAGGACACCCCACCCACTATCTGTGCCACTTCATTGTTTCCCCAAAGGTCCAGAGCAACTTCCCCTGGATGTGGCCGTTAGCGTTTCCTGAATCACCCCACAACTGCACCCCACAACTCACTGGGTTAATGTACGGAGGCTGGGCGCTGAAGAAGGCCATCTCTTCTATGTCAGGGGAACCAAAGCTCTCTTCCTCACTCGTGGACGGCAGAACTCTGCACAGGGCGGGGCTCAGCGAGGAAACAGAAACCACAGCTATTTGGCACTGACTCAAGGGGAGGAGCTCGGTGGCTGAGGGAAGTGTTTAGAGAAAAATAAAACCATGTCAGGGTGGAGGGCTGGAGGTGGGACTCAGCAGGAGGACTGGAGGACACTGGGTGCTCCCCACTCTGCCTTGACTTTTCCTTCCTGTGCTCTGCCCAGAGAACCAGTCACACGGCCAGCCTAGGCCAGAAGGGACGGTGCTTCTGAGCCTGCTTCCTCACCCCATCCAGCAGAGCCGAGCCTTCATTTGTCCTCTGGGTGGGCATCCCTGGAAAAGACCCTCCTCGGTCCTTTGTATGTGCAGGAAAAGTGGTGCTCAGAAAGGCCAAGGGGCAGCATGAACAAGGTTATACAACTCCTCACGGGCACTCGAAAATCTCTGTGATGCTGTAGGCTTCCAAGAAATATCTCTCCCTGGTGTAAAAGCTTAACCATGGAGAGCTACTTTGCAAGAAACACACCACCTCTGAAGTTGTTTATGTGGACTATGTGGGGGGCCCTGGGGATTTCATTGCCATCTGCCTGTGAATTTGTCTGTTCTCCTTGTCTCTCTCCTCTTTCCCTCTGTTTTGGAGTAAGAAGAGGAAACCATACTTTGGACACAGTAGAATATTCCAAGTGACAAAGGAGAAGACCCTAGGAAATATTTGAAATAGTTTTGAAGCCAGGAGGGATGACCCATCATGAATTCCCAGCATGCCTAGTCTACAACATACATACCTCCTCCCTTCTCCTTTCCTCCCTCCCCACTTCCTCCTCTTCTTCATGTAGACCAGGCTGGCTTTGAACCCAGTATGTAGCCAAGGATGACCTTGAACTTGTGATCCTCTTGCCTCTACCTCCAAAGTGCTTGGATTTTAGCTATGACTCACCTCTACCTGATGGTGCTGGGGTTGGGACCTAAGGCTTCCTACGAGCTAGACACGCACTCCACCAACTGAGCTCCATCACCAGCCTTTCCCTGCCTTAAACCAAAACACAAAACCTAAAACCTGCTCTTGTAGCTTAGGTTATGAGTTAAGGGAAATAAATAATCAGTGAAGCGAAGAATTGCAGGATAGGTTTGGGGATGGGGGTGGGGGTGGGGAGCTAGGACAACAGACTTACCTGGACTCATTCAGGACTTTGGCATTGCACTACAGCTAGCTAGGAGCAAGCTTGCTGTGACAAGCTGTGTCTCATTATTCCCAAATAAGTTTGGGCTGCAAACTTATTCCCACAGCATCAGTGTTGGGAAGTGCACGGGGCACCATGGGAGCTGATTTGGTTTGGAGACTGGTTCTTTTCCTTGGATTGTTGTGGCTTAGCAAAAGACATGCTGCTGCGGATTTGATCTCTTGCCTATATTTCTACCTTCTGCCTTCAACCATGCAGTCATAGACCGTTATCTTGGTTTGTGCTTCCCAGCCTCCAGGGTAGAGAGAAAGAAACATACATTCTCTATGCATTAGTTAGCCTGCAACATTCTGTTACAGTATCCCAGAATGGCCCTCCGGGGACCAAGGGGAATCAAGGGGGACCAAGGGGGAAGTCAGTTCCAAGGAGGGAGTCAGACACTGATCTGTGACACACCAAAATTTGCCAAGACTAATTCTTTGATATGCTTTCTTAGAGGCCACGTGCCTCCTTTTACCTTCGTCCCAGTTATAATTGCCTTACTCAACAGGAACTGACTGGATTGCAAGAGCAGACTATCCTGTTGGAGCAAAGTGGGAAGGAAATTCTTCACAGTCCTCTGGCTATCATGGACACCAAGGACAGTTTTGTCATGCTAGGCAACTACCAAGGGGTTGGGATTTGGGGCAACTGGAATCCCCATCCTCTGCAAGTTGGGATGTAAAAGAACCCGGCCAGGACTGGTGCTTCAGCTACGATACAGCAGCCATGCGCTTCTCTGTGCCCCAGCCATGGCTGTTTGTTCAAAACAGTTCTGTGCATCACAGCTCCAAAAAGGAAGCAATACAGTCACGTGAGAGACATCAGGGTACGCCGTGCATTTGAAGGACCCTTGGCTCCCTGGGAATGGGGAATACATGAAAGAGCCAGATATAGTCAAGCCTGCGCTGTGGCAATGCCATGCACATCCGATCCAGCAACAGCTTGCCACTGGGGCTGCTGCCTGAGAGAGGCACAGACTTCTGATGGCGTGACGTGCTCTGAATCTTGGTCTGGGAGACGGTTCCTGCTAATTACATAAAATTCTTCTAGGCAGAGAGTACCTCCACAAATCACAGATAAAAGGAAAAAAATTTCCCAGAGTCTTGGAGGACATGGGCTCAGCTGAGTTCAGGAAATCAAGTCATTTAGGGGTGACATTTGCATTTGATGGACACTGGGGTTCATTCCATTTGGGGATGTTATGTTTAAAGCTGTTGTGAATTTCTTAATTTCCTCTTCTTTTCTTCTCCTTCTTTCTTCTCCTTCTTTCTTCTTCTTCTTCTTCTTCTTCTTCTTCTTCTTCTTCTTCTTCTTCTTCTTCTTCTTCTTCTTCTTCTTCTTCTTCTTCTTCTT
>NC_034603.1:46741383-46746854 GCF_900095145.1 Mus pahari
TTTTCGAGACAGGGTTTCTCTGTGTAGTCCTGGCTGTCCTGGAACTCACTCTGTAGACCAGGCTGGCCTCGAACTCAGAAATCTGCCTGCCTCTGCCTCTCAAGTGCTGGGATTAAAAACATGCGCCACCACGCCCGGCTTGAGGAAGTCTTTTTATGTGAATGTTTGGTATCTTGGGATACTAAGAAGGCTGTGCCTGGGAGAGAGTGACAGACCCTGTTACAGTCCTTTTCTAAAAGCTTTAGAGTTTTAATTTATTTTGTTATTAATCTATGAAGGTCACTATACATCCTTTTTTCTTTTTTCTTCACCTCACCCCCCCTCCAAAAAAAAAATACTGCTGTTTTTCAGGAAGAATCTGCTAGGTATGATGGCTCATGTCTATAACTCTAGCACTCTGGAAGCTGAAGAAGGAGAATCACAAGTCAGAGCCCAGCCTGGGCTACAGAGTGAGTTCAAGGCTGGTCTAAGCTACTAGTAGTATCCCACCCCCCTTCCACATTGCTACCTTGTTGGGCAATGGTTTGTTTGTTTGTTTAACAATTTTTTATTATATATTTTCTTCATTTACATTTCAAATACTATCTCGAAAGTCCCCTATCCCACCCCCCCAGCCCTGCTCCCCACCCACTCACTCCCCACTTCTTGGCCCTGGCGTTCCCCTGTACTGGGGCATATAAAGTTTGCAAGACCAAGGGGCCTCTCTTCCCAATGATGGCTCTAGGCCATCTTCTGCTACATATGCAGTTAGAGGCAGGAGCTCTAGGGGTACTGGTTAGTTCTGGGGGTACTGGTTAGTTCTGGCAGGTACTGGTTAGTTCATCGGTTTTAGGTGTATTCCCTGGTTATGTCCTGTTCCCCTGGTATGCTAGTCTATCCTGCTGTCCTGATTACACTTGAATCACTTGTTACAATGTATACACTTGATTACTTGTATAGCGAATCATGACACCATCATGGTGTGAAGGATACATACTTGTTCTTTTTCAAAACAACTGTTTTGAAGCTGGGTATTATGACATCTACCTATAAGCCCAGCATTTGAGGGATGGAGATAGGAGGATCCGGAGTTCAAGGTCATTGGTTACATTTCCAGTTCAAGACTAACCTGGGCTACAAGGGATCTTGTCTTAAAAAAAAAAAAGTTTAAGGTCATCCTTAGCTTAATTACAAACCCTAAGGCCATCCTGGGCTACAGGAGGTCATATCTCCAAACAAGCAAACGAACTGGAGGTAATTTGATCTTATTTAGATATTGTGTGGTGGGGGAGAGGGGCTGGCACCAAACTCAGGGCTTTATGTATACTACACAAAAACATCCACCCAGCCCTCTTCAAGTTTTTTCCTGTAAAGTTTAGAATCAGCTGTTTTATCATCTCCAGAATCACCAGAAACACATTTCCATTGGAAGTAAGCTATCCTTTTTATTTATGTATGTATTTATTTATTTATTTTGGAGACAAGGTTTCATTATGTAGCTATTGGCTAGACTAGAATTCACCCATGCAAAACTTTCTGATGGGAAGTTTCCAGTGCCTCATCTGAAACACGTTTTTCTTTTTCTTTTGTGCCACAGGCTAGACTCAGTCGGTTCCTCAACCCATGGGAGAATTCAGGGTCCTGGTACTCAGGTGGGCAAGGAGTCGGCGGGTGACAAACAGACACTAATACAAGAAGAGTGTTGGATCTGAATGTTATTTCTCAAAGGGAGTATCAGACTTATAGAAGAAAACAAGGAAGTTAGGTGATACATTAAGGTTATCCGATGCATAACAACTCTTTACACAAAACAGAGAAATGCATATATAAAGCTAGCAGGAACCAGGGTGTGTTTACAACTGAAATAAAAAGCAACCCTATCTAAAGTCAGCTACTGTTTGGAGCCAGGTGAAAGGGCTAATATGCCCAAGTGCAATTCTGATCTATTGTTTATCCCACCACCAGGGGGGTTCTGCTCTTTCTAACCTTTTCATAAATAATGCAATACTCTAGTTCCTCCTTAAACCACAACTCTCCTTTTCCTAGACCATTGTAAATTCTTTTTTTAAATATCTATTTATTTATATTATTTATATGTATGAGTACATCATAGCTGTCTTCAGACATACCAGAAGAGAACATCAAATCCCATTACAGATGGTTGTGAGTCACCATGTGGTTGCTGGGAATTGAACTCAGGACCTTTGGAAGAGCAGTCAGTGCTCCTAACTGCTGAGCCATTTCTCCAGCCCCAACCACTGTAAATTCTTGCATATGGGAGTGACTTAGCTGTTATTCTAAGTTTACTTTGTTGAACTAGCCCTGAGATTTACTGAAAGTAAGCATGCAAGACCCTTCACACCATGGCGAGGACAAATCTGAAACACATTTGTATTATTGGAAGCCAAAGACTCCCCAGGAGACCAGTTTCCATGAAACTTTTTGCCTCAGGACTGTGGCCAAGCTTTTGGACTTGTCATGCAGACTCCACTGGAGTGGGTGTGGTACTTTTGCTCCCAAGACAGGGTTTCTCTGGGTCACCCTGGCTGTCCCAGATCTCTGCTGAGCAGGCTGGCCCCATACTCAAGAGATCCCACTGCCTCTGCCTCTGGGATGCAGGGCTCACATCAAGGACTATCTGGCTCACTTTCTTTTTCTTTTCTCTTCAAGAAAAGGTGTAGGGGCTGCAGAGATGGCTCTAACATTTGCTGTTCTTGCAAAAGAACCAGATTCAACTCTTAGCACCCACATGGAAGCTCATAACCTTCGGAAACTCCAGGGGATCTGATGTTGTCTACCTCCGAGGACACCAAGCATGCTTGTCAAGGTGCACATACATTTGTTCATACAAACACCCATACATATACAATAAAAGATAAATCTAGTAAAAATGTTATGTATATAAAATTAAAAATTCATGGTAATCAAAAGATTATGTTGATGCTCTCATTTCTCCAGTTTATCTTACAACAAATATGTTACTTGGAAACCTTGATCTTAATTATACATAATTAATTGCAATGAATATGCCCATTTAAATGTTATTAACATTATTAGGGGTATTCTGGTGCTCCCGTGTACATGAGAAAGTCACAGCATAACTCCCGGGACTCAGTACTGTCAGGTCCAAAAGGCAACTCCAATCCCCAAACTCCAAAAGGCCGTCCAAATACAGAGATGAGCTCAGTCTGGATGATGAGGAATTCTGTTGGTTAGATAAAAGCCAGCATTCCTCAGAAACTCATGACAGTGGCTCCCACTTGCCAAAAGGAACCATTTTCCCTAATTCTGGCAAAAGGGACGGACACATGGCTCCCCCATTAACAAAATGCCTGTGATGAGCCTAGCATGGCGGCGTGCACCTTTAATCCCAGCACTCGGGAGGCAGGGGCAGATGAATTTCTGAGTTCGAGGCCAGCCTGATCTGCAGAGTGAGTTCCAGGACAGCCAGGACTACACAGAGAAACCCTGCCTCAAAAACAAACAAACAAACAAACAAACAAACAAAATGCCTGTGGTGCCTCTCAGCAGGTCAAAGTCCAGGCTAGCCTTAGGCTCCCTCAACATAACTTGGTACACATTTCAAAGTCTGTGCTGGCATCCTAGCCCTTCCTGCCTCCTCCCTACCCTAAGCTCCTGCCGGTTTCTACTTATTCTTAGAAACCTGATCTTCTCTGAGTCTGCCTCCCTCCCCCACCGTGTGCGTGTGCACGTGCGTGTGCACGTGCGCGTGTGTGCTCCAGCTTTTCACCGATCTCTATTTCCTACTGTTCTCTCCTTTCTCACAGACAGCCCTGCCTGTGACTAGTCGACTGGCAGTCTGCTTCTTTCTTTCTCTCTCCGCTCTGGACCCTTCCAGATGCCTCCGGCTGTTCTCTTTCAGACCGACAACAGAAACCGTCCTCTTGACCAGACCTTAGAGTGGTCATGTCCTCAGTTTATAAGTGTTTTCCTACTATTGCAAATTCCCAGGGTGGAACTCAGGACTTCAAGTTTGTACTGAAAACACTTTTCTACACTGAGCTTACCAGCCCCCAATTTTTTTTTTTTTTTTTTTTTTGCAACTAAAGGGACTAAAATTGAACTTTCTCAATACAGTATTTAAGAGCCTTCATCCTTAAGGAATGTGCAAGTTTACTCTGTCAAACTTCTCTCAATCCAGATTTTCTTGTTTTTTTTTTCTTTTTTTCTTTTTATTTTTTTATTTTATTTTATTTTATTTTTTAATTTCTTTCAATCCAGATTTTCTAGTGGACTTTGTTCTCTGTTTATGCTTCAATTGGATTGCAGAAGTCTTTTAAGCTGTCTCAGCATCAACTGGAGAAGCAGAAAGGTGACAGATACACACATGGTTTACTATTTAATAAAAAAGATTTTACTTTAAGGGTTTGTCAGCTACAGTCTTTTATATCAATGCAAAGTATTCAGAGATTCTTACTTTTCTAAATTCTTTACAAAGTTGTCAACATTTGTTTATTTTGTGTGTGGTGGGGGAGGGGGATGTGCAAGCCACAGCATGCATGTGTAGGTACAGATCAGCCAGTGGGAGTCAGTTCTTTCCTTCCATCTTGAGGATCCCAGGTCTCGGGTTATCAGTCTGAGCAGCTAGCATCTCCACCTGCTGTAAGGTCGCCCTACTTTAATGCGAATACATTAAACACCAAGGCAGATTGCCCCAGAGATGAGAGAGTCCCCACATATGTTGCTGAGTGACCCTGACCCCAAGTTATTTCCAATTGGTAACTAAAGATGCCAACAGCCAATAGCTGGGCAGGAGAGACATAGATGGGGTTTAGGTTTTGAGAGCTTGGGGTTGGAGGAGAGATGAGGAGGAAGAGGAAGAAGGCAGGAGGAAGGAGACACTACCATGGGTTAGGAGTCAAGAGAACTTGGCCCTTAGGGCTGATCAGTTGGATTTAAGAACAGTCCAGATGAAACATAGTAAGTTATCAATAGGAAAGTAGATTCTGATAGCATGGAGAGTAGATAGCTGCCCAGCAATTGTGCTGTTTTAAGGCTTATAAATATAAAGGCCTTGCGTTGTCTTTCACCCAGGAATTTAAACGGTCTAAGGCGGGGTAGAAACCTTAGGCCAGGAATTAAATACTTTCTATAACATTTACCCACTGAGCCACTTTGCTGCCTCTAGGCCATGGCTCTTTTGAGTCCTGCGGGGGGGGGGGATATTGAGCATTAGTTATGTAGGACCCCCTCGCGAGGAACTCCCTCGGGTCCTCAGGTCACAGGAGTGGGTGTCCCAGGGAAACACGACAGAGAAACCGTCTTGATGTAATCACACGAGGTACTTTAATGGCAGAGCTCTGGGTGGACTCGTATCTCACGCAGGAGACAGAGAAGTCGACCACGAGGCCCAAAAGCTTGGGGTCTTTATAGGGTAAGGGTCGGGGGGGGGGACGGGAAGAGTTGGTGTGGCCACAAGTGATTGGCTCATTTGAACATAGTAGTGAGATTACAATGCAGCAAGATAGTAC
>NC_034603.1:46747309-46751883 GCF_900095145.1 Mus pahari
ATTCCTAATGATCTGGGGAACAGGTTTTGGGGAAGTGTTAAAGTTGGAGCTCCACAGTTATACCTGGGGGGAGTGCAGGCTGACTGCAAAGTGGCACAGGGGACCCTTCTGAGTTGAGGACTCATCAGTGAGAAAGGTTAATCACACTAGGCAAGAATAAGGCCACTACCACCTTTTTAAAAAAAATTTTTTTAAAGATTTATTTATTCATTTTATGTATATGAGTACACTATTGCTCTCTTCAGACATATCAGAAGAGGGCATCAGATCTCATTACAGATGGTTGCTGGGATTTGAACTCAGAACCTCTGGAAGACCAATTGGTGCTCTTAACCACAGAGCTATCTTTCCAGCCAGCCCCAAGATTTATTTTTATTCATGTGTACAAGTGTTTTATCTGCATGTATGCGAGTGTGCCTGTTTGTGCAGTGCCCATGGATATCAGAAGAGGGTGTGAGATGTCCTGGAGCTGGGAGTTAGTGACCCTTGTGAGCAGCCATGTGGGTGCTGGGAACCAAATCCAGGCTCTTTGCATACACACAATATACAAATCTTGCCCTACCCTCCATCACCACAAAAAACAAAACTCATGCCTTTCTGTATATGAACAGACACAACAATGACCTAGAGCTGTCATCATCTCCACTGTTACCCCAACATCTCAGACAGGCCCCTCCAACATCTGCTGATTAGCCATACCCCAGAAACCACCTAGTGAGGGACTGGGGGCCAGATCCCTGCAGGCTGACAGTCAGGGGTAGCATGTGGGGGGGCTCACTGCCTCACTAGGACAGACTGTCCTCCTTCTCACTACCCCTAGAAGCTCCTCTTCCAGCTTTTGCTTTGTGGGGACAGTGTATCACATTACATCTGTGCCTTGTAATCACTGGGCAATGCTTCACTCGAATGCTCACAGGGAAATCAAAAGGGCAGCAGTGTCTTTTGGGCAGGTCGGGAGGCTCCAGGTTGGGTACAGCCTGAACCTGCAGTTGGGCAGGTCCAGCCTTCCTGCTGGGGACAGCTGCTGAGTCATGCTTCCTGCCTAGGGGAATTGAAACTGATCCTGTGGGAAGTTACACCTGTGGAGAGGAGAGCTAGGATTCCCTTACAAGGCAGAGCAAGGACACAGGCTCCTCCCAGCCTGCCCTTTGGATCCTTCTCCAATTCTCCTTCTGGGACAAGTCTACAGGGAGAGCCTGATGCTATGGAGAACTTCTTAAGGATATCAGCTGATTTCTGGGAACTGAGTGTAGGGGGAGGAAACAGATATAGCAGCTGTGCCAACTCTCCCCACCTTGAGGCTGGAACCAGCCTTAAGCAAACACATCAGCTGTAGCTAGGAAGGGACAGTTAGCACAATGTAGCTAGGAAGGGACAGTTAACACAATGTAGCTCCAACAGCCTCAGCAATTGCAATGGGGCTGTGTGGTTGTAGGACATGGCTGGAAGTTGGCATTTTCCCACTACTGTCCCCTCCAAGCTGCACATTTAGGATGCTGTGAGGGCTAAGGTTTTGCTTTAAGTTTTAATTACCAAGCTTAAAGATCTATAAAACAAACAAACAAACAAACAACAACAACAACAAAAAAAAACGCCTCTAAGTCATGAGCCCTGCTTGCCCAGGGACAGATAACTTCCTAGAATGCTGGGCACAGTGGTTCGTGGAAGATAAGAAGCCATATCATATATCTTCACTTCTGAAAGCAAGTTAGTTGCCCCAACTGTACAGGATGTGCTTGATCAGATGTAAGCTGTAGTCACTTAGGCAGGACGTATGCTTGCCCCCAGTTGGACAAAGGCAGGAAGTATGTAGTCTCATGGGGTTTGCCTTCATAGGTACCAGACTAACGTCATTTGTGTCTACTCTCTGGGAATTCTGGGTATGGACCTGGCTAGTGTCCATCCTCCTGGCCAGTATTTAATAAAGCTTGCTTCAAATTGGGCTCAAAAGTTGTGACAGTGCTCTTATGCTCACCTGATTGGACCTGTCAACGATGCATCTTAAAGAATGACTTACGTATCCAGCATAGATGACCATAGGCACTGGGTACCAGGTCAAGGTTAAGGTCAGGGAGAAGGCCAACTCCAGAACCTTACAAGCCCTCCCGGAATCTACTCAACCCATGAAGATTCTCTGCTGGAGGAAAAAGAACTTTCCAGAGGCCAAAGAGTCCTAGGATGTTTACTGAGTGACCGTGCACGGTTCTCCCACCCTGGGATTAAGGAGATCCTTCCTTTCAAGGGGTAATAAAATAGAATCATTTGGGTTGGCCATTATGGTTATGGAAATGACTACCTGCGGTGGAGGAAGGGAGTTTGCTCCAGGTCTGAGGAGAGTCTGTGTGTGGAGCCTTAGCAGTTAGGTGAAACCAGGCAAGAGTTCTCTACTCTCAATACCTCCGTCTTCTCACTGTAAGTCAAAACTGGTGGCCAGTCTATTTTCTAAGGGTAATTCTAAGGGGTTAAGAAGTGCTGGCTAGCTGGGTGGTGGTGGTACATGCCTTTAATCCCAGCACTTGGGAGGCAGAGACAGGCGGATTTCTGAGTTCGAGGCCAGCCTGGTCTACAAAGTGAGTTCCAAGACAGCCAGGGCTATACAGAGAAACCCTGTCTCAAAAAACCAAAAAAAAAAAAAAAGAAGCTGCTGGCTGTCAGGCACTCAGGCGACAGAGTGAGCATGCTGGTGCTTCTGTCATTTGTTTTTTCCTGACCTGACTATGGAAGTAAGGCCAGGGTGGTCTTCTGAGAAGGGTGGGTCTGGCTGAGCATAGATAAGTGCCTGCATGGACAGGACAGCATGCTAAGATGATGGTGACCGACAGGCTCTGTCCATGCACATGTATGTGCACACTCCTATCTCCAGGTAGCAAGGCAGCTCCCAGGCACTGCAGAGCACGGTGGAGAACAAAGCTCAGGGCCAGTTACACTGGAGAAGATCCAGGCCCGTCCAGCAGCCCCAGGGTCCAGGCTAAGGAGTCTCAAGTAGGAAAAAGGTATGCTTATTTTAGAGGTGACCTTGGGTGACACAGAGGAGGGATTGAATGGGTGGGACTAACTGGAGGAGGCTGGAAGGCAAAGAACACCATGGAGCTATCTCCTAGAAAGTCCCCGCCCGGCACAGAGGTGGCATCTGTGTGAGGAAAGGCTGGTTCACAGGTGTGAGGGGCATGGCAAGTGCGGCTGCAGGGAGAGGAGGTCATGGTACAATATTAATTGCACTGATCGACATGTGTGATATGAAACCTGATCCTGGCAGATATCCAGTCTGCACGGTGGCCACAAGGACCCTGAAGTCCTGTCTCTAAGCACATTCTATTCTTACTGACCAATTCTATATGAGTGTGTGTGGCCCTGAGGTTCCACTAGAAACACAGGGGCATTCGGGTTGGAGAACAGAGGGTCAGCATCCAGATGCCACCAATACACACTAGACATGTCTTGTGGATTTGTTTTGTTTTGATTCAGGTTCTCACTATATAGTCCTGACTAGTCCAGATCAGGCAGTATAGCTCAGGCTGGCCTCAAATTCCCAATGATCCTCCAAACTCTATTCCCAAGTTCTAGAATTATAGATGGATACTTACTATGCCCAGGAACAACGGCAGACTGGGGAGATCGCTCAAAAGGCAGCCCGGACATGAGGATCTGCATTTGAATCCCAAGAACCCAGCTAAAAGCTAGAACTGTGTTACAAGTGTCTGTGATCTCAGCACTTCCATGTGAAGACAGGAGAGCTTGGGAGCTCAGAGACCAGCTGTCCTGGTGTGTAGAGCAGAAAACAAACAAAGCCTGCATCAAACAAGGTAGAAGGCGAGGACTGATACCCGAGGTTGTAAACATGCAGACACACACACATGCACACACATAATATACACACATATATACTCATACACACATACATGCAAACAATACACAAGCATGCACACACTAGCACACACATACATACACACATGCATACAGATACGCACAAACATAATATACATACATATACACAATACACATATATGCGTACACATACACACATATTAATACACATACACAATGCACACACACATATACATACATATGCTGTGAGGGCTAACATTGTGCTTTAAGTTTTAATTACTGTGCTTAAGAGACCTATAAAATAAAAGTGCCTCTAAACTGTAAGTCCCACTTATCTAAGGACAGATAAACCTGAAAGCCTACTTGCCCAAGGACAGATAACTTCCTAGACTGCCGGGTGCTGTTCATGTACGATAACAAGCAAGCATTTTCACTTCTGTGAACAAGGTTGCTTACCTTAACTGCACAGGATATGCTTGATCACATGTAGGTGGAAGTTACTCCTGGCCAGTATTTAATAAAGCTTGCTTCAAATTTGGCTCAAAAGTTGTGGTAGCATCTGATGGAATTAATAACATACATGTGCACACACATACATGCAATACTTGTATGTGTATACCCAGGAAATGGGGCCAGGGAGATGGGGAACTTAGCTCATTGGTAGTGGTGGTTGTCTGGAAGTGTTGAGAGGCCTTCTATGAGAGATTAAGGCTGTGACTCTGTAGGTGAAGGCCTTCTCCATGTTCCCC
>NC_034603.1:46752143-46798216 GCF_900095145.1 Mus pahari
ACACACACACACACACACACACACACACACACACACACACACACACACACTGAGAGGCCAAACGCACTCCATCTTGGAACTGGCCTCCATCTTAAAGAAAAAAAACAGAAGCCTGAGAACTTGGCCCGCAGATGAACCCAGGCTGCACCCACATACCAGGAAGGATCCCACCACTTGTCCTTGGCCAGAGTTACTCCCTAGCTACTTCCTAGCAACAGTTAATCAAAGATTAGTCTGATTATTTCAGATGTACTCTCAGACCTTTAGTGATTATATACTGTCTCGCTTCAGAGCACCCACCTGTCGGCTTACAACAGACATTCAGTTAGATGCCAGGACAGACTCTACCTCACTTCCATTTTCTATAAAACCTTGTTTCGATGAGAGTTCGGGGCTGCCTCGCCAAAAATCGTCCTGTGGGCTGGCGGTGAGTAAGCTCAAACTTGAGTTTGTAATAAAGAGACCCAAACATGATTACATCATAAACAGCTCTTGGTGGTCTTTTGGAGTTCACGCGTGCTTTGTGGCACGGCAATACAAGTGTGTTCAAAAGGATTTTAATTAAGAAAAAAAGGTACAAACCTAAATTCCAGGAAGACACCTTCAACTTGATGCCCTTAGCTTTGGACTGGAGTAAGCATAAACTGTGAGATTTACTCTCTCTCTCTCTCTCTCTCTCTCTCTCTCTCTCTCTCTCTGTGTGTGTGTGTGTGTGTGTGTGTAAAAGCATCTGAAGTCTTGGTAATCCAAGTGTCTGAAACTAATATCTGTGTAAGTGGTAAGAGATACTTACAATACAGGTACACTCGGGAGGTAGAGGCAGGAAGTCAGGAGTTCAAGAGTTCAAGGACAGCCTTGACTACTTGGGAAATATAGCTAGCCTGGGCTACTATCGAACCCTGTCTCAAAAATAAGTCAGTAAACAAATAAATAAACAAACTAGGAGGGAGAGGGGGCTCAGGCGTTTAATCCCAGCACTCAGGACAGACACGAATGCTCTACCACTAAGGCAAACTCCAGCCTCATTCTAGTTTGTTGGGGGGCGGGGGTACTACTAAGGTACTGAGAAGGGAGGTGATTTTTCTCAAAGTTCATTGTATGGTTTGGAATGAGTTTGACAGCCTTTCACGGAAAGTGCCCAGCTAGAGAGACTTGAAAACCATATGAGTTTGTCCTTTCATCTGAAAGAGGTTGGATGTTGCTAAGTCAGGGCCAGGCAGGCCGCTCCACCATGATGGGAGCTCCAGCTCCTTTACAGTAGCCTACACCATCTTTAGTTTGTTATTTCATGAGCCAAATACATTAGCTTCTGGAGCCTGCGCCATCACACCCATGTCTCACTGAACCCTCCATTAGCCACACCCTCAACACCATCAGAAGCACACAGGATGCCAGGGAAATCGGAGGGGAAGAAGACAGCATTAACCTGCCCATTTAAACATCCGAAGTATCCTTTTAGTTTAAAACACACACACTCACACGCACATGCAACGTCTCCTGTAGTGCAGGCTGGTCTCAGTGAATACCTGATCCTTCTGCCTCTGCCTCCTGAGTGCTGGGATTCCAGGGGTGCACCACCACATGCATCTGTGTGTTCAGCACTAAGGAAGGAACTTCATGCATGATGGGCAAATACTCTACTAACTGATCCCAGCCCCAGATGTAAAACACCTGCAAACTGTTCAGTTCTGAGAACAAGGCGGGCATGCTCCCGCCTTCTCTCCCTGGGAGGGCAAGGCTCTTATCTCTGTCGGGAGGAACAATAGCAGATGGCAGATGCTAGGGTGTTTGTACTGAGGTCACATCTACCCTCCTTATAGCCCTCACCTGATCCTCCTTCATGTTACTGGCCTACGCTGCTGGTGGTCTTCTGTTTGTCCGTCTGTCCTGTCCCTCCTTCCTTTTACCCAGTTTCATGGGACACAGTTCCCCTGTGTGCCCTGTAGCCGTCCCCTGGAAAGGAGCCAGTGTTGATCAAATGCCAGGTTGCATTTTGAGCAGCTCTTGGCACAGGAAAAATTTGTATTTGAAAATTTCACATTTCAAGTTCAGCTCCCAGCCCCCGAGTAGAGTTCAGTAACTGACAAAGCTAAGAGTCAGAGAACCTCCAGGCAGCTGGTGAGTGGAAGAATCCAGCCTGATGCCTCGGTCCATGGGTGCCCTCCCTGGCCTTCACTACCGAGTAGACAGAGATGTCTAGAGGCACTGGTTGTCCCACGGTTCCTCCAGAGCTCATTAATCTGCTGCTGGCTGCATTATCTGGACTGCATGAATCTGGCTTGCACACTTACAACCCAGGTAGGCATAATGTGATGGTTTGTATATGCTCGGCCCAGGGAGTGGCACTGTTAGAACGTGTGGCCTTGTTGGAGTGGGTGTATCACTGTGGGTGTGGGATTTAAGACCCTCATCCTAGCTGCCTGGAAGCCAGTCCTCTCCTAGCTGTCTTCAGATGAAGATGTAGAGCTCTCAGCTCTGCCTGCACCATGCCTGCCTGGATGCGGCCATGTTCTCATCTTGATGATAATGGACTGAACCTCTGAACCTGTAAGCCAGCCCCAATTAAATGTTATCCTTATAAGAGTTGCCTTGGTCATCATATCTGTGCACAGCAGTAAAACCCTAACTAAGACACACAGGGTCCCTGTTCTCCCCAGCACCTGAATGAGCATCAGTTCAGATGAGGATGAATCCTTCTTCACTCCCATGCGCTGTCGGCTAAGAACTCAGCTTCTGTGTCCACCCCATATCCCAACAAGAGATCTTGTCTCACAAAACAAAATGGATATCTCATAAGAAAGAGCACCCTAGGTTGACTTCTGCATGCTTACACATGTGTACCTGCACACACATGAAAATGCACATATACTCACACATACACACAGAGAAAAAAAAAATTCAGGGGAAGTAACCAGACATAGTGGCACAAACCTATGATTTCAGCATCTGGCTCCTACATCAAACCACCCTTGCTTTCCAGGAACAAATTCAATTTGGTATTGGCAAATAATCTTTTAATATGCTAAACTTCGTTGGCATCTTGTTGAGGATTCTTCTTCATCAGTCGTCTTCATCCACCACACTGGAGATCAGAGGACGAAGCTTTGGAGTCCGTTCTCCACTCCTGCTTTTACCTGAGTTCTGGCAATCAAACTCAGGTTACCGGGACTGGGTTGGGTGGCAAAAACCTTTACCTGCTGAGCCATCCCAATTGTCCTGATTTTGAGGATTTTTGCATCAGTGTTTATCATGACACGTTCTTCTAGGTTTTTAAAAATAGGGGCTTTTTATCAATGTGATCCTGGCTTTGCAAGTTAGTAAGTGCTCACCACTCCTCAATTTCTCACAAACGTTTAAGGAATATTGGCATCAGATCTTTAAATATTTAGTTAGAGCCAGGCATGGTGGCACACACCTTTAATCCCAGCACTTGGGAGGCAGAGGCAGGCGGATTTCTGAGTTCGAGGTCAGCCTGGTCTACAAAGTGAGTTCCAGGACAGCCAAGGCTACACAGAGAAACCCTGTCTCAAAAAACCAAAAAAAAAAAAAAAATTTTAGTTAGAATTCGCATGTTAAGCCAGTAGGTCCAGGGTTTTGCCTGGAGAGTTTAGGTGACTGATTTAATCTCATTACTAGTTTGCAACTATGTCTACACATATATTCCTTGATTTAGTATTGGTGGGCTTTGTATCTGGCTCATTCAACTTACTTCACGTGTGCACACATTCATTCTGTCTTATAACCAACTGTCTTATTTCTGTAGAATCAATTGTAATGTCTCCATATTCATCCCTGGTTTTGACAGTTCCAGCCTTCTGTCTTCTTAGTCCATTTAAAGGTTTATGAATCTGGGTAAATCCTGTCAGAGCCAGCTTTGGATTTTACTGAATTGAGCAGCTTCTCGCTCTCTAGTCCGTGCACCCACTTCTGCTCTCAATGTGTTTTCTCTCAAAAACATTTACTGCAACAATTTCTCCCTAAGCAGGTTTCTTTGATGGCAGCTCATCAGTTTGCAGGGTTGTTGTCATTGTCGTTGTCGTTGTTGTTTACTTGCTTTTGCTGTTGCTGTCTTACAAGGCAGAGTTGGGATTCACAAGGATTAAAGGAACTGCGGAGTAAAAAGGTTCCTGAGAGTATGTGAATGGGCTGGAAGAGGAGTTTGTCAACTGTGGCTTTTTTATTTAAGCATTTCTGAATTTCCTTGGCGATTTTTTTCTAATTCACAATTAGTATTTTGGGGGGCTGACACCATGACTCAATCATTGGTCTGAGTTTCCTTTGTGGAAGGACCAACTCTAGAGAGCTGTCTTCTGACCTCCATATATGCCCTGTGGTGTATGCACCCCCATGCTCCTATCACACGACCTAAAACACTTTTTTAAAAAAGTGTTATGTTGGGCTGGAGAGATGGCTCAGCGGTTAACTAACTGTTCTTCCGAAGGTCCTGAGTTCAAATCCCAGCAACCACATGGTGGCTCACAACCACCCATAATGATATCTGATGCCCTCTTCTGGTGCGTCTGAAGACAGTTACAGTGTAGTTAGATATAATAATAAATACATCTTTAGGCCTGAGTGAGCGGGATAAATAAATCTTTAGGTCTGAGTGAGCGGGGTCGACCCGAGTGAGCAGCCTTCATCCCCAGCAACCACATGATGGCTCACAACCATCTCTATAGCCACAGTGTACCCATACATAAAATAAATAAATAAATGTTTTTAAAAAATCTTTTAAAAAGTGTTAGGTTGTAAACCAGGCGATGGTGGTGCATACCTTTAATCCCAGCACTTGGGAGGCAGAGGCAGGCGGATCTNTGGGTTTGAGGCCAGCCTGGTCTACAGAGTGAATTTCAGGACAGCCAGGGCTACACAGAGAAACCATCTTGAAAAAAAAATGTAGATGCTGCTTAATTTTCAGTTTGTGACTCTTTCCAGGTAAGGCAGGGTCTCATCTTCCTTAGGCTGACCTTGAACTCCTGACGCTCCTGACTCCAGCTTTCAGGCGCTGGGGTATCAAGAATGTGCACTTGGCTCAGCACTGTCTTAAAAATGTATTTTTTTTAGTTAACTGCTTAAACATTTGTTTGTTTGTTTGGTTTTTTGAGACAGGGTTTCTCTGTGTAGCACTGGCTGTCCTGGAACTCACTCGTATGTAGACCAGGCTGGCAGCCTGCCTCTGCCTCCCGAGTGCTGGGATTAAAGGTGTGAGCCGCCACGCCTGGCTTACATTTTTTCTTTTTAAAGATTTATGTGTATGGATGTTTTGCCTACATACATGCCCATGCCCTGGTGCCACAGAGGCCAGAAGAGAGTGTTGGATCCTCTGGTACTGCAGTTAGATACTTTGTGAGCTGTCGTGTGGGTGTTGGGAGTCCGAAGAGCAGCCTGTGCTCTTGAGTCCGTCTCCAGCCTCTCTTTGTGCGCGTGAGCCTATGATTCCACAGAGGCCAGAGAAGGATGGCACATGTCTCCCCCAGCCCTCTGTACCTATTCCTTTGAGTCAAGTTCTCTTGAACCTAGGGCACGTGTTTTCTCAGCTGGACTGGAAGCCAGTAAGCCCCGGTCACCCTGTTCCTACTTTCCTTCGGACTGAGGCTGTAGGACTTGTGTGACTCTTGGCTTGTTACGTGGGCACTGGAATCCAATCTCTGGCTCTTCACAACTGCACAGTAAGTGCTCTTAGCCACTGAGCCGATTCCCCAGCTTCAGCACTATCTTTTGGACACAGCAGAGGCTCGGTAACTGAGCAGTAAGATCTCTGGCTTCTGGTGAGGGGTCAGGGTCAGATCTGAGTCCTCATCTGGGTATCCCACAACTGGGCCAATGCCTTGATCTCTTTACCTGCCTTCCCAGCTGAACACCATGAGTCTTACTTCACAGCATGGTTAGGAGGGTTTACAGGAAGGAGAGATAGTCTGCGCTGCTTCTGCCAACCTCCAAAGCAGCTCTCTGTACCTGAGTTGGCAATGGAGAGGCTTCCAGAGATCAGAGACCAACTCTGCTCCCCCTCCTTCAGGTAAAAGGCACCTTAGCTAACAGGAGACCAACTGGGTCTGCATTACATACTCTGTTACTGCCGGGGTCATCACTGTCTCTCTGGGTCACAGTCCTGCTGCCTCCTCCTGTCTCCTGTTTAAAGAAAATTGTGTGTGTGTGTGTGTGTGTGTGTGTGTGTGTGTGATGTGTGCATACACATATGAGTGCAGGTGTCTATAGAGGCCAGGGTTAGACCTCAGGGAGCTGGGGTTACCGTCATGAGCACTGTGGTGGTTTGAATATGCTTGGCCCAGGGAGTGGCACTATTAGGAGGTGTGGTCTTGTTGGAGGAAGTGTGTCTCTATGGAGGTGGGCTTTGAGACCCTCCTCCTAGCTCCCAGTTTCCTTTGGATGAAGATGTAGAACTCTCAGCCCCTCCCATGCCATGCCTGCCTGGATGCTGTCATGCTTTCTGCCTTGATGGCAATGGATCGAACCTCTGAATCTGAAAACAACCCTCAAATATTGTCCCTCATAAGAGTTGCCTTGCCGGGCGTGGTGGCGCACGCCTTTAATCCCAGCACTCAGGAGGCAGAGGCAGGCGGATTTCTGAGTTCGAGGCCAGCCTGGTCTACCGAGTGAGTTCCAGGACAGCCAGGGCTAAACAGAGAAACCCTGTCTCGAAAAACCAAAAAGAGAGTTGCCTTGGTCATGTGTCTCTTCACAGCAATGAAACCCTAACTAACCTAGGCTCTGAGAACTGAACTCTGGTCCTCTGCAAGAGCAGGATATGCTCTTAGCTACTGAGCCATCTTTCCAGCCTGTTCTGAGATCTAGGCATAACTTACCCTGCCCTCCCTCCCCCCTCTCCCTCCCTTTCTCCCTCTCTCTGTTAGGGTCCCATGTAGCCTCAGCTGGCCTGGAACTTACTATCTAGCTGAGGGTGGGCTTGAACTCTTGATCCTCTGGTCCTGGCTCCATAATACCTTCTTTAGGGAGGTTCATTAACCCCTGGCAGGGTTCAGACCCTGCGCCCCCCCATTCCTGTCCTCCAATGCCAGTTACCCACATGGTCCCCAACAGTCATCTGGACTGCTCAAAACAAACAGGAGTCTCAGGATACCTTGGTAAACTTTATTCACAAACTCCAGACCCCTAGGCCTGGCTTAGCCACAGGGTACATTCATTTTTAGCAGTGGCAAAACCCCCAATGTAACACATTCATCAAGACTAACCATCTTAATTTAAATTAAAGCATTTCTGGAAGACAAATGCAATTGATAGAAAATATAAAAACTTTTACTGTACAAATTTTACATCACATTCAAAATAAGCAAATAATTGTCTGCCTCGTGGCCACGGAAGACACTAGGTGTACACACTGATGACATCCTGGCCAGCACTGCAGCACAGCGTGGCTGTCCCACTCTACCCTGTCACTACAGAGCAACACAGGCTTGCCACTCCCTGCCTGGACCAAGAAGACAATGGTCGAGGGCTCTGATCAGGTGAATTAGAGCAGCCCAGCACTAGTTAGGATTCACAACTTGCCACTCCCTCGGGGTGAGGCTGGGAATCCAGGGTGCCTGGAAAAGGGTCTCACAATTTAGGTGGGCAGGTTCTCTGAAGCTTGGGCCTTTTTCACTGCCTTCACAGTGGCTATGCGGGCTGAATTCACAGTATCTGTCATCCTTCATGTGTTTCCCAGGAGACGAGGAGAGTGTGCAGGAGGCGAACTTTCCTAACTTCAATTCACAGTCACTTAAGTAGTAAAGGAAGTGGGGACCATGGTGGGAACTCTCTTACAGGAAGGGCTGAGCCGAGGCAGGAATTGGGGAATAAGAGGGAGGGCTCTAGCACTGCAGCACCACTGGGGCAGACGGCAGCCCCAGCATACGAAGATGGCCAGCTCCTTAAGCCAGGGATCAACGACTATTCCTATCTGGTCCCCTTCTCATGCACAAGACCACATTCAATGCAGGGCTCAAAGCTTTCTCAACTGTGATGTTCACAGCACAAAGCAAGACCCAGGCTTGCTGTCAGTAGGCTGTGTGCCGCCCGATGTGATTTGGTATCAGGGGATAATTGAAAGGGTTCTACATCGCAACACTTACACAGTGAGAGACCAGCCTGAACCTCAGGCACTGTGGCCTCTGGGACGGTGCAGGCAAGACATTGCCAGGGGCAGGGGGCACACAAGTAGGGAGGTCACATCAAGGGCTTATGTGGAAAGCTGAAGGGGTGGAGAAATGACTGGACAGCCCACACAGAGCTGAACAGAGGCTCAAGGCTCTTCCTCCCCACCCCGGAGGTGGGGTCAAGATGCTATTGTCCCGGCTCTCGGGTAGCATGAAGCTGTGCTGAGGCCTGGGGGAGGGGGTTTCCACAACTTCTCAGAGAGTGGCCCTGTTTTAAGAGACGCCTGGAGCAGACTTGGATGCTTGGAGAACCTCTGCTTTACTGGGAGTTTTAATTGAGAGGGAGCCACCGTGGGTCTCCACTCCACCCCCATTTCTTTCCTTCTCTGGTTGTGGAGTCTGACGCTGCCTACCCTCTGCTCAGGGACCACCCCGCTCAGTAGCTGATGGGTCCTGACGAGCACCTCTGACTTTTCCCAGTACAGCCCCTCCAGCTCATAGGAATGAACACAGAGGCCTGCAGGTCAGATCAGAGCCTCCCCAACTGATGTGTCTGGGTGGGCTCATAACCGGATCTGAGCTCAGAGCACACACAGGGGTCAGAACAGGCTAAAAGGCTTCCATGGGATGGGGAAGTGGTGGTAGGTCTAGAACCTTCTAGTGCGACAGACAGAGGGTTTTAAGGTGCTAGGGCCACTGCAAACTGCTTCTGCCACCGTCCCTGTTCTTAACCAAGAACTCACTGTACACACTCCCTCGACTCTGGGAGGAGGGGGGTCAATGAGACACAGGGGGGTGTCTGATAGAGGCTGAGTTCCACAGCCTTTGTGCCTACCTGGAGGCCTCAGATAAAGAAGTGGGTATCTCCACAGATGTGTGGCTATTCCCTCCCCCCTGCAGTAGAAGCCGGGCGAAGATCAATCAGATCACTCTAGAAGCCGCTGGGATTCTGTTTGTACTTACACACACACACACACACACACACACACACACACACACACACACACACACAGAGGACTGGATCAGAGCAGAAACTGAATCCAACTCTCCAGGAAATCTGACCCCCATAATCCAGATAGATTCCCAACCCAGGCTGTTGCTCCTTAGTGTGGTTCAGGGCCCAAACACAGGCCAAGGAAAACCTCCTGCCACCTGCCCTTCTCCCAGTCCAGCCACATCCATACGGCTTTTCTTCCATCTGGTTCAACCGTGGGCCCCTCATGGCTGCAGGGTCTTCCAGAACGGAGGCTGGGGACATCCCTGCTGTTCCACAGTGCCGGCACCCTTCTGCTGAGTGATCTTTACCTACTGTAAAACACCAAGCTTGCCAGGCAGAAACCCCTGTGTAAACACTGGCTGTAGGGGTATCATCTGGAGGTGCGCGCATGGCTGCGGTCCTGAGCCCCATACACCTTGGTAACGCACGCACGCATGCACGCATGCACGCATGGGCACGCACGTCCTTTAGGGAGGAGACACGCTCCCAGTCCGCAGCTTGGGATGGAATGCTTCTGATTCCTTGAGGTGGCGGTCTGCGTGTTTCATAACCATGTTTCAGAAAGGAAGACTCTCTCTGCATGAACGTGCATGGCTGGCTACATCTTTGGATTCCCGGACTCCAGGGTCCCCAGGCCAAACCTTTCAAAGCGGGGCATGACTTTGCTGCTGTTAATGCTGTGAAGAGGAGCAGAGACACGGGTTATGGCTCTGCAGGTCTCGTCTAGAGTTAAGGTTGTCGCTGGTTAAGCTTAGAAGAGGCTGAGTGAAGGCGACTGCTTGGCCCACAGCCTTGGCAGAGCTGCTCCTGGCCTCCTTAAGTCCTGGGCCTCGGCCACATTCCCTACCTGGCAGGGCTGAGGGGAGCTCAGACGCTTGTTCACCTGACTGCCCAGCACCCAGCATGATGGTAGCTGGCTGCCCCATGTGGATCTGGGACTGGGTGAGCCAGGCCTGAGGACCAGCGATGCCACACACTCCTTTTAGAAATGGCGCTCACACGGGGTCTACTGGGGCTACTATGGAGCATAATTCTGAGCCTGACTGCAGAAATCTGGTCAGGGACAGACATGAACTCCTAACAGACGTGGCAGCAGGTTTGCCTCCATTACTAAGCTCTGGTGACAGGGATCACGTTGTTTATGACAGTTTTGAGTGTGGCTCCTAAGGACCCAGCCTTTCTGAACTGATGCCTTTCACAGCAACACAACTGCTGTGTGTATGTATCCTGTCCTGTCTTCAAGAGAAAGAGAGGACTCCAGTCAGGGTCCATGACCTCAGTGCTGACTCTGGGCAGCTCCGAACTGTGACACCCTTGTAGGACAATGTCCCAGGGTCACTGAGCCCCTCCCCATCCTGAGCATGCTCAGCAGGGGCTCGTGAAGGTGTTAGTAAGGGCTAGGGAGCAGAGGAACACAAGCAAGAGCCACTCTCGGGAGAACAAGAGAGAAGAGACCATCTTTTCCAGGAAGGCGGCTGAAAGCTGCTCTTCCGCCTCGAGGGTCACCCCATTATGCCATCCTCCCCTGGCAGTGACAAAAGTCAGGCACCCACAGGCCATGTGGAGGGGAGGGGAAGCTGTTAAACAGAGCACAGGGAGGAGTCTGGAGCAGCAGAGATGGCGTCCCCAGGGTTAGTGCCCGCTGGCGTTTTGAGTCTTAGCAGAAGTCACGAAGCTGAGTCGGTGATTAGGAGGAAGGAAGCCCCCCGGGCATGCAAGACAGCCAGGTCTACAACCTAGGGACAGAGGAGAGAGCCGTATCAGAGTCTGAGCGGAAAGGAGTCAGGGCTCAGGGGCCTGGCCAGGCCAGATGCCCAGGGACCCACCTGAGAACAGGATCCCCACCTCCACCCCTCAGAATGGCTGGGGACAAGCACAGGGAATTTTCTCCAAGTTCCCACAGGGCAGCTGTGGCACCCCAGGGCTCCCCGTGACGATCAAACTGGCTTCAGAGACGATCACTTCTGCTTTCTTGGCTCTTCCCCTCCTCTCTTTAAGTTCATTAATACTGTTATTGTTACTAATGTTTGTAGTTCTGGAGCCCAAACCCAGCCTTGTGAGTACTAAGAGCTCTATGCGGAGTCGCACCCCCAGCCGCTCACTGGCACTTCTTTGTTTGCTTTTTGAGACAGGGTCTCTTCTGGCACTCACAATGTAGACCAGGATGGCCTCGGACTCAGAGAGATCTGCCTGCCCTTGCTCCCGAGTGCCGGGATTAAAGGCGTGCACCTGTCACCATGCCCAGCTGCCATTGATGCTTTTATTTCTGACATTTTACTATGTATCCCAGGCTAGACCCAAACTTAAAATCCCCCTGCTTCAGCCTCCTCAGTGCTGGGATGATAGGCATACGCTACCACAACTGGATCACTGGATTGTCCTGTCCTGAACTCTAGCCGAAGTGGGATTTGGGGGGACGTGCTTTGCTCACTGAGTGTTAAACCCCCTTTGCCCACATGCTAGCTAGCTCCTGTGGTATGGAGAGGGGCCCTCCCTGCTGCACACTGTGCATTTCTTTAACCCTCTGTGAGAAATACAAGTCTGGTGGCCATTTTAGCAAGAGGTCAGTATGGATTATGGGAAATCAAAGCAAAAATGTGAGAAGCTGGCATGCAGAGACAGAATGGGAAAGGAGGGTAGGACAAGCACACACAGGCAGGAAATGAGAGAATGACGGAAACACACTATTCCTCCAGAACTGGACAGGAGTTCTTAAAGTCGGGGTGACCATAGCGTCCTTTCCCGTAGTAGCGGCTCCGCCAGCGGCTAGGGGTGCCCGAGACCATTTCACCAGCAGTTGAAGAGAGCCGTCCAATCCAGTCCAGCCCGGTGGGTGATGGCAGCCAGCAGACAGGTGGAGGAGTCAGGATGGTAGAACAGGGGAGATGACAAGACAGGCCAGTGTATCCACCACCCCCCAAAAAACAAACAAACAAGAAAACGAAAAATGACAAAGCCGACAGGAAAGAAAACAGAAAGTGAGAGTTAGAGACCCCATGTCCGAGGAAGCCCCGGAAGCCTGGGAGCTGGTGGCTGTGGCCTGGTAACGGTCCCTATTAGTGGACTCCTCTCCCATCTGTGAGCTGAGAACGTGGGGCTGACTGGTTTCCAGAAACAGGAGTCATCTCTGAATGCCAGTGTCCAGTGCAGACATGGTTTCACAGAGGAGGGAGCCTGTACCCAGAGGGCCTAAGGAAGATCCACAGGAGCAAGAAGCACAGGGCTCAAGCCCTGGGGCCTCGTGGCCCCTCCCCTACCGCCAGTGCCAGCACCGACCTTGCCCAGCTTACAGGATTTACCACCTGATGACTGGCAAAGTTTGTGCAACTCTGGATCTTACCTAACGCCCACTGTGGAAGCCAAGACAAGTGACAGGGACCCAGATCCTGACAAAGGGTTATGGCCGGAGAGGGGTCTTTGGGAGAGGAAGCCAGAGAGCCAACGTAGAAACAGAACAGGATAGAATACAGGGGAGATGACAGCAGCCTCTTCTGCTCTGTGCCTCAGGGCACAAAGGACCACGAGGGGGAAAGGCTTCTGACACGGGCGCCACATAGCTCAGGGTATGGCCCACTAGGGGGTGGCAAGCTTCCAGGGCTCCACAGTTCAGTGACTAAGTGGCTGCCAGCCCTAGCAATACTGATGTTGTTTGTTAGGGGCTGTTTTGGTACTCACATGGACCTGACCTCTGACCCCTTCTCTCAGGCACAACTCTCTCACCACGGTCTAGCCTGGGCTTGGTGTCTGTGATGGTCTATTTCAGTGATGTGTGGATTTCCACAGGTGGAAATGAGGTGGTCCCCTATTACAGGGGACCTCCAGCACCAAGGGGGAGGGAGGTGAGACTCCTTCAGCTCTTTTACACTGTGGAAGCCTCGGATTGTGGTCTGTTGCATATCCAGCAGAGGGCGCCCTCAGACACTCCAGACAGAGAGGCTCTCTGGATGGAAGGTCTGGTTCATGGAGGGAGTACTTACTCAGCCGACTTCCAGAAGTGCCCAGGGTGGGAGAGCCGCCGGTTCAGCTTGGGCAGCCTCTCCAGCATGTCCATCAGCAGGCTGAAGCTGGGTCTCTCCTGCAGATCGAAAGCCCAGCAGGCAGACAGGATCTCCTGCAAAAAAGCACTGGGGTTGGTGGTGTGTGGGCATCTGGGGAGTGAGGCACAAGGACAGAGCATTTCCCAAGGAGCCCCAAGAAGCTTGAGTGCCCAGCGCATCTGTGGAGTCAGAATCAGACAAGCCGCCAACCTTCCAGGTCAAAGTGGACTTGTCTGCTTTCCTTCCTCTGCAAACTGTAAGTGACCAAGCCAAACAGAATGGAAATGGGAGAGGTCAAAATGAAAGCGGGTGGCCTTTGAAGATGGAAGGCACATCCTATGAACACGGAAGTGTCTGAGAGTCAATGCAGGGTTCTTGGAATGTATAGAGAACAGCCCTGACAGTAGGGGGCGCCTCAGCGCTCCAGAGCGGAGACTGGATAGGCAGGACTAAATACAGGAGCAGCCACTGAGAACCCTCGGAACAGCTGCCATGACAGAAGGAAGGCTTTCTTCTCAGGGGCCACTCAGCCCCACAGCACCCTCTGCAGTCTTAACATCCAGGCACGTGGTCAGCACACGTTGCCAACACAAGGCACACACCCCTGACACTTTTGTTCTCGATATAATGTAACGGTCCCTGTGCCAGCACCACTATGAAAGCCCCACTGTTGCCAACACAAGGCACACACCCCTGACACTTTTGTTCTCGATATAATGTAACGGTCCCTGTGCCTGCACCACTATGAAAGCCCGAGCCCTGTCCGAGGTCTTTCTCAGTCATGTCACATGCCCAGCCCACACTTGTCCTTCTGTCCCTCTACTCACGCCGACTTCCTTCCCCAGGCTGACGGATGCCAGGACGCGCCGTACTCCTTCCCCACTTCCGATCTGCCAGATCAAGGCCTCAGCAGGCTGGTGCTTAAAGGGCCAGTCTCTTGCCTGTAGTTCATACCACACGGTCCTGTGGAGACACACCATGGTGTGAGCTACTGGAGCTTCACAATGGCTGGCCCATGTTAGGTGCGAGAGACCAGAGGTCAAAGGCAGTCACTCTGCCCAGCTAGCATAGCCAAGACTTTCCAAGGCACACTTCCCAGCCTTCTCTCTTGCACTTGGGGGCCGGTGGCCTACTCACCCAAATGCATAGACATCGGCTGCTTTGGAGAAGGGCAGCTGGTCCTCGTCCCGCCCTGGTATCATTTCTCGTACAATCTCGGGGGCCAGGTAGCACAGCCAGTCATGCGACAGTTTCAGTTGGTTCTCTCGCCTGGAGGCCAGGACAAGGACACCTCAGTGGGGAGCGGGTAGCCTGACTACACACATCTGTTACTCACTTACATGTGCTACACAGAAAGCCAAGAGGGGAGCATGGAGGTCTTGCCTTTGAATAGGATGGGTGCGTCTAGGGATGGAGGTCACAGCTGGGAATGGCAGGGAGCCGCAGGTGACAGGGTCTGAGTCCCCGTGCTGGGAGAGCGAGCGGCTGGTTTGTCTAGGTCTCGTGGTGACTCTGGCCTGCCACTCTTCCTTGGGCCCCCATTCTTAGGTTGGGGCTTTTCTTGCCACCCCAACCCTTTACAACCCCAATGTTCTGTCTCATGAAGGGGTGACAAGCCTGGTCCCTCACCCATCACTGATGACTCAGCCTCCGTGGTACCCACCTGGACATGGAGTACCACGAAGGACCTAACTATCACCCACACCCACCTCTGGCCTGAAAGCGCATGGGCTGAACCACAGACAGAGGAGACCTAACCTGAGTGGCAAGGCTCTCTCCAGAGACACGGCTGGGGGCACTCCACACTCACACAACGCCCCAGCTCCCCGACTCACCGTTCCTCTCGGACCACGCCTGAGATCCCAAACAGCCCGAAGTCTGTGATGACCACTTTGCCGTTGTCATAGAAGACGTTCTTGGACTTGAGGTCCTTGTGCACGATGCCTTTTGCATGAAGATAACCCATGCCCTGGAAGACAGCCAACCTTGCGTCAGCGGGTGGGGGACGCTGAGAGATGGAGGTTGAGGCTTTACTCGGGGGCACCACACAGAATCCAGGTCCAATCTTCACGCACACAGCAGGCAGGAGGATACTGTCCTCAGCTTACAAATGAAGCAACTAAGGCTCAGAGAGGGCAAGTGAATTGCCTCAAGTCACACAGCAGTTAGACAGGGAGCAGAGATCTGACCTCAAGCAGGTTGATGCTCTTTCTATGCCACTCTGCTGCCCAATAGCCACCCCAGACTCGGGTAACTATGGGGCATGGACACGGTGAGAGGTAGCGGGTAGTCAAGGAGCATAGAGATGAGCGATATGAGCTCAGCAGTGATGTAGTGATGTAGCTTAGCAGTAAGCATGCACTTGGTCCTGTGTTAAGTACTCAGCATTACCGACTTAGAAAATAATTGACCAGGGCTGGGGAGATGGCTCAGTGGTCAGGAATACTTCCTTCTCTAGCAGAGGGCCAGAGTTCAGTTTCCAACATCCACATAGGGTAGCTCGTAACCATCTGCAACTCTAATTCCAAAGAATCCAGGGCCCATTTCGGGCCTCAGTGGCACACAACTGCCAACCATGTAGTCCCAGCCCTTTCTCCCCATCCTGCACCTCTCTCTCACAGAGAGAGGGAGGGGGGAGGGGAAGAGAAGACTTATCTGGGCTGGGGTATACGGAGCCCAGCTGGGCTCTGCCCTTCTGCAAGGCAGCACCGGGAGCAGGCAACACAGTCCCAGGGTGAGCTAAAGTTCAGCTGTGTCCCAATACCTTGTCATGGAGCAGCGGCCGTGGCCACACACCAGGTGAAATGTGGTGGGTGACTCTCACCAGCACGTGAGCACTCAGGGGTCAGGCACACAGAGCCCATGACCTGACAATTGGATCTCATCAAGGCCACAGCTACTCAGCACTAATCCCCAAGTTCTCTTGACATCTCTGGGGCAAGACACTGTCACTCAGACAGAATGGCCTGTCTGGCTGCAGCCTCCTCCCAACTCCCAGCCTCCTCATGAGGTTTCCCAGAAGTGTCCCTGGCTATAAGGGAGTTTGGGTCACATGCCTAGAAACATAGAAGTCACTTTTAGGAAACATTATCAACCACAGACACAAACCCACTGCAGGGAGTATCAGAAGAGAGCTTAACCCAAGTGGATTCTGCTCTAAGACACAAGAGGGTGCAAGGCTTGGGTTCTCCCCTCGGGCCTGTCTTCCAGTGAGAGGCCCTTCCCTAGACTCTGAAGTGCAAATCAAACTTTATAAAATATAACTGCCATTTCCTAAACCGGGCACAAGCCTTTCCCAGGTGCCCCAGTGACAGATTCCACCGTGGGCTGACTAAGGACAAGGAGCTGTCCCTCTCTGAGGCTTATTCACACCACAGACATTGAGTGGGGCTTGGTGGGTTACATTTGTAATCCCAGGACTTGAGAGATGGAGGAAGGAGTTTAAGGTCATCCTCAGCTACACAGTGAGTTTGAGGATAGCCTAGGCTACGTTTGAGTCCCTGTCACAAAATAAAATAACCACCCAAACAAACAAAAACCAGATGTGACAGCTGGAAAGGGTCAGGTTGAAGAGACAGGCTGTGGAGCAGAGCCTGGACCATCAGTCCTTTCCCAGGGCTTCCCAGGGTCTCCATGGCAACCCCCAAGGTTGCAAGCCTCTCACTGAAGGTCAGGTCCCTCTGCTCTACTTCTGACTCCCAAAGCATCTCAGATCTAAAACGGAAGTGAGCTGGGGTGGTGTGCTGATCTAGGGCCCCCAGGGGGACGGGAAGGGGGTTTCAGCAGGAAGGAATCAGGGGGGACAAGAGGCAGGCAGAGGCAACTCCAGAGCCTTTGTGTCACTTTCCTTCTGGGCCCTGGAAGTGGCCACCCTGGCCACCTTGGCTCACATGACTCAGAGGACAGTTCCCAGTTCTGAGAAAGGACAGAAAGTGGGGAGCAGCAGGATTCAGGGGTGGGGGTGGGGAAAGGAACAGAGTCCCTGGGGAAAGACCAGGGACCACGCTGGAGACAGAGGTGACTGACACCTTGGGGTTTTGGACTCGGAGGTTTAATCTGTAAGTGTGACTATGGAAAAGGGTCAGACTGAACCCTGGTTTGCCCCCAAACGCCTCTGTGATGATCTTTTCTAAAGACATCCATACACACAGAATGAACCAGAGAAGAGGATAGGGTGGGGGCGGGACATAGGAGAAGGAAGGTCAGAGGAGACAAGAGGGCAAACTGAAGCACGGATGCCAGGGGGGCTCTTCTTTTCTGAGACAGGATCTCATGTAGCCCAGGCTAGCTTGCTTGGTAGCCAAGGGTGACCCTCCTGCCTCCACCTTCTAAGTGGAGATTACGGGTGTGTGCCACTGTAATGCTTCTGGTGATGAGGACTGAATCCGTGGCTCTGTGCATCCTAGTCAAGCACTCTACCAACTGAGATCCATGCCCAGCCTGAGAAGATGCAGCCTTCCAACACAGACAGGCTTTTATTTTAAAAAGGAGAGGAGGCTGGATTCAGTGTTCTAGGTTTTCGGTTTTGGAGACATGGTGATCTCCCTTCCCTATGTGGTCCAGGCTGGCCTCCAGCTTTCAGTCCTCCTGCCTCAGCTCCGAGCCCTGGAATTCATGATTTCTATTCACAGCACTTGGCTTTATCTTACTATTTTTTTAAAAAATAGATTCATTCATTTTGTGTTTTGCCTATACGTATGTATGTGCTGCATGTGTGTGCTTGGTATCCATGGAGGTCAGGAGAGGGTGTCCGGTCCCCTGGAACTGGAATTAAGGATGCTGGGAATCGAACCCAGGTCCTCTGCAAGAGCAGCCAGTGCTCTTAGCTACTGAGCCGCCTCTCCAGTCCTCTTAACAGGTTGTTTAAGCAATGAGTGAGAGGCTCCCTTTAATTAATTTTTAAAATGAGAGTGGAAAAGAGCTGCCTGTGCTGAGCAAAAGGGCCTGCTCTCGGGAAGCCTGGGTCTGGGTTTCTAACGGTGCAGAAAGCGTGGGGCTAGCCCCATGGCATTGTTCTCTGTACAGATGATGTCACTGTCCCTGCTGACCTAATCAAAGAGGTTGTGATGGCATTTACAGGGGAGGAAGCTGAGGCTCAGAGAGGCTAAACAACCTCCCTGAGATCACAGTTAGAGTGACACCATCTTTAGAGCATCCAGTGTTTCCTCACAGCTAATTTAGTTCTGTTACCACCCCCCACCCCACCCCCGCTTCCCCCAAGTGGAGTTCCGCATTTGATTGGATGAGACAGGGACCTGGGCTGAGGTGCCCCAGCTAGGACACAGAGGAGCCACAAACCACCTGACACAGGCAGCTATGGCCTGCGGAAAGACCAAGAGCTGTAGAGGTGGCTGGAACCCCCGCTTCAACCCCACCTTTACCTTGATGATTTCCTGGGCAATCTGTCTAGTCTTGTTGATGTCCAGAGACGTCTTGGGGTCCCTCACGAATGAATGCAATGTCCGCCCCTTGCAGAAGCTGTTGAGTAGCGGGGATGGGTAAGAGGCCAGGAGCTAGTACAGGTTTGCCCTAGCTCCATGGAACCTGTGACCACCCACTTCTAGAAGGTTCTCCATCCCAACCAACACACTCCAAAGGGCACGCTCTTTAACCAGGACTCCTGCTGCAGCTCGGCTACACACGCATACACGGTACAGCTCGCCACACCCCTGTCCCATCCTCACACGGGGCAGGAGAACTCAGACAGGGAAGAACTCCGCCTCCGGGACTCTCAGCAGCCCACAGTGAGTCTCTAGGACTCACCACCAAGGACATCATTTTCATTAGTTCTAGGTTCCAGGGTATCCCATCCTGTTGCTAACTGAGGAGTGCCCTGTTGCTCCTCTCTGTGTAACCCCGTTCACTTCTCTAATGGAGGCCTGAGTGAGAGAGGGTGGGTGGATGGCAGAAGAGGCTGCAGGGCGGGGTACCCACAGGTGGACTCCCTGGAGACTCTTGGGGCTGCTCTGAGCGGGGACCCATTTATAGAATGGGTCAGGGGACTCTAGTGACGTGACACTGCTCAGTTTCTCTTTACCTCTGAGAACAAGGGCAAATTTTACTTGTTCATTGCATTAAGGAAAACAAAGAAAAAGATGACTGTTTGTTTGGGGGGTTTGTTTGCTTGCTTCCCCCAAAGCACAGGGTCAAGGTCCAGGTCCAGGGTGTCTCCTGTTGGAGAGGATTCTCTTGCTTCATGGAATGGAGTCATGTGGACCCGAGTTTGGTCCCAGCAACACTTTAAAAGCTAAGTGTGAAACTGGGCACACTGTTGCTCTCCTCATTCTTGACACTCAGGAGGCAGGGGCAGGTAAATCTGAGTTTGGGGCCAGCCTGGTCTACATAGTGAGTTCCAGGACAGCTGGGTCTACTGAGAGACTATCTTCATGTGTGCCCCTTCACCCTCACACATCCCTCTATAAACCTCAGGGCCGGGATCTGAACTTGGGTCCTCATGCTTACACAACAGGTGTTATTACCCACCAAGCTCTCCCCCAGCCCCCTTTTCTGATTTTAAAACTTAAAACAGTGTAAGTGGCTCAGGCAAGTGTTTCTGTATCTGGCCTGCTGCTCTGGGGAAGGTCCCCATTTTCCACAGGGACTGACAAGTGAGTCACAGAAGCAGGACACCGAAACGTCAGGACTGACTGGGGCATGGCTCAGCACAGCCCTCGCTGAAACCGCAAGGCACTGGACTCATCTCTTAGCAGCACACACGCACGCACACACACACGCACACACGCACTCACACCCACGTAGACCTCAGGCTCCCATCAACGGACAGAAGTAAAATGTGAGCCAGCGCAATCTTAGTTATATATTTTACAATGAAATTCCATTTTTTTTTATATGTGCGTGTGTGCATGCGTGCACATACCACAGCATGCCTGTGGAGGTCAGGGGACAACTTGTAGGAATCATCTCCCTCACTGTGGGTTCTGAGGACCAAGATCAGGCTGTCAGTGTGCTAACCTGCTGAGCTGTCTCACAGGCCCTCAACCTGCTTTATTTTGATGAAAGGAATATTGAGATTAACCACATTCACCTCTGTTGGGGAAAAACACTCAGGCAAGGTGGCGTGAGTGGGGTGTCTGCTTTATATCTTTTCAGAACACTGTGATTTTCTTTATGCCCAGAGGTGGTGGCATTATTATTATTATTGTTATTATTGCTGCTGCTACTACTACTACTACTACTACTACTACTACTACTATTATTATTATCTGGATGGGAGACAGAGTCTTGCTGTGTAGCCCAGGCTATCTTAAACTCAAGATTCTCCTGCCTCAACCTGCAAGTGTTAGCATTCCAGGTGTGTGCTGCCACACCCGGCTCTGATGTTGGTCAGTGGTCCCGTGTGGACGCAGAAACGACGCCTCATCTTTGTCTTTCTTCGTCCTCTCTCTGATAACCCTTCCACACTCTCCGGGGCACTCACAGAAAGCAGCAGGCTGCAGGGACAGGAAGGACGTGCCGCTCACGGGCCCGGAAGGGGTGGCTTACCTGGTGATAATGGCCAGGTGAGGTGGGTTCATGCAGGCCCCCATGAAGAGCACCACGTTCTCATGCCGCGTCTGCCGGTAGTTCATCACCTCTTTCTTGAACAGCTTCAGGTGGTCCTGATTGTGGCCGTCCATCTCCAGCAGCCGAATGGCCACCTCGCCATGCCAACGGCCTCGGTGCACCCGGCCCCAGCGGCCCTGCCCAATGGGCTCGCCCAGTTCCACCTGTTCAAAGGGGATGTCCCACTCTTGCAGGTACACGCTGGTCTGGCTGGCCTTTCGGGAGATGGGGCCCCGCCAGGGCCGACGGGAGCTGGGAAGGTCATCCACCTCGTCCTCGTCATCTTCTGCCTCTGACTTGCCAGCCTCAGGCTCCTCAGCCTGAAAGAAGAGGGAGGGAGGGAGGGAGTCTGGGTCTTTTCTTCCTGGAGTGCTGGCCAGGAGCCACCATGCCTGGCCTCCCAGTACTCTCTGTCTGAACGCACAGCTTCTGATGTCCACAGCTTCTGATGTCCATGCGCCCTGCCATCACTGCGCACTATACTGCAGAGCCCCAAGCTTGGTTCACATTTCCATTTGAAGGTCAAGCCAGTGGCTTCTTTCTCTTTAAGACAAGGGCTCGTGTAGCCCAGGCTCGCCTCCAGCTTACTATGTAGCTGAGGATGATTTGAACTTCTGATCCTCCTGACCCCTACTTTCTCAGGAGCTGGGATCACAGGCGTGCATCACCACACCTGACTGAGATGAAGACAGCGATTCTTGGCCGGGATCAGAAACCACCTATCAAGCTCTGCAAGCACAGAGATGCCAACCCCCACCCCAGGCTGACTGACTTAGCTCTCAGGCCCAGGTCTGTGGGTTGGGAGTGAGAAAGGGAGAATAGAGTTTTTTTTTTTTTCAGCGAGTTCGCTAGCTTGCACTTCACATTCTTCTTCTCCCATGCGATGCGCATATCTACCCACACCTGCTGGCTCAGCACCCTCCTCCCCAATGCCCTTCACCTACCCCTACACCCTAAGGAGGGGGAGGGCGGGGCAGCTACCCTGGGTCTTACACATGTCGCTCCTACTCACCTCTGCTTCGTGAACACCCAGCACATCTGTTTTGGGCTGGTCGTTGAGCCTAAGAGTGAAATGGGCTTTGTGAAGGAGACTCTGGGCTGGGTTGGGGATGGGGGGTTGGGGGGTGGGGGATGGATAAGGCAGTGTGGATGCTGGGAGCTCCAGCAGGAGACTAACTGGAGCGGGGTGAGGATGAGGGTGGGTATTTGGTGCAGGGCCCCACATTCCTGCCTCTGGGACCTGGCTATCACAGGCTTGCTATGTGAGCTTGTGTCATCGAACCCCTCAGAGTGGCTGCACCCTCTGGGAGACCTACTTCACTGGCTGAGAACTGAGCGCCCAGGAGCCAAGTGCTCAAGGAAACCTAATGGAGAGGAGGTCCAGGGACAGGAGTTACGTTTAGCTGGTCTCTGTTCACCTACATTCCCTCTTGGGTCACAAGCCTGCTGCAGTGGTATACCCGCCCCACGCAGGGCTCACTGTACTGCCAGGAGGTGATCAACTCCCAGGCTCAGAGGGCCAGAAATTTAGGGGTGGGTTGGGAGGTGGCTGGGGAGGGTTCATACCGTGTACTGTCGGCTGTGCTGGACAGCGGGGCTGCCTGAGGACAGGCTGAAATGTCTGTAGGAAAAAGAATACGAGCAAAGTGTGAGAGAGCTTTCCTTCATCCCCAAAGACTGGCACACCAGGGCACCCCCTTTCTTCTGAGCTGCCACTCCTCCTCGGGCCACTTCCACCAGGATCTGACTGCGCTCTGTAAGCTGCCACAGACTCAGTCTACAGCCTATGGCCGCCCCTGGCACAGGCTCTACGAGAGTGACTCTAGAGAGAACCCAATAATTAATACCACTGCCCTGGGCCCAAATGATTTTACGAGAGGCAAAAGCTAACGCTACTTTCTGGAAGGAAGCAGGGCTGGCTGTCACTTTTTAAAGTAGGGACCCCCTTTGCCCAGCTAGTGGCAGAGCCGGCAGCTCTATGGCACCTGATAACACCTGTGAAACTGACATCCGGTGTAGCTGCGGGTCACCCATCGGGTGGCTCGTGTCACAGATCTGGGTAAGGAGGGAATTCAGTCTGTGTACCAGGAGGCCCCTGGCCGGGCAGCTGAGGCTGACCCCTGACCCTAGGTAGTCTAGTTGTAGCATAAAGACCCGCCTCTAGGGCACCAGAAATAGACGGTCCCCTCCGAAAGTGGAGTCGAAGCACTACATGAAGAGTGGTGGCGGGGGTCCGCGCTCCTCTCTCTCAACAAAGAGAATCAGTTAGTAGCAACAGCTCAAGCTACCGGGAGCCCCTCTCCTGCCCTGGACAAAGGCCTTCCTCCTCAGCCCTCAGATCAACTCCTTCGCTGAAAAGTTTTCTCAGCAGAACCAAACTCTGACGGAAGGCTGTGGGCCTTCTTAATGGGGCACGCACACATGTGCCTGCCATCCCGGTCAGTGTGGGGAGTCCACGGGCCTCAGAACCATCTCCAGTCTCTCCAGCTACCGCCGTACAGCCTCTAGACTAGCAGGCCAGCATGTTGACACATGCTCAGAACACTCCAGAAGCTACACATGCCTCAGATGAAGTGTAGGAAGTGGGGGTGTGGGCGGATGTCTGGGAAGCCTCACACCTGCTCTTGGAAGCTAAGAGTGCACTGTGCAGTCTGTTCCTACCTGTCCCTGTTACAACTGGTACGTGGGGCCCTACGCCCACCTGCAGGACAAAAGGGGCCATTCAGGAAGAAGCACGGAGGCTCCTCGGTTGGGGAGGAGCACTAGTATACACAGCCTAATGACGGTAAGTAGGAAGGCTCTTGGGAGGAAGGGGATCATACAAAAGGGGCGGATCCCCCGAGCTGTGACAGATGACGATCACACCTGAGTAGCGTTACAGGGATAAGGGTTGCCAAATGCTCCAACTCCATTCCTGAATGGAACTGATCTGGGAGATAGAAAGGCCTGGAGTACCCAAATACTGGGGCTTGGCAAACCAGAGGGAAAAAAAAAGACTATTAGAGTCGTCTAAAGCCCTGTGTTGAGTACTTCCAGTGGGAGGAGAAAAGCATTGATCATATACAGCCATATATGGCCAAATGCTCAGGTGTGCAAAAATAAATGTTTGTAGGAGGGAATCAATCCGTGCCTTATTGAATGAGAGTTTTTCCTTCAAACTTTCTATAGTGAGAAGGTAATTCCAGTGACGACCAGCAGGGGGTGCTGTGTGTTAAGGCTGGGAAAGGCAAAGCCAGCTGACAGATGCCAATGCCTGTGAGACTTTCCCAAATTGGCTTTGCCGTGTTCATTATTCACCAGGCAGCATCAGCAAGCAGTTCCTCTCCCTCATTCTGCAAATGTGAGAGTTCTGCTTCCTTATCTGTCTCTTGTCACTTCACAGCAGTGTGCCCCTGCACCAGTTAGTTCCCTGTACGTTCTGTAAAAGGCTAGGCAGGATGTCCACACCTCCAGGACTTTTCGCCCTCCTGCCCAGCTGCAGTGGACTCAAGCGTGTGGGGAGAAGGCACCCGGCGGGCTGGTCCCAGCAAGGGGCAGTTAGTGGGCCCACGTAGAAGACTCACCTGGGAAGATAAACTGCTGTCTATGATGAATGAAGTAGGCAGCTTTAAACAGAAGAGGAGGTGAGTCACACAGTGCACAGGCAGCGCGGGGAGGAGGGGGGTGTGGACTTGGGGGGCAGGCACTGGTTATTGGCTTAGGCGGCTCTGCCCCAGGGGCTCCGGCTCCGGTGAGAAAAGGTGGAGGCCGTCCAGGAAAGAGACCCAAACTAGGAGATAGTCAGGGCATGGCTAGCCCTGGAGTGGTGTTGCTGCACTGGAGATGGGGCGGTGGCACTCCAGCTCAGTGGTTCCCTTGCTGCAGAGCCCTGGCCAGTGCACACGGGGGAGGTGGGGAGAGAAAGCTTGGACCAGGTTTGTTCTAGAAAGATGTCCTTGAGTCAGGAGGCTCAGGTAGAACAGGGAGATCAGTGGCTTCGACAAGGTTCAATGGTGTGTGCAGAAGAGCCTTCAATCTGGCCCCGCCCGGAAACAACTTAACCTCACTGGATCGGGCTGAGTGCTGTGATTCCAGACTGAGAACCATTACGTACCACTTATGTTTTTGAGATGCTTGTTATCTTGCTTGGGCTGGTTTCAAACACATGGGCCCCATTCTCCTGCCTTGGCCTTGCAAGAAGTTGGAACTCTCGGCGAGTCTAACCTTGGCTCTACTCCATGCTAAGGCTCTGGGGCCTGAGGAGGCAGTTAACCCTCCCGGCCCCACTCAGTGCCTTTCTGCACAAGGGAGATACGTAAGCTTGCCCAGGCTTTCCTGTGCAGGACAGCTGTGAGGATCCCGGACAGCACGGGACAGGTAGGTGGTGGGAGGGGTTCAAGTCCTTCCCGGCTCCCTAGGGATTTGTCCAGGAGTCCACTAAGATCGTGGAGAGGGTGATACTTCTGCGTAGGGGATGATGGGAACCCATCTCCTTTATGGGTCATCTGTGTTAGTGGAGAGGGTCTGATCAATATAATAAAAAAGACATTTTCTGTGTCCCTTGCTTTTCAAACTGGCCCTTCTTAGGAAAACCCAAACTGGATGGTTTAGCAAAAGGGACTCGTTCAGAGAGTAAAGGCAGAACAAACAGGGAAGGAAGTTAATCCAGGGACTGTGGCTCAACCAGAGGGTGGGGTGATATGCAAGGCAGCCTTCACGGTTAGGAGCACTCCAGCCACATGCAGATTAAGTAAGGCACAAGAACAAGGGACAGAAGAGTCCTACCTCTCACCCCCCCCCCCCAAAAGTTCCCAAAGTCCCTGATGGGCCCAGAGGCTGCTTGGCCAGCTGCTGGCTGTGTATAGGGTCAGTGTGGGTCTCATTAGCCAAGTGAAGGGTTGAGGGGTGTGGTGGCACTCTGTCTTTCTGGGCTTAGAACTCCAGGGACCAGTGACGGGACACATCTGGACCCTGTAGGAGCATCACTGTGCAGCTTTTCCCATTAGGACTAAAGGCCAGATAAGCCCAGGACTGAGGCTTGACATCTCTTGCTAAGTGCCATGTAGGTAAGTGGGCCTTGCTCTGCACCCTGGCGACAGGGCAGCCCAGTGTGGCTGACCAGAACTGATGGCATAACAGGATGCAATCCTGGCCTCTTCCCGCAGTTCCAGGGCACTGTGGGCTGAGCATAGCATCTAAGGGCAGCTGGGCTCAGCTCTGCTCCTCCAGGGTTGCGCCAGGACCCGGTATCCTCACCTGCTCAGTGGAGACCATCTTATTTTAATTCCCTATGGTCTCTGGGTGGCACAGGAAGGGATGTGAGATCTTCTTTGCATAACTAGACCCAGGCACAGAACTGGGTATGCAACAGAGGCCCAATGCTCTGTGGCAGGTTTCTTGCTCCCCACTGCCTGTCACGACACTCTCAAGCTCAGACAGCAGCTCTGAGAGAGGATGACGCTGGGCAGAAGCTACCCCAAGCCCAGGCTGGCATCCCGGGTCACCCTAAGAAGCCAGGCTCTATGTACAATGCCGGACCAGCCGCTCCTCCTTCCTTAACCCCAGCGTCCTCATCTGTATGAAGGGCAGGGCATCAATCCCACACTCAGCAGATGCTCTGCCAACTCAGCTCTCGGGGGAGATCTGAAGGTATCCCTCAGGACCCAGAAAAGCCCAGAGGTATGACTGATACCTGGGAAGCTGAACCTGCTGTCCCGCTGGCCAGGTGACGGGTTGGGGGGCGTGGTGGCACTGGAAGGGTTAGATGAGGTCAGGAAAGGTGCCGGTGATGAGGGTGTGGAGGACGTAGTGGAGGATGGGTTGCTGCTGGAGTCCAGGTTCATGGCTGGAGGGTGCTCCTGCAAGACCAGAGATGTCGGGATGAGCAAGGCTGAAAGCTCAGCCCAGCAGCTGCCACCTAGGGCGTCCTCCTTCCACCCACTCCATCTCCACGGGCGGAGGCTGGAACAGGAGATCTTTGGGGGCCCATTCCAAAGCCCCAAGATTATCTGGGACTAATATATGATGGAAAGACCCTCCCCTAAAGGATCCCTGCCCATCTTTCTCATTGCCGTTCCTTCCTCTCCCTAGACGCCCATCTGAAGACCGCCTGAACTATACTATTCCTCTCCACCCTTCCGCATTGCTCAGCGTTCTCACACCCAGGCACCGTGATGGACACTTTGTCAGCTGCTGACAGCCGAGGGTGGTCTGTCAATGATGACCATCTCTCCCGCCCCAGCACCTGCCTGGCTTTGAGCTGGGTACCTTCTTAATGAAGTGAATTTATACTCTGACCAACATTTATGCAGCTTCAGACCCTCGGCAGGAAGCAAACCGAATCTGTGGTTTTGTGATCCTGTCCTAGTGTAAAGGAACTCAGAACACCCCCCCCCCCAAAAAAAAAAAAAAAACAAAACTCCGGAAGAGGCCACAGCTTGGGCCAATGTTGTCCACTGTCTTGAAGAGTTAAGAATTCCAGAGCTGAGGACTGGCAATGTGGCTCAGCTGGCATGACACTTGCCCCCAGGTCTGGTTTTGATCTCAGCCACGCATAGACTGGGCGTAGTGCTCCAGGAAGAAGTTGAGGCAGGAGGTTCAGAAGCTTAAAGTCAGCCTTGGCCATAAAGTGAGTTTCAGACCAGCCTGGGATACATGAGAGCTTGGCCCAAAAAAGGGGAAAAAAAAAATCCAGATCTAGAAGAAATTTCTAAGAGACACTCCAGGAAGTGATCGCGGGGCAGGTCTGGTTCACATCTGCTGTGACTTATTAACACCATTTCTTTAGCAAGCATGTATGGTCACCTAAATTAGATCAGGCTAGCCAGAGCTTGCCGACAGATGGTTTGCCGGCCAGGGAGAAATGTTGGGAGCCGTGGAAGGATAAAGAGGAAGCATAAAGTTCCAGGCAGGGTTTAGATGGCCTTGCTTGCTGGGAGGCCTCAGGCCCCAGAGCAGGGATGGTACTGGGCCAGAGCACAGAGCACTGGCCTCCCAGCTCCCTGCAGGAGGGGCCCACAACACCACAGCATCAATTCCTGTCCAGCCACCTCTGGCAAAAATGCAGACGGCAGGCTCAAGCCTTGGGCGGGTATGGCTTCTAGTCAGGATGAAGTGGTTTCTGGATTTTAATGACATCTGAGTACATGTGTGAATACATGTGTCTTCATGTGTCCGGAGAAACTGAGACACTTTCTCTTTACTTTCTTCCTTGTTTTTCTGAGCAGGATACACACTGATGTGGCCAGACCGGCTGATCAGCAAGGATCTTCCTGCCTCCACTTGATTGGTACTTAGGCCCACAGGTGCACCGCCGCGCCTGGCTTTCTGTTCCAGTTTTGTTCATTTCTTTTAAAGACAGGGTCTCCCTATACAGTCCTGGCTGGCTTGAGACTTGCTGTGTAGATCAGGCTGGCCATGAACTCACGGGATCTGCCTGCCTTAGCCTCCTGGGTACGGGGATTAAAGGTGTTAAGCTGTTATGACTCTATGCCTGGCTTTGAACGTGGGTGCTGGGCATCAGAATCCAGGTCCCCACAGTTACACGGAAATCACTTTATAAGCTGAGCCATCTCCCCAACCCCAGTGACATAATCAATTACCTTCTACCTATGGGAGGTGATATTTCTAATTATAACGGTGATGCAAAACGGGGGCTTTTCTAGTTATTGCGATTGTACACCAGCAGATTCCGGTCAGTAAATATGAGTCTTGGTTGGCTGTGCCCATGAGGACAGAGCCAGATAGATGGTCTGCAGTAGTCAGAGTAGACCCAGGGAACCCCAGGGTCAGTGTGGCAGCAACTGGGGAGGAAGCCCAGGCTCAGCTCTTCTCCCTGACTGGGCGTCCCATCAGGGTTCTACCACTTCTTAGCTGGGTGACTCTGGGCAACTTCCTTGACCTCTCTGAACTTCCATTTCCTTAGCCACACAGTAGATGCAGCATCACCTTTGCCAGAAGGTTACTGTGCGCATTTGCAGTGAGACAAAGGCCTGTATATAGCAGGTGTCTAATATTTGCTCAAATCTCTCGTAGACCCGCTACCTTGGACCGAACAATGCCTGGGATCTTGCTTTGAGACTTAACCAAACCAAAAGGCCAAAAGGCCCAAGAGAGGGGGTCCAGGGACACTCTGGGTTAGGTGGGCTATAGGTCTGGCCCAACGCCAGTATTTCCAAAACAGAAAGAAACTCCTTAGACAAGACAGGGCTAAACCACAAATAACAAGTTTCTCTTTTGCAAGACCTAAAGGCTGGGGTGTGCAATGCACCCTGAAACTCACAGAACTGAAGTTGGCCCTGCTGTCCAGGATGGCTGCCCTACCCCGGCACCAACTAAACATCACCTTCTTCTTTTGGCTTCCATTCCAAGGCTCCAGACCGACCCACGCCCTCCAGTCCCCGTAAGCTGCACTGGGCCTGAGCGGCAGCGGCAGCATGTGGGCTGCATGGCCCTCGGCATACACGTGACCTGAGCTAGTGACAGACACCCTTAGACTGGGTAGCAATGGCTACACTGCAGGCTACACTACAGGCTGCTTGTGCACCCAGTAACCTGCACAGATGCTTCCTGTCTAGCACATCCAGGAGACAATGTGAATATCAGAGATGTGCAGGAAGGGACAGCACTGCCTCGATCTCTGGGGACATCTGTGTCAAAAGAAATGGGGGAAGGTGGCAAAAGAAGGAGCTACAGATATCGAAGTCCGCATCCCAGTGGCCACGCATGAAGCCCTGTTATTCCCATTCCATACCATCCGTGTATGAGGCTCAGACCCCTAGAGTGTCTCAACCCCGCCTGTGCCACAGATCTCGGACTACTGCAGCATGGTGTCCCACTTCCCCACTGAGCCTGATGAGGGGGTGCTTTTGAGCGAGGGAATCCAAGGCTGGGGTTGACAGTGCTCACACGGGGCACCGCCACCTTACCTTCTTCGTCAGAGCCTTGGGAAGGGTTCCAAAATGGGGCTCTGCTGCTCTGTCCACTGGGTTGTTGATATCCGACGGGACAGACTCAGTCCTCCGAAGCCTGGCCACTGTTTGGAAAGGAGGGGGTCCGTTAGGACCGGATGCCTTGGGATGCACCCTGGTTCCTGGGGGTGGGGGAAGGGGAGCACTCACGTGGGAGGAAGGTGATCCTGCAGGCGGGAGCTTCCTTTGTGCACTTGTTATGGCATTTTAACCTGCAGAGGCGGCAGAGTCAGTACTCTGATGGGCACCCCCATTGTAGCCCAGGCAACTCTGCTGTGTCAACAAGTGTCGGCACCAAGGTGTGGGGTGCCCTGCATGCTGAAGCCGGTGTCTCTGTCCCCACAAATACCTCCCCTGCTTTTTTTTTTTTTTTAATGATTTTTATTTTATAGGCATTGATATTTTTGTCTGCACGTATGTCTGTACGGGGATGTCAGATCCCCCGGAACTGGAGTCACAGACAGTTGTGAACTGCCACGTGGGTGCTAGGAATTCCTCTGCAAGAGCAGCCAGTGCTCTTAACTGCCAAGCTGTCTCTCCAGCCCTGTCTCCTATGCTTTTAAAGAGGGAACTTCCTCCACTTGAGCAAGCTGCACACGAATCTGATCTTAAAGAATAGTTCTATAGATCAAGGACCCTGGGGCCCCCAAGGGTGTCCTCATTCAGGTACTGGTCACACGGTCTGACGGACAGTCTCCAGACAGGAATAAAAAGAGTTGGGCTCTCCTCTGGGTCTAACCAAGAACCCACAGGTCTCAGCGTCCCTGCTAATAAAACGGGTTTCAAGGCTGCTCTGCCACTGCAAGTGTAGGCCTCGGCAGGGGGGGGGGCTCAGGGGCCACCGTGTGTTGGCCACATCGGGATGGGAGCTGAGGATCTCCTTTATAACTAAATGATCAGGAGCTGTCCCCTCCGAGGCCAGGGACAGTCATCAGGACACAATCAGTCAGGCTGACCTCCAAGAGACTATTGCCTCAGTCCTGACTCGGTCACTCATGGCAGCTCAGATAATGAGGGGCCAGCTTCCCAGTAGTCTACATGGTAGATACATAGCCCGCAGAGGGCAAGTGCCTTACCCCATGCCACACAGTGACATCAGGGCAAGGGCTGGCTGGGAACTGAGACTCCAGGACACCCTCTGTAAGGTGTGTGGGCAACCAGATAGCAGATGACGGCCTGTCAGCCCTCACTGTTCCTGCTCGTGTCCCTTCCCACTGGGAACCATACACTATGACACAGCAAAGCTGGGCTGGTATCAAACCTCCATCTCTGTCCCATCATAAGGCAACTCTGCTCCCCCCCCCCCCCGTCAGGCAGCCTACCTCTTTATTACTCCTTCCGATTCCAGGAGTCCTCCCTCCCTTCCATGCCTTTGAATTTCTATCTCGATCTACCTAGAGCAGGTTCTAATGGAACTCCTCTTCCTCCTTCCAAACACACTTCAAATATCCCTTTCTTCCAAGGGATGTATCTCCTCACTCCACCTCCTAGGGGGTCGCGAGCACCTGGCATGCCCAGTGGCACTGTGACCAGTGGGTTAGAGGAAGTCCTTCCACTCCGATGTGACAGGAGGCAAAGAATGAAATAACAGGGCCGTTATAAAGGACAAGGACCTGCCCTCCCTCGCCTGTCACCTGCAGTGTTTGCACTTCACGCCGAACATCATGCTCTTCTGGCACACGTTGCACACCTGTGACAGCCACGACTTTGTGGAGAACCTGCAGGGGGTAGAAATGTTGAGTGGGGATTAGAGCTGGGCCTCTGGAACCCATCCGGGTTCCGCGTGCGTGAAGGGAGTCTTGGCCTGATCCCAGAACCACAGGAGTTCTGCACTTGGGGGTTACAGCTCCCTCCCTTGGGTATCTGGATTTCCCAGCTGCTGTCAACACCTTAAAGGTTGTGTGGTCAACCAGTGGCACCCAGGATGGCACTGGCAATCCGCATCGGTGGGGACACCCTCAGATCCAGCAGTTCTATTCTTGGTATTTATTTAACATGTCAGTCCTCGGGGCGAGATGTTACATGACATATGGGCACAGCACTGCTGCTGCAGCCTTGTGCCACAGTAAGGCTGGAAAACCATGCCCACCAGCAGGTGACCACGGTGCTGTCCCTCCACAGAGGAGCACATGCAGCTGGAAGACAGGAGCTATTTCCACACACGAGCAGCCACCTCCGAATCTCACTGCATGGCGACAAACTAAGTCCAATAGGACGGGACTCCATTGCTGATGGTCTAGCAATGGCGTGACAGCAGGCTTAGAGAGCAGTGGCAGGTGGCAGCAAGATCAGTTGGGAAAAGCCAAAGATGGCTACCAGGGTGCTGCTATGTTCTTTATCTTCATCTGTGTGTACACACGGGGGAGAGCTACAAACTCCTATGTATGCTAAAGGCTCTATGTAAATCGCATGGATTTAAAGAGGGGTGGGAGCAAAGCATGAAGCTGTAATATGTGCAGTTTTGTGGAAGCAGTGCATACACACATGCCCACACACGGGCCTGTAAACCATCCCCGAATGGATGTAAGACCTGTTTGCAGGCACGCTAAGAAGCCGGGGACGAGGGATTTTTCCCTCTTCCCTTTGAAGCCTCTTGAATTCTGAGCATAGGTATTTTCAGTCTAAATATTTACCAAAACAAAAACAAACCAGAAGGTAGACTGGAAGGAGAAATGGGATTTAAGGGGAACGGTATCCTCCAGCACAAAAGCACAAAGCCAGCCCTGGGACGCGCAGACAACCCTTTCTTTCATTTTCAGGGGAACACTCTTAACACAGCAGAACGGCTAGAGACAGCCTTTGTGCAGCGGTGTGTAACACACCCACAAGTCTCACTTGAGGATCACATCCACCTCCAGGAGTTATGTGGGTCCAGGAATCTGGAAAAAGCAACTCAGAGAGGTGGGTGGTGGTCTATCCTAGCCATGCGTGCCCCAGATCCTCTGCCCTGAGACAGTGGCTGACGGATCCTGGCAAGGACAAGACTCCAAGCAAAAGGCTGTGCATAAGGGCTCAGGCTCTGCTGCTGTGCCGGTGACCTCAGATGCACTATTCAACCCTTGGGAGCTAGAACTCCCCCTTGGGTGAGAACTTGAGGCCAGTATCAGCACAGCTGGAAAACAGCCCACAGTTTCCATGGAAACCACAGGCCCTGGTAAGTTGCAATGCCCTTGAGCCCCTGACAGTGTTCCCTGCTGTGATTACAACAGACTTTAGCAGGGACGACCAGAGCGCAGGCAACCCAAGGTACTGTCCTGCAAGCCGTCCAGAACCATGTGGCTAGCACACTCGGCTCATGAGCATGGAGGTCAGACCGCTGGATGGTTCTTACCAAAGGTCTCCAGGGGCCTCTTTTATATGTACACACATCAACCTCTGGGAATGTTAAAATCCAGATTGTTGCTGGACACCTTTAATCCCAGCAATTGTGAGCCAGAGGCAGAAGGATCTTTGGGAATCTGAGGCCAGTCTGTCTACATAGTAAGTCCAGGCCAGCAAGGGCTACACGGTTAAATCCTGTCTCAAAAATAAAATAAAATAAATCCAGACGGCCTGTGGGCAGCATTGAGGAACATGGATTTTCAACACGCTCCATGGAGGACCCTAATGGCCTTAGGACCTGCATGGCATGAGGTAAATGCGGAAAATCCGTGGCTTCTTCCCATGACTGTGGTCCTATGTCTCTTGAAGACAAAGCGCTGACCCTCAGCAGGATGAGATGAAGACCCAAGTGGGACCAGAAATTCCAAAAGGTGTCTGGTTAAATACAAGAGCTCAAGCTTTGCCATAAGACAAGCAGATAGGTCAGAGGCAAGGAGCAACCAAGACAGACCCAACAGTACCCTATGGAGCCCAGGTCAGCTCTGTACTTGCCCACGACTGAACCTACCTGTGTGTCACTGGGAGCCCGATATCCCTTCGTACCAGCTGTGGGGATCCATGAGGGAGTTCTGTGGGGGGAAAGAAGCCAAGTTGGATGAACAGGGGAGGCTCTGCAGAGCTGACCTCTGCTTGCGAGCTTCTAGCTCAGAGATCACAGGCTAGATGGGGCTTGATGCCCTGTTCCACAGCACAGAAACACATCACTGAATCAATACCCATCACACAGAGATGGGCCAGACCCTGCTAGAGCAGGAGGCCGTGGGGTCACCCTCACATTGGGTCCCTGCCTAGCTCTTCAGGTGGCACACTTGCCTACATGGCCAGTCTGCTTCGGTGGGAGGCAGCGGAATGCAAAGCTGAGAGACTCTCATGTGCATGCCAGTCTCTGGCTCCCCTTCACTGGGCTTTAACCTTTAGGACTCAATTCTGGCTAATCCTGGTTAAACTGGTGGACACCTGAACTCAGCACAGGGCACAGGGCTAGTCTGCCACACAACTCCACCTGCGCCCTTCCAGTCAGCAGCACCCTGGGGATAGTCCTTGGTGATCACGGAAGAACAAGGAGACTGCGTGGCTCTTCCAGGCCATCCCTTGAGCCTGTAAGGGAGACCCCCTGCTCCCCTTTCTCTGCTGAGGAGGACCACAGGCTTGGAGGGTCCCCCTGCTTACCGTATGCAGGCTCCCTGAGAGCTCCTTCTCCTTAGATGCCTTCCTCTAAGAGCAGACATACCCTGCTCATGACCTACAGCCTAAATGACCGACCTATGCCCCATTCTTCTGTGCCCAAAGAAGATTCAGGGACCCAGAACTCCCCAGGGCTGATTGGTAGACTACTGCAGGCTTTTTGTTTGGTAAACAGGGTGTGGACTTTTATCCAACGTATCAAAGGGCTCTATACCCCCCAAAAACCAGGATTACAGTGCTCAGGTGACAAATGTCTCACCCCTCAAGGGCAGCTACTGTCCCTCTTCCTAATGTTCTTTCACACGGCTGGTACTAACGGCATGCTAACTCGTCTAAGGCCGGGTACCACAGACCTAACAGCACAAGGAGGACCCCCGGCCCACACCAAACAAGGAACTGTGATCGTGACAAAAAGGCCTCTGCTGCCCCCCTGACAATAGGGAGCCTACAGCTCTGTCACCAGCGGGGAGCCCAGAGCTCCGTCACCACCAGTGGCTCTCTGGCACATCCTCCATGAGGCTGTTTGCCCCTCAACTTCCTCCTGGGGCCAACCTCACTCAGTCTGCGGCCAAGGCTGTCAAAAGACAGCACCATGAGAGGTGTGAGCTGGCAGCCGAGAGAAACTGTAGCAAAGGGAGCGGCCAGCCATGAAGCTCCGGGCCTGGCCTCCGATTTGTCGTGTCGGCCACAAGTATGCAGCCTTTTGTGCCAGGCAGCATGGCTCTGGGTCCAGATGGAATCCCGGTTCTGGGAGCCCTACAGACTCAGCCACCACAGACTCCAGAGAATGAGTAGTGATGGTCAGAGATGCAGGCTTTGGGAATGGCCCTAGAGAGAGAAGTACAGGTACCTTCTCCTCCTTCCGTGCCTTCCTGGGATGGTGCAGGAGCTCCCTCCAGGACTGTCGCTGCCTGCCAGGCCCTGCCTGCCATCTCTCCCCAGGCCTCACCCCAGACACGGTTACCATCTAGCTAGTAGAAAAACAAGTCGCTATTTCACTGAGAAAACCCTAGCCATCCCTGGGGCGCTCAGACGGCCAAAACCAGACTCAGGAGGCCCAGCTCACCCCTCTGCTGAGAGGCACAGGACCCCACAGTTTGTGAATGTGTGTGAGACCCTGATCCCAGTTGGAGATGGAAGGGAGGAAAGCGGGGCTCCAGGGTGGCCTGGGCCTCCTCCTTTTCTTCTGAGACTTGTATTCTCGGGGTTAGAGCTGTCTCTAGGAATTCCTGTCTCCTAGGAAGGGGAGTCCTGAGCCATGAGCAGGGTCCAGCTGGAAGATATTCCCACCCAGAGCACAGCTCACTGAGGCAGCTCAGACGGCAGAAGCAGACACAGGGGTCACTACATCGATGGCAAGGTGGAGCCAGGCTTGGGGCAGGGCTCATGAGGGTACTTTCAAAGTCTACTTCCCCTGGGCTGGGCTAGGGCCAGCCTGTCATTTTAAGGCCAGCTGTCTCAGAGCTATTTCACGAAGTGGCTGCCGACACTTTTGCTTCTGGACTATATGGAACAGCCAACGGGCTAAGGTGCGCTCAGAGAAATCCACTCTGAACGGGGACATCGACTTGACCTTGACTCCCGGTGGCAGAAGGGATGAAAATGAATTGTTCTTACCAAACCTGGAGAGACAAAAAGGAGGAAAGGGATGATGTCACCACATTGGCTCAGCCTGGGCTTGGAAAGCTACCTGGTTATAGAGCAGGCCAAGGGCTGGGACAGGGACAGAGACCTAGCCCTGGGTAGGCCTTGCTAGTCACCCAACATAGCATGGGTTACTCCAGAGAATCCAGCCACTGAAGGATTGAAAATACTGGAAAGGAGTCGGGGATGTGGTTTCATGGTAGAACACTCACCATATCTAACCACACAAAAAGGAAACAGTTGGGGTTAAAAAAACATTACCTGTGGCTGTACTGAACATGTACCTCTTCTCTTATCTTTATTTCTTAACCAATAGTAAAACAACTATTTAAATAGCATTTACACATGGTCCAAAGGCCATAAAAGTGTGCCTTCCTCCCTGCCCCCACTACGAATAGTCATACTAATGGAAGCGACCTGACTTAGGAACCTTTCCCCGGCTGTATAACTTGTGTAACTGGCTGTATACTGCTGTATAACCTGGTCAGCACATCCCTTCCGGTGGACATTTAGACCATTGTGGGTCTTGCTGTTTTCCCTGGGTGAGGCTTCAGGTACCTGGCTCTTTGCCATGGTGTTCCTTTTCTAGAGGATTCCCAGGGCCTTAGTGTCCCTCCTGGCTTTGTGTGTGCATGAAGCCTGTGCTGGGTCCGTTATGTGTCAGACCCTGGATGGCTGAGATAATGTGCGTTATGGAGCAGAAACCCAGGAGCCACCTGTATTTTACTGCCCATGCACAACATCTAGAACTTACTGTTTGATCTGCCAGTGACCAAGTAAGCAATGTCCAGACAGGCTACCCTCTGAGAATCAAGTCTGACATTTGAGGCATTGGAGATACCGGGCCTGTTTGTTACTGTGGCTTAGTCTAGCCTATCCTGACTGATACATGGCACCATTTTATACGTGTGTGTGTGTGTGTGTGTGTGTGTGTGTGTGTGTGCAGTAAGAGATCTGTTGGGATTCAGTCCAATTGCATCAGAGGGATGGACACCTATTTTTGTTCTCCATACTTCTATGTGGGTTGGCTTTATCAGTCCTTTTTATGTGCCTAAGAGGGTGCCACAGGGCTGACTCACTTCATCGGGGCGACGTCGTCGATTCGGTTTCCCAGCTGGGACTCATGGGACTTGCTCCGTGTGAGGGTAGGGAAGCTGGGGAGCAGCTGGAAGACCTTGCGGCTTGGCGGCGGGGGTGTCCTTGGTGGCTTCAGCTTGGCGTGCCGTCGTAGCTGGGGTGTGGTAGGGGGCGTGATGAAGCTGTGCAGGGCCCGGGGGGTCAGCCGGCCGCTGGTGTGCAAGGGGATACAGGAGTCCGAGAGGCCCTCACTGAGGCCGGGGACCGGAGAGTCTGAGGCAGGCAGGGCGGACACGGAGATAGAACGGGGTCCCTGAGTGCTGGCACCCGCTCTGCCCAGTGCGGAAAGCATGTCCACAGGAGGCCCCGAGCTACTGTCTCGTGCATCTGCCGAACTCCAACCTGAGTCCACTTTGGGCTCCCCTCCTGTGGGCCAAGGAGTTGGTCAGAAATACAAGGAATTCAGGGGTGCCACTACTATGGGAAAGCATGACACTGTGATGCAGGTGACACCATTACTCAGCAGCAGGCTCTGCTTCGAGCTTCACCTTCTGTACCCACCAGCACCTTCCATGGCACTCAGCTGACACCAGGCTAGGAGCACTGATGTCACACTCTCTGCTGTACTGAGGAAATGTTGGGTCGCCCACCCCAAAGTGGGGCCTCAGAAAGGGGAAGAGGTGGCAGCTCCCATTTAAAAAAAAAAAAAAATGCTGCGGTGTGTGAGCTAGGGAAAGCTCTTCCTTAAGAACATTAGCTGGGTGGGAGGTGGCACACATCCATGATCCCAGTATTTAAGGGGGTAAAGGCAGAGGGAATCTGAAGCTCAAGGCCACACTTGACTCCATATCGAGTTCAAGGTCAGACTAGGCTGCAAGAGACCCTGTTTCAAAAACCCTAAAGCAAAAACAAAAATCTTCAAACATCAGCTGGGTGTGGTGGTGTGTGCCCAAGAAGACCTTGCTCACAGAGGGAAACGAAGCACACAAACATGAAACAGAAGTCAGGTGTCACCCGGGCTTGGTGTCACCCATCTGTAATCACAGCACGCAGGGAGCTGACACAAAAGGAGGGTGAGTTCAAGGCTAGCCTAGACAACAGGCCTGACACAGGCCCAACAGTGAAAAGCACGCCCGACCTTTAGTGACCCCCAGTTCATTTCTCCATCACAATAATCCTGTTAGAGGGGCAGCCTTATTGTACAGACGGGGACTTGAGGCACAGGGAGGTCGAGGGTGGGGTGGGGTGGGGCTGACTCTTCAGCTCATCCCTGCTGTGACCCGGCTGCAGTGCAAGCAAGATGCTCTGTTTTCAACCCTGGTGGCCAGTGAAGAAGTCATGTGGGATGTTGGGAAGCCCACAACCTGTCACAGAGACACAGGGACCTCACAGCTGAGTGAACAAGAAAGGAAGCTGTGGAAATTTCCTTCCCCAAGGCTGTGTCCTGGCACAGTGGACCCCAGACATCCCAAGTACCGCAGACACTCAGATGCCGTGAACAAAGAACTTAGGCTCTATGCTTTCGGGGGAATAAAATAAATTAGCTGGGCATGGTGGCATACCCGGCAGAGGCAGAGGCAGGTGGATTTCTATGAGTTTGAGGCCAGCCTGCTCTAGACAGGGAGTTCCAGGCCAATGAGCACTACACAGGGAGACCCTGTCTTTAAAAAGAAAGGAAGAGGGCTGGTGAGATGACTCAGTGGGTAAGAGCACCCAACTGCTCTTCTGAAGGTCTGGAGTTCAAATCCCAGCAACCACATGGTGGCTCACAACCATCTGTAACAAGATCTGACGTCCTCTTCTGGAGTGTCTGAAGACAGCTACAGTATACTTACATATAATAAATAAATAAATCTAAAAAAAAAAAAAAAAGAAAGAAAGAAAGAAAGAAAGAAAGAAAGAAAGAAAGAAAGAAAGAAAGAAAGAAAGAAAGGAAGAGGGGGAAAAAAAATATAATGCCAGGCGCCTCCCCTTTCAACCTCAGGAGGCTGGAGACGAAGCAGGCAGCTCAGATCTCTTAAAGGAGCCCTGCCTCCACTCCTTAGGCTCCTGTCAGTGTCTTCTCCGGGCAGTAGTGAGAACATTAGGTCAGGGGTTGGAAACCATGTCCAAAGGCAGATGTAAAGTGCCTATGAATAATCCCAGGCGAGATTGTGGTACATGGCCCGGGATAGCCCTGTGTGCACTCTCCAATCAGAAGCACGTTTTCTCTAACTATGCAGGGCTCAGGCCCCACTGGTACCAGAGTGGCTTTGTGAGCAAAGAACTGAAACTGCTCATGAGGACAGGAGCGAGAGAGAAGCCGTTTAGGGAGGGAGGTGGAATGCAGGAAGCTGGTGGGAAGGGCTGGAGCAACACAGATGCCTTCCTGTACTTGTCGGAGGCACAGAGGCGCGGCACACAGGGCCTGAACTGAAGGCAGGCTAGGATTCCTAACAATGGCTGAAACTCTTAAGGTCAGACTGGCCGGAACAACTGGGCTCCAAGGCCCCGGGGACTCTGAGAAGGCTTCCTAGGGGCCAAGACCCACTATATTTTCTAAACAGCCACACCAAAGCTACCTCCAAAACCCTGAAGCACACCACCCCTATCTATCCCAAGGTCGACTCTGGCAGAAGTCCCATCTCCCAAGGGAATCCCGGCAGGGCCTGGGAGCACAGGCAGAATCAGGGCCTGGGAGCACAAGCAGACTCGGGGCCTGGGAGCACAGGCAGACTCGGGGCCTGGGAGCACAGGCAGACTCGGGGTCTGGGAGCACAGGCAGACTCGGGGCCTGGGAGCACAGGCAGACTCNCTGGGAGCACAGGCAGACTCGGGGTCTGGGAGCACAGGCAGACTCGGGGCCTGGGGAAGAGCAGACATTGCTTACCCAGGCTGGGCACCTTCCGAAGGCAGGTGAGGGCTTGCTGTAGGCGGCTGCACTCTTCCGTGCTGGCCCCCCAGCATCGCAGCATCTCCTTGGCTTTGGCCTCGTCCATCTCCAGCAGAGCATCCAGTGTGAGGTCTTGGGGGATCTCCTGGGGGACACAGAGGGAGAAAGCTGAGGGAGCAGTGCGGGAGTCTCGGCCCTCCCTCCGCTCTGAGGACAGGCTTCCCAGCTGAGTGGCAGGGGCCAGCTGCTCTCTCTGACAGCCTCTGACTAGAAGCCACACTTGTGGGGGACAGAGCTCTCTCACTCCCCCTCCTCCTGTCAGGGTGGCAGAGACAGCAGCTGAGCGGAGTGCCACCTTTGGGTTGGAGATGAGGGGACGAAGAAAACACCAGAAAGCCCTGGATGGGGCCTCGAAGCCTGTTAGTTTGTTTATTTTAAATTCTTTGGTATGGAAAAGTTAGGAGTTATGACATCTTTGGAAGCGCTTCTAAACTTGATTGTATTGCTTTTAACAAGGATAAAACAACCAAACCAAACCAAACCAAACAGCACTTACTGACTTGTATTTAAGCCGGTCAATGCAGGTCAGCTAGACTGGCCTGTTTAATCCCTTCTTATTGGGAGGCGGAAGCTGGAGGAACCTAAGTTCAAATCCTGCCTGGGTTAGGAAGTGAAGTCAAGGCTGGCTAAGGTAACTTAGTGAGACCTTGTCTCATAATAAAAAGTGAAGGCTGAGGCTGTAGTCCAACTGGCACAGTGTGCCCAGGACGCACAAAGCCCCAGGATCTAGTGATGCGCAAACCCGTGCCTGTAATTCTAGTTCTTGGGAAGTAGAGGCCAAAGGATCACAAGCACACAGTCATCCCTGCCTTCACAGGAACTCTGAGGCCAGCTTGGGTTACATAAGACTGTCTAAAAAGGAGGTGGGGGTTGGGGAAGCAGACCTGGCTGTGTAGCACAGTGGTAGAGAATTTGCAGGTCACTGGAATCACATTACACGTGAAGAATGAGCCTTAGAGGGTGACACTGATGAACAAAATGTCTTGCGGGAGGTGGGGGTGGGGCATTAAGTTAAAGTTTGCCTGCCAACCTGAGTTCAATCCTCAGAACCCAGAAAAGGTAGGAGGAGAGAACTTGACTCCACAATGATGTCCTCTGTCCCTGTACATGTGCACTGTGGTATGCACATGTGGGCCAGCAACACGGTTTAGCAGGTAGGGGTAAGGTGAGGACAAGCATGACAACATGAGTCTCATTCTTGGATCCCATAAGGCTGTAATTGCTACATGTATGCTGTGGTATGTGAGTATCTGCACACACAGAGATATATGCACACTCACAATCTCCTCAGGGGGTAAAGGGGACAGTGGCTAGGGAAGACTTTTAAGGCTTTCGTGTTGGAGGCTGGAGAGATGGCTCAGAGGTTAAGAGCACTATCTATTCTTCTAGAGGTCCTGAATTCAATTCCCAGTAACTACATGGTGGCTCACAACTATCCATAGGATCTACCTGCCTCTGACTCTCAAGTGCTGGGATTAAAGGCACAAGCCACCATGACTGACCTTAGAAGAGATTTCTTTTTTATCTTAACTTTTATTTTATGTGTATGGATATTTTGCCTGTTGTGTCTGTGTTCTGTGTCTGTGTTCCATGTCTGAGCGGTACCTGCAGAAGCCAGAAGAGGGCGCTGGATCCCCTGGAACCAGAGTTATAGACAACTGTGAGCTGCCGTGTGGGAGCTGAGAACTGAACCTGCGTCCTCTGGAAAAGCTGCCAGTCCTTCTAACCACTGAGCCATCTCTCCAGCCCCCTTCAAGAGTTTTGAGTCTTGTGGGCATCACCTCTTGGTGCCATTCCTGACAACATTACATAGCAACACTCAAGAGCCCTTCAAAAGCAAATGGCTTTCTTTGGTTAACTGCCATAGAGCCTGTGTGAAAAGAACTCAGGCAGACCTTGGAGATGGAGGGTCACCCACCCGAGGAGAAATGTGTGAGGTCGGTAGGCTGCTGACACCCAGTGAGAGACCAGAAGCTCAGGCCTGAAAGACACTCCCCAAATGCTTTGACTAAGCAGCTTGATGGAAATGAACTAAAGGCTTCAGACAGTGCTCAGAATCCAGGGCCCCTGTCGCCTGCTCTTGCTTCTCCCATGCTTTGGGGAGACGCCTTCTCTGGAATGTCCTTAGCTGCGTTAGCCACAGGTAACACACCACTGCCTCTGCCCCTCCTAAAATTCCTACATTCATCTCGGAAAAGACGACTAGGGACTGGAAGCCACTCGCCTTTCCTCTTCTCTGCAAGATGATGTTGGTCCCTTGGGCTCACTTAAATTCCAAAAGCATCACTTAACAGGAAGAAGCCTTTTCTGTCCCTAAGAACCTCTGGCCACTGGGGACAACTGCACTGAATTTGTGTGTGTAACGTTCTTGTGGATTTTCTCCCATTCAACCTTTGACAATTCACTCCGAGGGACTGTTGTAAGGTGGAAGGAAATTCCTTCTGCCCTTAAAGTCACAAGAAACTGGATTCTAGCCTGGTGGTGGTGGTGGTGGTGGCGGTGGTGCACGTTTTTAATCCCAGCACTTGGGAGGCAGAGGCAGGCAGATTTCTGAGTTCGAGGCCAGCCTGGTCTACAAAGTGAGTTCCAGGACAGCCAGGGCTACACAGAGAAACCCTGTCTCGAAAAACAAACAAACAAACAACAAGAAAAAACCACCACCACCACCACAACAGAAGAAATTGGATTCTGCCACGGGCTTAATTTACTTGGAAATGGATTCTTTCCTCAAAGCTTCCCCAGAAGAGCCTATCTAGCCTGCCTGGCATCTCATGTGGCTTCGTAAGGCTCTATGCAAGGGAGATTGCAACACCGGCCTGGGGTTGGATCCCTCACCATCCTCCCACTGAAGAGCTGGGAACTTACACACGGGCAGTGCCTGACATTGCTCAACAGCACGAAGCACTAGAAAGCTAAGATAAGCGTGACCATTGAGTTAGACTGACTTCAGAGTTGAACCTTTCCTCCCACCTTAGGAGTCCGAAGATCCAACGGATCACATCTCTGGCCTCTAGGGCTTATAGTGCCCACCTCTGCTGGGGGTTATGGGAGCTGAGCAAGAAAGTAATCCCTATGCACTAAGATACAAACAACACCCCCAAGGCTGGACCAGCCAGTCGCTGTCTTCATCTTCTTCCACATTCTTAATGCCTTTTAACACTTTCCACAAGTGCAGTACCTGGGGCTCCCACCTATCCCAGATCAGTAAGTCTAGAGAGCCTGAAGGATTTCAAGGGTCCTGAAGGCAACCTGGATCTAGTTTTGCTTGTTTCCTTGAGGCAGGGTCTTATACTATATCCCAGCTGGGCTGCAAGCGATTTTACAGAAAGCTCAGGCTGGCCTCCCAAGTCCTCTGGCTTCAGAGCCCAGTGCTGCACCACACCCAGTTCAGATTCCATTTCAAAAGAGTAATCTCCCTGTTGGTGCACTTGCAGGGCTGTGTACCTTAGACTCAAGGGTCAAGCTGAACTGACTGAGTCCTGGAGACTCCCGCGGGCCACATCTCTCCTCCCATAGCACTTGAGGCAGGTGCCTGCAACTCCGCAGGGGCTCCGGCCAGACTCTCAGTACTGTTTACAACAGTTCCCACCACAATGAGAAAGAAATACACAATGCCAAGAACGACCATCAGTGGTCAGAAAAACTCTTGGTTGTCAGAAATCCTTCCACTCCATCACATGAAAACCCACAGGAAACCGCTGTGGAGGGCGGGACAGGGAGGAGAAACTGATAAAAAAAAACCAGTTCACACACAGGAGCTTCTCGCCTGCCCACCGGTCTTCCTTATGTCCCCAGCAACTGTTCGTCATCACAGAGCAGCCTGGCCATCCTTCCCCTTTGTTTTGCCATGGAAAGCAGCTTGATGAGATTGTTGGGTCAGGGACGGGTGACCTTTACCTCCACACAACTGCACTCATGCCTGTGCACCTCCCTTTTATCCCCTCTTCATCAACTACACTGTAATGGTTGTATATGCTCGGTCCAGGGAGTGGCACTATTAGAAGGTGTGGCCCTTTTGGAGTAGGCATGGCCTTGTTGGAGTAGGTGTGTCATATGGGTGTGGGCTTTAAGACCCTCATCCTTGCTGCTTGGAAGTCAGTCTTCCACTAGCAGCCTTCAGATGAAGATGTAGAACTCTCAGCTCCTCCTGCACCATGCCTGCTTGGACGATGCCATGCTCCCACCTTGATGATAATGGACTGAACCTCTGAACCTGTAAGCCAGTCCCAATCAAATGTTGTCCTTTATAAGACTTGCATTGGTCGTGGTGTCTGTCCACAGCAGTAAAACCCTAACTAAGACACACACCCTTTCAATTTTTCAAACAAAATAATTATAGTCATTACCACCACCCATTTGCTAGGGTAATATGTCCACTGCTTTGTGTATGCTATCTCTACTGGAACCGACGCAGGAAACCCACGCTACCCGGTCCATCTGTTAAAGCTCCAGGAGTTCACATGACTTAAATAGCAGCCTGTCAGATGCAGGGGCTCCTGCCGCTGTGTCACGATGATGGCTGCTAAGCTGGAACTTGGAAGCTCCCTTCTAGGGGAGAGGGCTACTTCAAAATAACCAACTTCTACTTGTTGTGTTCTATAAAAGGGCAGTAGAATGCGTCAGGAGGGAGCACCTCAGTGGGCTGGCCACGGTGTTTCCAAGGAATCACCACCATGTGACAGGCCTTGTACAGAAGCAAGCTGACAGTGAAGGGAAGGGGATCTGGAAAGGAGTAGAGGCAGAGAAAGGAGGGAGCCAGAGAAGGATGGAAAGAGAAAGGAGAGAGGAGGCGGCCAGCCTGGAACACATGGGAAAGAGAGATAGGAGTTGGAGATGGAGAGCGAGGATAGACAGAGAGACAGACAGGTACACACACAGAGAAAGGGGGAGAGAGGGGAAGAGGGAGAGAGGGAAGGAGAGAGGGGGAGAGAGAGAACACATACATAATGGGGATAGCCAAGAAGTTCTTATACCCCAGGTTGGCTTACACCTGGCAGGCAGCTACGCAAGCTGTTGCTAGGTAGCTGTTGGGTAGAGCCTAGAGGAACCACCAACACTACCTACGTTTCAACAGAACCACTCAGTAACATGGAAGGCCCTTTGTTCTTTATCCAAGGGAATTAACTTTCCTGGAAAAAGAGAACTAAAATGTTTGCATCCTTTTCTTTAATACATAAAAGGAAAGTAAAAAGAAGACACGATTTTTCCTATAGCTTCAAATTAGCCAGAGGTGTCCCTTGCTCCTCTGAAGCCTGGGGATCAATCTGCTCCTCCCTTGAATACGGCAGGAGCGTAGCGTTTCTAGTCCTCTCTCACCTCTGCTCTTCATGATCTGATTCAAAACAGTGCTAGTAGATGGGCAAGATCACAGTGGCAGGCAGTGGGGATGCTGGAGAGGAGAGCCACCCCACAGCCCTCGAAGTGCTGTACCTCCACCACCCTGCCCCCCGACTCCAGCATGGGCCACTCAGCGCTTCTGCCTGGCTTCTAGGGGCATGGATACACACCCCCACACGGATGTATCAGACTACTTAGCACTCCATCTACACCAGTCTGCCACTGTCACTTCTGAGGGACAGTTCTTTCTACCACTTAATCTCTGTGGCATAAGGAGGCAGATGGGGAACTGGAGGGGGGAACCCTAGTCCCCAGAAATGCAGCAGTGGAGTTATCTCTATACCCATCCTTTAATGATTAGATATTTTCTGCCACAAACTACAAAGCTAACCAGAAACCCACCCACTGCTCTCAGTGCTATGGAGAAAGCCAGGAAGGGTGCCAGAACTCCCAGCATTAAAAGCAAACAAACAAAAACAAAAAACAAAACTAAGCTAGGCTCGGCGTGCCAAGCCTGTTACCCACAACTGGGAAGGCTGAGGCAGCTGGGTCGGTACCTCAAAGCCGGGTGTGGGTACATAGTAAGTTTGAGGCTGCATAAGACCCTGGTTTGTCTGTCTGTCTTCTGTCTGTTTAAATAGCAAAGGCATTTTGGATTATCTTTGAATGGTTGTTTCCACTTGGTGGTAACTAACTCAGATGAGAAGGGCCTGCGGAGGTCGTGGTGGCAGTGGCATCAGCTGCAGCGGTGGCGGCTGCTGTTGCTTCTTCTTCTTCTTCTTCTTCTTCTTCTTCTTCTTCTTCTTCTTCTTCTTCTTCTTCTTCTTCTTCTTCTTCTTCTTCTTCTTCTTCTCCTCC
>NC_034603.1:46798412-46817936 GCF_900095145.1 Mus pahari
GCCTCCCAAGTGCTGGGATTAAAGGCGTGTACCACCACTGCCCAGCCAGACTAGAGACTTCTAAAGCCTTTCTCTGCTAGCATGTGAGACCTGTTACCCAGCAGTGAGCACCCTGGTGGCCAGGCTTTCTCAATGAGCCAGCCACCCTGCACATGAAGTGTGCAGTCTTGCGACTCTTAGGGCTGATGTGGGGACTCCACGCTAAGGAAAGTTCCAAAGGCAAACATGCTTGAAGCAGGCGGATTAACAGAAGAAAAGAAAGTATCTATGGCTGCCCAGCCCCCAGAGCGAGAGGAGCCCCGCAAGCACCCCCACCCCCAGGAGTGGTCCTGGCATCAAGTCTCAGCCAAAACAACTCGGAGCCCCCAGACCTCACACGCAGATGTGACTCTCCCGCTCACCAAGACGGCACAGCACAGGGGAGTCTGTTAAACCAGAGTCACTGCCATGTACGCTGGGGACCACAAGAGTTAGGGACCAGCCTGCCTCCTGCTTAAGGGGAACTCATGGGAAGGGCCTCTGGAAAACCCTCTCTGGCTGCCCACCCACCTGGAGAAGATGGCCATCTGAAAGCTAAGAACAAAGCTGGCCTCCCTCTGCTATGCCATGGAGAGCTGGAGCAGGGAAGGAGGCTGAGAAGCCCACAGGGCTTCCAGAACTGCTACTCACTCCAGCTGCTGGACTGAGATAAAATATGCTAAGTAGACGCTGAGAGAAGCCATATGCCCCAGCCATGGACCCAACATGCCTTGGGCCTCACACGGGCCACGAGCGGGCGGCAGGGACACTTGCCTCCTCGGCTCTCTCTGCTGCTTTCCCTCAAACCATGACTTATGTTTTCCAGTGAGTGACATTAAATTATCCTTTCTGGTAATAATGAGAAAGCAGGGCCAGTTGCAAGCTGAGGTCAGCCCAGCCTGTGACAATTAAGCCGTGCCATTAACAGGAGCCTGCTAGTCTCCGCTCTCTGTAGCAGAAGGCAGGGAAGGGTCTAGCCAAATACACCCTCATCCTGCCTCCAGCAGCCGGCAATGGCTAGGGTCACAGGTCACGCTGGGTATCAGATGGTATACTGGGACTTACCAGCAGCCACGGGGCAGCCTGTGTCTATACTTAGAAGCACATGCGGGCCAGCGAGAGGACAGTAGTTATGCCAGGGTCCACTCTGCCTGGTGTGGGTAACATACACACAGACTGGACCTCCAGCCAGAGTAGAGGCGACAGTTGGAATGAGAGCATACTTAGAGCGAAACTCTTAGCAGTGGGATGGAAGCAGCTGCAAGGGGCTCCCAGGAGGCCTCTCCTCCTCCTGCCCCTCAGTTCCACCTCTACTTCAGGCTCCTCAGCAATGCAAGCCAGGCACTTTCCAGGACTGCCTGGTACAGCTCTCTAGCGCTAGACTGCACACGGTACCACTGTCCAGCCTCAGTGCCACCCACCAGGGCCTGCCTCATAGCAGTCTCCCAGACCCACTTGGGCACAGAAAGGCTCCTTCTGCCACTTTGCCATGACTGTACCTGAACGTCCCCAAGATGGCACTGTAAATGAGTGGGTGTGGCCATGTTCAAATGACACTTGGTGACGCTCAAACTTGAATTTTATACCATTTTCATCTGTCACAATATATTTTGCCCTCCCCTTTCTGCCAGTTAAAAATGAAAAAACAAAAAACAAAACAAAACAAAAAACCAAAAAGCCTTCATTCTTTAAACAATAGTGGACTAGATCTGGTCTGTGGACCAGAGTTCTTTAGTCCCGATCAAGTGGGCTTATTCAGTTACTCTGTAAGTACTTGACAGCTATGTCTGGCTTCATCCCCCAGAGGCCCCATTGTTCTTCCTTTCCTGCTTCCCCTCGAACCAGCATCCCTGGTCCCACCCCAGTACAACGTCAGCAGGAAGGGGTCATCCAGGACAGGCTTCCGGCCAGGCCCACACCTGTCACTCAAAAACCACAGCCTGTGCCCACATTTCCAAACCAACCTGTTCCACTGCCAGTTGAAAGCGTCTAGACGTGGTCCATGAGAGAAACACACATGTACCCGTGCTTGGGGGAACCAATGCTTTCCTTACCCCACACCCTCCCAGAGTAAAGAGAAGGTTGTGAGTTCGATGCCAGCTTAAGCTACAGAAGGAGGCTTTCTCAGAAAATAAATACCATTATCCACAAGACTGCCACGCCTACTTCAGTGGTGGCTCGCAACAGGCCTGAAACCTGGAATGAGTCCTGAGGAAAAAGAGTCTCAAGGAGATTCAGCCTCCTGGAGTCCTGGCATTTCCAATAATCTATATACACGAACCCTATCCACATGCTAGTATGATGTATGCTCTCTTCCAGTATTATTAATGCCTTTAAAGATTGAATTTTTACCATAGGTGAAGTTTCCTTAAAGCCAGTGTTCCAAAATCCTGAAAATTCCTTAAAGCCAGGAGCTCAGAATTCAGCAAGAAGGTTACCTATTCATTAACATTCTAATTCACTTCTAGTAAAGNCAAGTGAAACCGATTAAGCATCACAAAGAACAGAGCCAAGCNCAGGGCAAAGCTTAGAGNNGTANACCNGTGNANNNTNCNTTCATATGCAAGTATTTACCAAGGCCTAGGAAATAGGGGGGGATGTGGTATTGCATTATTCATGAGATCTGCCAGAGCAGAACCCCCCAAAACAGGTTCTTCTGCTAGGCCCAAAGGAACAGCATAATGGAGGATTTACTGGGGACCCCTGACAGTGGGGTTTAACTATTGACTAGCATTGCTACCTAAACCCTTGAGTGACATTTTGCTTCTGGGGAACTGGCAAGTGAGAAGCTCCCATAGTGTACAAACAGCTATGCAGAGGGGGCCAGAGGCCCTCCCGACCCTCCTCTGCTCTAAGACACAGCTCCGGATCATCGGGCTTCCCTGGCCTCCTTTGTTGATACAACAGGCATTACGAGCAGGTGACGGCTGGGTGACAAATGACCATATGCTGTGCCAACCACATCAAGGCACTTCTTGAAGGCAATGGGGAGCTGTGACAAAGTTGGGCCTGCCCCAGAAGTTCAGGGTGCCGGAAAGGACAAGCTAGTCTGAAGCATTTCCTATGGGCAACCTAGCCCTCCTGAGAGTCGGCTGAGTCCCTGACATAGTACAGGGACATTGCCATGTCTCCAGTCATCTTTACTGTCTGCTGGTCTCAGTGCCAAGGACTAAACCCAGGAGTCTTGCATATGCTAGGCGGAAGCTGACGTATATCCCCAGCCCCAGTTCTTCCCCCCTTCATACCTGCATCTACCACCTCCAGGTTTGCAGGATTCTCAGAACAGCTGGCGAGTTCCGCCGCACCATAGTGTACCCAGTGTAGCAAGTGGATTGCAGCTACATGCCTGACCCCAAGCTCCAATCCCACAGGACCAGGAGTCTAAGCACAGACCCCTCCAGCGATCACCACATCGGTCGCCAGCACGGAGGTCTGTCCCAGCACAGACTGAACTGGGTTAGATGCAGGCAGGAGCCCAGGGCTGGAGACCTGAGAAGCGGATTCTCTGTCTACAGACAAGGGTTCATTGTCTCGGAGCTCCCCTAAGGCGCCCGGACAGGAGCAGCTAGAGACCTCTCAGGCGACCCAAGGGCAGGCAGTAGTTTTCCAGGGCTGCTGAACACTAAAGGCCCCACAGCAGTACCGGGCTTCAAAGCTATGGAAGCCCAACAAGGCTTCTGAGAAGGTGGCTAAGACCCAAGCCAGAGGGGCTGTCGCCATAGCTACCAGGTTCTGAGGACATGAAAGGAGCCAGTGGATACCCAATAAAATAAGGAGAAACCCATGGCCTGCCAAAGTCAGAGGCAGACTTCAAAGGGACCTTAGAGATAACTCGGCCTACAAGTGAATTTACAGAGGAAGAAAAAAAAAAAAAAAAAAAACCACCCAGGAAACCTGAGGAGGAAACCTGCCTGTGTTAGCCAAACAGCTGCTCTGGGACCAGGCCCCGGTTATCTGCATCCACAGGAACTAACCCCAGACCAGGCCGCGCCTCATGGCGGGCCTCCCAAAGTCCATGAACTAATGGGAGCCACAAGAGAGAAGGGGAACACAGAGAGACAAGGCTGGGGTTGGGTGGCCGGGGCAGCCCTGGGAAGCTCTGTGTGACTGTCACACAGGAAGCGGGAAGGAGGTGTCACTGCATTCAGCTGAACAAGGAGGCAGGGTTATTATACAAATAAACAAGGGGCAGGGTTTATGGGGTGCAGCCCTGTCAAGGTGACAGGTCTAGCTAATGTGTCTGGGGGGAAGCAGCCTTAAGGCCATAAACATGGGGGAGGAGTAGGGCAGACATTCTCTGTGCACTGTTAACACTCACACTTGATTCCACAAGGGAGGCTTTGTCATTTCTGTCCCAGCCTGCCGAGAAGGTTTTCCTATTTTCCAAGGACCCCAGAGACTCAGGACTTCACCCACTCAGGGTCTTCTCTGCTCCCAGCAAGCCCTCCCTACCCATTTGTCAAGGCACCATTCCTTCCAGGTCATCTGAGCTGGTACCACACAGAAGCTGAGGGGAAGTCCCTGACTCCTGCGCTGAGCCTCTTCTCCAAAGACTACTGCCCAAGTGGTGCCAAGCCACACGCTGGGCTTGTGGGGCCAGAGCCCTATGTAATCCAAAGCAATCAGTCCTAGGGTGTCACTTTAGAACCTGCCAGGTCCCTAACACAGATGATAGAGGGGAACAAATCTTGCCCACTGTACCTTCCCCAACTCCGGTGACAGGAAGACGGGAACCTCGAAGCACCCGCTGTGTCCACCAGCTTAGCTTCCAAGACAAGGGCCAAGGTTTACAGGGCCGTGGCCCACAGATTCTTACACAGCCTCTCAGTGAGCTTCCTCCTCCTCCTCAGTTGAACCATGTAAGCAATGGTTATGGGAACTGCCACCACTAAGTAGCCCCGGCATTAAGGGCTTGCTAGCTATAAAACAGACTGTTCCGTTTCTCATCCTGGGCCACTGCAACCTGGGCCTTGGCCCCCATTTCTCTCCAGTCAACATTTAGATTCTCTATGTAGCCCAGCTTCCCTGTCCCGACCGACCAGAAGACTAAAGGGTAAGGCGAGCTCAACCCCTCATAGCAGGAATAGGTCAGGTCCCGTGGATACGGCAGGCTCAAAACAAGTGTGTCCTGTTTCAACCAGAAGCACGAAAACAGCCAACCCCTTCATTATAAAGATGGGGGCCATCAAGGTCTAAGACTCGGACGGCTCCTTAGCCATTCTTCATCATAAGGGAGGGAGGGAATGGAACATGACCCGACAGTCACCTCCCCTAAGGTGCATGCTTTTCTGGTGTGTTCTATAGTGGGCTGGCAAAGCAAAGACGCAGGCAGGGTCCAGCCAAAGGGACCCACTCTGAGGACCAAGGGAAGGCCCTCTGCTGCCTACCTCACAACTCTCATCTGGTGCAGGCCGGCTTGAGTCTTGGGCTTCTCTCAGCAAGGTGGGTGGTGGGGCTTCTGGGTCCCTTGACGCCTTTGTGATCACCCAGCTCCACAGGCAGTGCATGGTGAGGGGGCCTGAGCACTGTCCCACGGAAGAGCAAGGCAGGGAGAGGGGTTTCTGTTTTCATTACTAGCGAATGGTCACCGTAGCCAAAAATAGTTTGTGCCTGGGAGCTGGGGAGTCAGCACATACTTCCCAGAGCAGGTGCTGGGCATGAGGCGGAGACAGAGGCTCTGGGCCGCCTCATGGCAGGGGGTGGGGACCCAGGACACCAGAACCCAGCTTTCCCTGCCTCACTGCCTCCCTGCAGGAACTGAGTCAGGGGGGACACCGCTCTCTCTCACCTCCCATGAGTCATCTGGGGACTCCCCACCTCCACATGAACTGCAACTACCCTTTAACCCCCATAGCCTCTAACACATTCAGGGTGCACAAGAACCTTGAGAGTTACAGCATGCCCTGGAGAGCAGATAAGACAGCAGCACCAAAGGAGCATGTGGTGGTTGTCACACAGCTAGAAGTGACACAAGGACCAGTGACCCTTCCTGTCTCAAAATAAGAAAAAAATGAGGACTCCAGGGCAGGGTGGACTTCCAGTGTCTGGGGGCAATTTCACTTTCCTTTTTAAGTTTTTCTGTACTTTCTGATGTTCTTAAAATCAATATTTATAATTAGATTTGGGGGATGCCTCTCTAAAGCAATAAATAATTGTTTTAAATATAAATAAAATTAAGGGTACTGTGTGTGTGTGTGTGTGTGTGTGTGTGTGTGTGTATTAGTTGGTGAAGTGCTTATCCCACAGGCCTAAAGACCTGAGTTCAGAGCCCTAGAACTCAAGCAGAGAAAGGCAGGCAAGGTGGCCCACAGCTGTCATCTCAGAGGTGGAGATGGTAATTTCCCTCCGACTTGCAGGCGATTCAGTGAGTTCCAGGCTCAGTGAGACCCTGTCTGGACACTGTGATGGAAACCTATAATTCCAGTACTTGGGAATGTGGAAGCATGAAGGTCACACGATCAAGGCTAGTCTTGTCTACATAGTGAGTTCAAGGCCAGCCTGCAATCATGAGATGCTATCACAAAATGGGGGGGGAGCCTCCACCCAGGCTGAGCCCTTTGACCTCTGCTTTCCATCTTCTTAACCCGTCTGTGAGCATGTGACCAAAGCCTATCCAATCAGAGCCCTCCCTGTAATGGCAGCTACAGTTCAAAGGGAAGCAGTTTAAGGTCCCTTTGACAGGCACAACTGCAGTGAGAAGCATGGCTGGCTGAGCTGCCATGGTCCTGCATGCTGGCACACAGGGCTGTTCCCAGGAGACACATCCTAATTGTACGGCTCCTGTACACACCCCTCTCTGGGCTCATGCCTTAGGTCCACTGGGTAGCTACATTTACTACGGAGAAGCACCGACTAGTGGGAGGAGTGTGCATCTGCTTTACTTGGTAAGTATTGACTGTCCCTGGTACCCTGCCCTTTTCCTATCTATCCATCCTTCATCCCAATCAATAAAGAGCTGTGTGTGCAGAGGACTTTACTCAGTACTTGGGGATATCAGAGTGAGTATAATATTGTTTTGTTTTGTTTTTTTTTTTTTTTTTCAGCAAGAACTAAAATAAAGAACAAATTCAAAACTAACTACAATGTGTAATTGAAATTTGTGATCGAGTGCTATGGAGAGTATTGCGCATGGCTGTGGAGAGGAGGGGAGGCATCTGGTTTAGACAGGGCAGCTTCGCTAGAGTCCTGACTTCTCAGCCCTGCAGAGGAAGAGGAGACACTAGGCTGAGGACATAGACCCATGCGGGCAGAAGACATGAACATACGAGGGCCTGTGGCTGTTACAGGAAGCAGCCTGCCTTGTTCTGATGCCTGGGCAGAGGGAAGAGGCAGGAGGTGTGGAAGAATTCGGACACTGCATACTTCAGGGTCTTAGGAATGGTGCCAGGGCCTGACTTTATGCCGAGTGTGACTGGATCCCGACGCAGGACTGGACTCAGAAAAGCTAGCTTTCTCGATGTGGCCTTAAAGCAAAACCACTGTGGGCTCATGAAAAATGAAGGGGGGGGGGAGAGACGTGGATCTGGGAGTGACGGAGTGTGCGGACATGGATCTGGGAGTGACGGAGTGCGCTGCCAATGGAACAGATGCAGATGGGTCTGGGACATGCATGGAAACAGAGCCCGTGGGAGCTGCGAGCTGAGTGTGGGGGCAGAGGAGGCAGAAGGGACCAGATGTGTGTGACTCCACGTTTCTCACCAGAACAACCAGCAGATGTGAAAATGGGCACAGAGAAGTTAAGGGACTTGCCCAAACACACAGCTGGCTGATGGCAACTCAGATGGGCCACCTGTCCAGCCTTGGTCAAAGTGGGGTATGCTTTTGGGAGCAGGGGACCATGAAATTTACCTGCTGCTAGTTATTGAAAAGAAGGGTGACAGACTAAGGATAGATAGATCAGTGATTGAGCGTGTTTGTACAAGCATGAAGACCCAAGTTCAAATCTTCAGAACCCGCATAAAAAAAAACTGAGCGTGGCTATGTGCACACCAGGAGCCCCGGTACTGTGTGGGTAGAGACAGGATAGTCATTGGGGATTGCAGGCGACCAGTCAAGTTCCAGGTTCAGTGAGAGATCCTGCCTGTAAGGAGTAAGGTAAAGAGTGATAGAACAGGGTATCCAACACCCTCTGGGCCGCCACATGCACACAGCACCCGAGCACACACATGAGCACGACATAAAAGGGAGCCAAGGAAGAAATCGTGACTTACGATAACTGAAGCAGGGTAGAGTTGACACAAACATTTCCCTAAGCAACCTGGCTCATCGGATCTCTTGTAGAGCAAGCCTCTCTTCACGGCTGCCCTCCCCAAGGAGGAGGGAGTACACATGCAAGCTGGCAGCTTGGAAGCTGGCAGTGTCCAGAGGAGACTCAACACACACTACTCCAAAGGCCTGGGCCACAGGCACATGCTGTTATCCAAGTCCAGCCTGTGGCCCGCAGACACATCAGCCCGGAAATAGCTGCCACAGTGACTGGCAAATTCAAGGGCCCCAGCGATAGCTGGAGTGCCCTTTTCACTCACTCAGATATCCGCGCTCCTGTGACAGCTCAGCCCAAGGGGCAGAAAGGCTTTGGGTGATATTCGAACTCAAATATTCAGAAAGTATGCTAATGTGTACACACTGGGAACAGAGCCACAACTGCAAGAGCGAGATTCCTGTCCTTATAGCATGTGCAGTCTACACTCAGTGACGTAGAACTCCAAAGAACTAGGAGATGGGTATGTAGTTCACAGCACCACACAACACAGAGTTATACGGCACGCTCTTACCCTTGACTCTTTACCGACCGCCTGAGTCCAGTGGCTCTCCTACCTCAGAAGCTTAATAGATAATTGGTTCAGGATCAGAAAAGATACATTACCCCATGAGCTGGCAAGTGGCAAATACTTAGAATGGTGCCCTTTATACAACCTTCCTGTCTTTGAAGCCACCCTTCCCAGGCCAATACAGTCACAGTCAGTGGGAGGCCAAGATGGCGGCAATGGTCAGGTGCTCATCCCAGAGAAGGTCGAGAGGACAGAAGAAAAGGGGAAGAGAATCCTGCCACAACATAAAGCCCTTTACCAGATCCAGGGACATCCTCAGCTCAGAAATGCCAGCTACAGGAGCCCATGCAGGGGCAAACGTTGAGGCTCTGTGCTGGACCACAGGTTCTGGGCAGCATCTGCCTCCTGCCTGCTAGAACTGATCCCAGCTGGCCCTTCCCACTTCCTTTAACAACTTCCAACAGGGAAAATGCTAAAGGGGGGAAAAATGGCTCCTGGCCAGCGGGTTCTGAAGTCATTTCCCTACTTGCAGCCAGAAACCCAAGCTGTGATGTTTAGACTTACCCTGTGGGGCAAGGGTGGCTGGAAACGGTCAGTATAAAGGGGTGGGGTTTGCCTCTGACCCGTCTCTGGGCCTTAGGGCCCCCACTGGCAAGCTGCTGCCTTCTCCTTCGCATCTCTCCAGCAAGCCCATGCCACACTCTGCCTGCTCACCAGTGGGAGCTTTGTTTTCCATAAAAGAATTCCAGTATCCAACCTTCCTCCCTAGGGCTCACACATGCTTCAATTACCCCCCTCAAGTCAAACCCAGGCCCTCTGCTCCACTCACACAGAGCTCCTGAGCTGGCCCAGGCTCCTCCCCAGGCTCCTCCCAGCCTTTCTCCCTTGTATCCTAGGAGCACAGCTCTGGCTTTTTCCAGCCTCAGGGTCTCTACAGATACTGTTCCCTTGTCTGGGTGCTCTTCCTGCCCTTCTCAGGGTATGAACAGCGATTTCTCTGGTATTGCCCGATGTCTTTCTGACGTGGTCTTTCCTTGACTGCCTGGGATAAGTCTGTCTTAGCCTCACACATCTCATGCTGGCTTCCGTCAGAGCACTTTATGTCAACTCTCAAGTTGTGTTTTACCCAAGCCTGGAGCCCATGAGGCAGAGAGTGTCACAGCATCTAATCTCTTGGCTTAAACCCTCTTAGGCAGCTCAAGTGCAGTAACAGCCCAACATCCACATACTTTAAAACTCTTGATATTGAAGTGGTTCTCAACCTTCCTAATGCTGTGACCCTTTTATATGGTTCCTCATGTTTTTGTTGTCCCTGCAAGCATAAATCATTTTGTTGCTACTTTGTAACTGTAATTTTGCTATTGTTATGAATCATAATGTAAATATCTGATATGTGACCCCCTGTGAAAGGGTCATTTGATACCCCACCCCAAGAGATCACAACCCATAGGTTGACAATCACTGATATAGAACCTTGAAGAATTCAGTTTGTCTGTGCATCTAAGACATCATTTCCTGGACACACTGGAGGGGGCAGAGCCTTCTCATCACTGAGGTCCTATTAGGCAAAGCATCTGTCCAGGGTGGGGAAAGAAGAGGAATCCCAGATTTCCAGGTAAGGAAAGCCATAGCTGTGGGTGCAGGGGTGAAGCCACTCCCCACCACTGCCCCTCACCACCTGCAGCAGTCAGGAGAGCAGGCCCTGGGGTCGTTGAGAGCCATGAGCTGGCCCTGATGGCGAAGGCACAGGTGAACCAGTTCCGAGGGTATGAGAGTGGAAGAGCTGCTCCAGCCGCTCACCTTCAGCAGCACCAGGGAAAGTGGGCAGAGCCTTGACTAATCAGCACAGTGGAGCTGGTTCTTGGACGCTTGGGTGTGAATGAGCCTCCAAGAGCTGACCCTGCCCCTTGCCAATGGTAGCCCTGGGTGACCTAGCTGGGGCAGTGCTGGAGAGGTGGCCCTGGTGGTGTAGATAAGGGAGAGCCATCACGCTGACCAGCTCAGCTGCCACCCAGGCCCAGATCCAGGGCTCTGAGTTGCCCCACACCAAAATTTATATAATCCGCAAATGGTTGGGGAGTGTGAAGGTGCCAGTCTTGCTGATCCAAAGCTGCAGGGATCTCCATGACACAGAACAACAAGATAGCCAGGAGACCCAGTAAGGACCCAATACTGATGGTGTCACAGAAGCCCGAGATCTCAAACACAACCAATGACTCACTGCAACAAACACTTGTAAGTGAAGATGTGTGGATAGAAGGGTATACTGTTGGACACACTCTGACGGAGAGATGTTTTCTATGCTTTTGGTTTTGTTTGTTTGTTTGTTTGTTTGTTTTGGGTTGGTGTGTGTGTGTGTGTGTGTGTGTGTGTATTATTTTCGGGGAAAGGTTGTAAGGGCAAAGAGCAGATGTGAGCGAGTAGGGGAGATGAGCAGAACTGGGGTGCATGATGTCAAACTTACAAAGATTCAATAAAAAGTTGTTTTTTTGTTTTTGTTTTTGTTTTTTTTTAACAATCTTAAAATAAAAGAAGAGGCACAACAGCCTCTGAGCTGTGGAGGGCTGGGACACACTCAGGTGACAGGCTGACTAGTTTTATGTCAACTTGACCCAAGCTAGAGTCATCTGAAAGGAAGGAGACTCAACTGCAAAACTGTCTCTGTAGGATTGGGCTGTAGACACGACTATAGGTCATTTTCTTAATTAGTGACTGATATGGGAGGGCCCAGCCCGTTATGATTGGGGCAACCCTGGGCTGGTGGTCCTGGGTTCTATAAGAAAGCGGGCTGAGCAAGCCATGGAGAGCAAGCCAGTAAGCAGCACCCCTCCACTGCCTCTGCATCAGCTTTTCCAGGTTCCTGCCCTGCTTGAGGTCCTGCTCTGAATTCCTTCAGTGATAAACAGTGATGTAAAGCATGAACCAAATAAACCCTTTCCTCCCCAAGTTGCCTTTGGTCATGGTGTCTCATCACAGCGATAGTGACCCTAGCTAAGACAGGTAAGGACAAATGAGTCCCAGTGCAGAGTCGCCTCGGCCTGCCCGTGTAGCTGTTGCTCCTTGCGAATGTGAACTAATTAAGTAATAAGGCAGTGTCTTGCTATGCAGCCCAGGTTACCTTGGAATTATGTAGCCCAGGCTAGACTCCAACTCATAAAGTTCCTACTCTATCTTCCTGAATCCTAGGATTAAGGGTGTGTGCTATCATGGTCCTGGCTTGACATCCCTCTATCTTTACCCACCAGGAAAGATATTGCCTGGAAAGTGACCAGAAACACTGTCCAACCCTGCGGCATCAAGTTAAGGTGATGGCTGGGCTCACCCTAGGGAGGCAACCTTGTACTTCCCACGGCCTCACACATACATGATCTTGCTTATGTCTTCCTCAGACATAAAGCCGTAAAGAGTCACGGTCAGAACAATATTCAAGAGGTGGAAGGGACAAATCCTACCACAGAAAGACCCTCACCCACCCAGGAGGCTTCAGGAGATGCCCTAAGACACATGGCCCTGTGGTGAGATGTCAAGGCTGGACTCTTCAGCTGCTAGGCACTCTAGACCCGGCATGCAGAGGGACGAAGAGATGCTGAGAGGAGCCTCATCATTCCCAACCTCTGTCCCCGCTGATTGCTGTCCATTTCTGCCACCCTTTGACCGGAAAAGACTTGCCAGAGACTTCCCACCTGCCAGGTGCCCTGGGGCTAGCTAGGTACAGAGCTTTTTCAGGTACGTGTGGCTTCTGTGGGCACAGGCTCACAGGTTTACTCTTATGCTGATGTCACTGTGAGAACTTGTGTAAGTGTGTAACTTGTGTAAGCTCATTGAGTGTGTGTGTGTGTGTGTGTGTGTCTGGGGAAGGCCTCTGGGGGTGGGAGGGAGAAGGGATGTCTCTGTTCCTACTGCAGCAGGCTAGCTATCTGCTCTTTCTAGGGAACAGTCCTGTATCTATCACTGAGCTGCATCCCCGGCCCACTGTCAGACATCCTGAAGAATTCTCTCACTATTGTGCTGTAAAAGAATGAGGTGGATTTTCTGGATTTACACAAAGGCGAGAATAAGACTGACATCATGCAGAATTCATACTGCATGATCCCATTATAGCAAACAAAAGGCAGGAAGGGAACAAGCAGGAGCTGTCAAGTGTCAATGAGTGCAGCGTGCATGGAGAAGCCTGGCCAGGGTACCTGGCAACTGCTAACAAGGTGCTTATCTCAGAGCACAGGAACAGGGAGGCCTCCGCTTGCTCACTCCGCAAACAATCCCTGCCACTGCACGGGGTGGAAAGCACTCGAAAGGCGCTCTGCATCTCGGCATCCATGGGCCTCTAATTTGTGCCCCGATCACTTCCTGCGTGGGATAAGCGACAGCAGCAAACACGCAAGCAAGGCTGACTCGTGAAAAGCCACAAGCAAAGAAACCTGACTTGGGCCTGTGAGGCGAAGATGTGCTTGTGGGGGAGGGCTCCCAGCTGTGCCCACAGGACAAATGCAGGACATGTGTTCCCCAGGAGACCAATGGGAAAGCACTGAGAAGTCCTTTCTGAAGAACAATGGGACTGAAGTCACTGGAGAAGACATACAGCAGAGGCATGGACCAGCCTGGTTGAGGGCTTCAGTGACAGAGGCAGCGCAGTTCCAGGAAGCCTCCCGACCGCCTCACAGGACACAACTCTACTGCCCTGGCTTCCCTCTGTCTCTCAAAGCCTGAGGAGAAGGCTGAAAAAAACTACCTGAACCTTTCCTGATATGGGTAAACTGAAGTTCAGAGGGAAGAAGTGGCCTGCTCTGGGATACACAGGGAGAGAAGATCGAGGGGCCCTTGGGACACCCACAGCACCTCAGATTCTGGGTAGAGGGGAGCTGAGTTCTTAGGTCTGTATTCCTCAGAAAAGACTCTCTCCAGTTCAAACTTCAGAGTCAAGCAAACGGGGGTCTCTCTAGAAGGATCTACATTACTACAGAGACCTCTAGCCAGCTTTCTGGAGAGGCTGACAGGTTCTGGGACCTCCCCATGGCAGGCTGGGATACTGAGTGAGGGTTGGAGTGATCTCAGGGCATCCACAGGACCTCAGTAGGAGTCAAGTTGTCCTGTGGACCCTTTGGGGAGTTGTTAGCTTCCTTAACATTAGGTGGGCCAAGATACTAGGGCAGGCAGGCCAGGCAGATAATGTTGCTTAGCTTCTAGTGCCCATGACCTAGGGCCAATCTGGCACAGTAAGAAGCATGCTATTGTGTTAAAAGTCCAGGCCTCTTTCAGGGTGGAGGGCTCAGAAGGACTGACAGCCCTGGTCTTTATGACAGAGTCTATGTGCACAGACACATCACTGCTTAGGAACACCCAGAGAATGGATGGAAAAGAGGAGCTCCTAACTATTGCCGAACAAGCTACTGACATGGGGGAGACAAGGTGGAAGATAGCACCTATCCACACATGAAGATGGGCAGGACATAATTTCTGCTTGAGCAGCTGGCTTCTGAGTTGTCAACTGTCTCCAGGTGAGAGGTCACAGGCAGCAGGCAGTGTTCCTGTCTTCTCACCCCCACCCTCTGTTCCTAGAGCCCTCTGTCCCGAAGGACATCCTGGCTCCCATCATCCACTCGGCCTTGGAGCCCGGTGGCCCATCCGTTCCTCAGATCCACAGGAGTTTGCTGATCACTGAGCACACAGCTCTGCTGAGTCATTTGGGGCTTCATGAGTCAGCCAGGGCTTGACTCAGCACTAGCTACAGCTCGACCTGGGCGGGAGACCTCTAACCCAGCTGCCACCACACTCCAAATTACCAGCCACTGCCCTGGGCACACTGGGCCCCATCTCCCCAAAGATAGTCTCGAAGGTCTTCAGGTATCTGCTGAGAAGCCCTTGGGGCATAAGACCGGCTGCCAAATTTATCTTCAGAGAGCAATGAGGCGAAGGGCACATTCTGGAGTCCAGCACACTGGACTCGAACCACGCACGGGTTTGTCCTTGTCACCAGCTCTGTGAACATGCCTGAACTGCTGTGTTCTCAGCTGGAGGAACTGACATAGTTCCCGGGGATGACGGAGGTACAGGGAGACTTGGGAGGGGGGCAGCATGGGGGAGGGGACAGTTTGCTTCTGCATATTCTTCAAATCTGTATACTTAAATCTGTGTCCACATTGCATGTCCAACCTCCTTCCTATAAGGCAGAAGACTGATGAGCAGGAAGGTGGGTGAGGGGACAGACAGGGGTTGTAGCTCATTACTCTCTGTGTATACGCTAGATGCACCCACGTGTGTGCGGGCGTGCAACTGTTATCATTCAAGGAGCCCGCTGTACAAGGCAGTTTTCCCCAGGCTTATTCCAGCCCACCCTTTCTGGCTACAACATGGACCATGCTACACATGAGGGTAATTGGGGCCTAGGATATCTTGGCTAGGATCCACTCAGCCTCCAACCCCATGATAGGACAGGCACATTTGCACCCAGGGATATCTCCTAGGGAAAATTCCAGAGCATTTACAAAGAGTGTCACAGTGAAACTGGTTACTGTCACATCTAATAGCCAATGGCTGGAGTTGGCTTTTGTCTGGTACTTTACCACATCCAATCAGAAAACATTAATAGAGAAACAATAAATAAGACACAAAAGTGTGAGGCCACGAAAAGAACACACTGGGTTAGCTGTCAAATAATGAGAGTAACACGTGAGATTTTTCTAGATGGCCCCATGGGTCGCGTCCTATAGAAGTACCAGATGAGTTGCGCTCTTCTTACCTTCCAATCTGGCAGCCACACGTGAAAACCCAAAACCAACCAACCAACCAACCAACCAACCAAACAAACAAACAAACAAAAACCCGGCTGAGCACAGTGACACACGTTTATAACCCAGCATCTGGAAGGCAGAGGCAGGAAGATCGTCCCAAGTCTGAGGCCACCCTGCTGCTCTACATATAGAGTTCCAGACCAGCCAGGGCTATCTGGCAAGATCCTGCCTCAAAACCAATCAACCAATCAACTACACCAAGTGGACTGAGGAGAGTAATTTTAATGTTATAAATATATGTCCTTCAACATGTCACAGACAGGGAAAGTCACACGAAGTAATTTTATACTGTTTGGTACCCAGGCTTCAGACTACAGCTCTCATCTCTAACGGCGCAGGTACCGGCCGCCTGAGACCAGTGGCCGCCTGAGACCAGTGGCCGCCTGAGACCAGTGGCCGCCTGAGACCAGTGGCCGCCTGAGACCAGTGGCCGCCTGANGACCAGTGGCCGCCTGAGACCAGTGGCCGCCTGAGACCAGTGGCCGCCTGAGACCAGTGGCCGCCTGAGACCAGTGGCCGCCTGAGACCAGTGGCTGCCTGAGACCAGTGGCTGGCCGGTCCTAACTCCTTAGAAATTGGGGACCGGGACGGGGATGGGGTAGGAAGGATAAGAATCTCAAAGGGTTGTTTAGTTAGTTTTGTTTTCCTGAGTGGCAGACAGGCAGGATACCCTTCCCTTGTTCTGTTCACCTCAGAGCCCACACTGAATGGACTTAACTGTAAGCACTAGCGAGGGTTAGAATAGAGGTAGGAGATTGTATGAGGAGGGTCAGTCTTTTGCATTTTATGAGACTTGATCTGGTCAAGCACAGCTCCCACCTGGCTGCTTCAGTCAGCTCCGAGAGTGTCACTCTGTTCCCTGACACTGCCCTCTACCCTGATGCCACCCTGTACCCTGACATAGTCTCCAAATGCACTGCTGGGTTAAGAGGTAAGGTGAGGTTGGGTGGGATGTGGACAGATGGAAAGATGAACTGAAGAAGACCACACAGTACAGGCAGTTGGGAGAGGTCACTGAGCTGAGCTCGGGCTCTTGTTTCCTGATCCCATGGCTGCTACCTGCCAGCTGTGTGTCCTCAAGTATGACAGAAGAATGGCAAAACCTTCTTTATAGAACTCTGAGCAGAATGAGATCATCTAATTTCCTTTATTATGAGCATAAGTGCTTTGTTTGCATGCATGCGTGTGCACCGCGACTGTGGAGGCCAGAAGAGGGCATCTGATCCCCTGGATCTGAAGTGACAAATGGGTGTGAGCCACAGTGTGGGTCCTGGGTCCAGGTACTGAACCCAGGTCCTCTGCAAGAGCAGTAACTGCTCTTCTTAAGCTCTGAGCCTTCTCTCTAGCCCCAAAGTTACAATGTCACGGGGCTAAATACAATGTCTGCCACAGAGTCAAGAATTCCAGGAAAGGTCACTGTCATGATGATCAAATGAATGGCCAGTTTGGTGGGGCTGTCCCAGCTTATGTGGCAATGGCACCTGGGGCACTTGCTATAGCCACAGGTCCCTGCTCCTGGCTGCTGCTGTTCCCCAGCTCCCATGCCGTCCTCTGCCCCTTTCCAAGAGCAGAGCATTTCCCTCCTCCATCTCAGCCATTCTCAAGTTTGGATGTGGTCCCCACTCATCCCTCTTGCCCCTGCCTGGGTCCTGCCGCATACCTGCACCACCTCAGGCCTCACGTTGAAGATGTACAGCCAGTCACTGAAGCGCGGGTAGCTGTTGAGCTCGGCGGTCCTGTCGCTCGGGGTCACGCTAAGCTTACTCTGCCGCTGTTTGCAGATGTACCGCACCAGCTTTGCCTGTGGGAAGTCCAGCAAAGAAAAGGTCACCTTTACGGGGAGCACAAGCACGTGGCAGCCATGTGCCCTCAGGCAGATGCCACAGATATGCTGAGAACAGAGACAGTAGGTCACGGGGACCCCCTTGCTGTCTGTTATTCACGGTGAAGAAAGACTACAAAGAGGTAGAGGAGTCAGGAGAGTCTGGGCACAAGCAGGGAGCCCCATCCTTGCTGAGGCCGGCCAACTACACCGCCTTCAAAACCAGCCCTGCAACAGGAAAGGTCGTGACTAGTCAGGATAGGAGCAAGCTAACAGAAGCCAGCCTTCCTGTTTGGGGCACAAATATGGATAACTGATAACAAAGAAAGGGCTATGAAGGGAAACTCGGAAAGATGGGGCAACCTTCCAACTGTGATTAGACAATCTGGGTGTGTGTGTGTGTGTGTGTGTGTGTGTGTGTGTGTGTGTCTGACTCCCCTCCCCCAGATGATAATAATAGAGCCTCCCTCAGAGAGTTTAAGAGATAAGCTCTCAGCCCATCACTGCACAGAAAGGCATCAACATGGTAGCTGTGATTGGGAGGGGACAGTGCTGGTAACGGCCCTTGACTGGAGTCTCCACATAAGCTATCGGGGATTTAAACAAATGGATAGCAGAAAATTCCAGACACGTGGACCTATTTTCCCAGGGGAACAATGTCCAAAGCATTCAAAAGGCTCAAGCAAGATAAGCTTGAATAAGGACAGACTGACCCGGGTCAAGCACAGAGTTCTGACTAGCACTGAGGAACACAGAGCAGAGGCTAGACACACAAGAGAGCACAGCTAGGACCTGCTTGAAGCTGCTCGCTCCAGCTGAGGCGATCCAGCAGGGTCCACAGAGGGGAGGATACCACCAACCAGAGAGAACGAGGAAGCCCGTGGCATCCAGCCAAGATGAGGATTGTGGAGACCAGGCCATTGTAACTTTCAATATTCCCCCCACAGCAAACAGCAAAAGCTTGCCTGAACTAGGTATACTGAACTAGAATATGGGAGCCCCACAAGTAACACATTAAGCCCCTCTACCACGAAGGCAGGGCATGTATCCATCTCACCCATTTCTGCCCCCTCATGCCTGGTACTGCACCTGGGTGTGACCTGGGCTCCCAAGCGGCAGAGGAAGGAAACCCCAAGGGTCTAATCTCAGGATTTCCACTCAGTCTCTTCCTCCACTCTTAAGTGGCTTGCAAACCACACCTTGGAGGGTTGACCAGAGGCAGGCCTACCTATCAGAGTGCTGGGCGAACTCAAAACTACCCTTTTCCACACTGATGAAAGAGGCGGCTAGGCTCCTGACATTAACAGTATCATCAACAATAGCCATCCATCCCAGTGAGGGGCCCACAGGCCGGACCTCTGAGGGATGAATAACAACACCTATTTTACATAGGACTTTGGCTGTGGCCAGCTGATGCGGGAAGCCCCAGCCTGCCCTAGGCCTGAGCCAGCCTGTAGGTCTCCAGTTCCACTTGTCTGCACTCCCCAAGCCATGTTCAGCCCCTCGCTCATCTTTGTGCCAGTGACCCTCTTGCAATTAATCCCTGGACCTCGGCTAGGTGTCCCTGCCCCTTCCTCAGGGAAGCCTCTAGGCCCTTGCCCAGATGACTTTCAGTCCTTCCGGCTGGTCTGGCTCTCTTCCTTTAGGTTCACAAGTGCTGCAGAGCCACAGATCTAGTCTGCATCTCTGAGTACCATCAGATGCCCAGAAGCCTGGCACACCGTTTAAAAAGATAACTTTTCCCAACATGGCCTGGGTCTCACAGCCACACTATTCCATACCCTACCACTGAGCTATACCTTAGTCTCATCTTTTTTATAAAGATGTTGGAGTTCTGGGCTAAGTATCACAAAGCAGGCCATGGGCAGGGCTGTGCAACACTGCCAGCGGGGCCTGACCTGAGTGAGGAACATGACAAGTCCCTGCTGTGCAATGACTGCTGGCAGCTCTGGGGTCCTGGAGCTGCTGTCTCCTGTGACCTCACTTACTGAGGAGCAGTGCTCTATCCTGCCCATACAAAAAAAAAAAAAAAAAAAAAAAAAAAAAAAAAAAAAAAAGAAATAATAAAGGCAGCAGCTGATGCGTGATGTTTCCCATCCCAGGGAGATGGGGCCGCTCTCACTTT
>NC_034603.1:46818025-46825827 GCF_900095145.1 Mus pahari
CCTGTGACCTCACTTACTGAGGAGCAGTGCTCTATCAGGGCTATACAGAGAAACCCTGTCTCGAAAAAACCAAAAAAAAAAAAAAAAAAAAAAAAAAGGCAGCAGCTGGTGCGTGATGGTTCCCATCCCAGGGAGATGGGGCCGCTCTCACTTTCTGTGAAAGTTCGTTTAGTCTCAGAAGCGCCAAATGGCCACTTTCTGAGACAAACCGCAGCAGGGCCTGCCAGCCAAGCCCAGGGGGTGTGCCAGGGGACTTCGCATAGATGGTGTCATTTCCTCTTTGCCACAAAACCCACAAGATCTGCATTTTCCGGAATTTAAAAGCACTGGAGGTTTGGGGGTGGGGGGGTGGCCACCAACAGAGCTTAAGAGTCCTCACCATCATTGCTAGGATGCTAGCCACAGGTAGGGCCCCAGTCTGCCCACCTCAACAGCCATTTGCATCAAGCACCACTGTTCTCCACACAGCCAGGTTTACAGAGTGTAAAAGCTCTAGTGAGCCCACAAACAAGGTGGCAGGTTCTGTATACAGCAAGCACTCACTAAGGTCCACTCTCTGCTCAAGTGCTTTGATAGGATCAAAGATCTTAGAGAAAAGCCCTGGGGCTCAGCCTCAACCTTGGAAATACAGCAACACATGGAGCTGATGCTGGTGAACTACCTACAAGAATATTTGGAACCTGCAAGAAAAATGCAAGTCCAACAGTATAACTGCAAGCTACTCAGGCCACCCTTAAAGACCTCCAGGACATGAGGAAGACTGTTAGCTCTACTTGGGTGGAACTGTCAAATGAACTAAATCCTGGCCATTCAAAATACTGTAAATATGGGCTGGAGAGAGGGCTCAGCAGTTAGGAGCACAGAGGACCAGAGTTCAGTTCCTAGCATCCGTGCCAGGAAGCTAACAATTGCCTGGAACTCCAGCCCCAGACGATCCGACCTCAGAGACCTCTGACCTCTGAGAATACAAGCACTCATATGCACATACCTATACATACACATGCACGCACACACACACACACACACACACACACACACAATCAAAAATAAGCCAGGCATGGTAGTGCACACTTTTAACTCCAGAGGCCAGTGGATCTCTGAGTTCAAGGGCAGCCAGGGCTACACAGAGAAACCCTATCTCAAAACAACCAGACCAAACCAAACCAAACCAAACACACACAAAAAGACACAGGGACATGGGGAAGACTGAGCTCTGAGACCACAGGCTGGCTGTGGTCTCACTCACTGCCTCAGTTCTCTGTGGAAAAACACAGTCAAGGGATTCCCAGTGCCAGCCTCAGTCACACTAGGGCTGATGCACCTGAAAGGCAGTCCCACACCACTGCCCACGTGGCACAGACTGGATGAGTTTCCCTATCTGTCTGCTGTGTTCCCTGTGGACTCCTCTGCCAGCGCGCTCTCCAACACCCAGGATACGGCAAGTGCTCAAGGAACAGGAGCCTGTGAGTATCACGCTCCAGCTCAGCCAGCAAGAACAACTCAGTGTACACAGGCATAAGGACCTCTGGTACCTCCACAAAAAGCACCTCTTTCCAGAGAGCTAACTCTGCAAATGACACCAGCTCCACCCTAAAGTTGCAGGGCCTAGGATTGTGAGGCCCTTTCTGTAGGAGACTTATAAATTAGAGAGCTGGACTAAGTAAGTGGCTCGGATGCTGCCTGCTGCAGGGCAACCCTGCGGCCCAAGTCTCCACGTTCAAATGCAGGGCAGGAGGTTAAGTCTATGGTAGCAGGTGTAACCGATGTAGGAATATACAGGGGGCCTGTGGATGCCAGGAACAGGCTGAGGCAGATGCCAGAGTCATTCAGAGGTCATTCAGAGGCAGGCTCCCTGGGTTATGAAAATCATGAAATTGTGCCGGTGCTCAATTACAAAGCTGGCAGTAGGAACCATGTCCCTGTTTACATGATGCCTAACTACTTCTCTTCCTGGATCCTCAATGGCAATTCTTGGAGGTAGGGATCTTTTTGGGGCAACATTCCAGTCATCATACAACTCCAGACTTAGCCAGAATAGTGGAGTATCTTTCCCCTCTCAAAACAAGCACAAGAAGCCAGCCGTGGTGGCGCACGCCTTTAATCCCAGCACTTGGGAGGCAGAGGCAGGCAGATTTCTGAGTTCGAGGCCAGCCTGGTCTACAGAGTGAGTTCCAGGACAGCCAGGGCTACACAGAGAAACCCTGTCTCAAAAAAAACAAAAACAAAAAAAAACAAAAAACAAAAAACAAAAAACAAAAAACAAAAAAACAAAAAACAATAAAACACAAGAAACCAAAAACATTACAGACTCTTACATACTTAAAAAGATTCTATTATTTTTCTTCTTCTTTTTTTTTTTTTTTTTTGAGATCAGGCTGTAGTTGTGTATGGCCTAGAACTCACTCTGTAGACCAGGCTAGACTTTATCTCACAGAGATTCGCCTATCTCTGTCTCCCAAGTGCTGGGATTAAAGGTGTGTGTCGCCACACCTGCCTTATTTTTTTATATGTGTGCATGTTTGTGTCTGTGTTCATATATGCACATGGGGGTCTCTGGGGAGTGTCAGATCCGCTGGGGCTAGAGTTAAAGGTGGCTGGGAAGCGCCCTACAGAAGTGCCAGGTCCTCTGCAAGAGCAGAAGTGCTCTTAACCACTGGGCCATCCTCCCGGTCCCCTTTCCATGCTTTGGCTGGGACGCTCATTTACTCAAAACTTGGCTCACTCGCAGGCTAAGGACACCTGCCTACCATGCCAGCCTTAGCAGAATGACAAGCTCTTCACAGTCGCTCAGCACATGCTAAGCCCACATGACACGGAGCTACATTTTACTATTCCCAGCTCACGAATGACGACACCAAGAACTTCGTTGTAACTTTTGAATCACATAGTTACAGCAATGATCTAGTCTGGTGCTCTGCCCCCGAGGCCCACATAATCTCCAAAAATATTAACTCCCGATACTTCTTCAGCTTTGCTGAGCTGTGTTGACCACTAACACTGGGGATAGCCCTGGGAAAGACTTCTCTTGTGACCCAAATCCAGCAATGCCCAGACTGTATCAGGTAGCAGTCCTGTGCATAAAAGCCACACCATTGCCCTATCTCCTGAGTGGCTCTATTCATACAAGATCATCACCATCTCTGGTCTGACTTGCAATAACCCTTGAGCTACACCTGATCCCTGGTCCCAAATCAGCTCTAAATTTAGTTAAGCCTGCCATTTCCCTGCCCGGTACCCGTAGCTACCCTTCTGAAGTCTTAGCATGTCTCCTAGCCAATGGACTAGGTCCCAGCTCACCAGTACCCTTTGTCTTTCCTCCCACATGGTTAGCAACACACACACAGACACACACACACACAGACACACACACACACACACAGACACACACAGACACACACTATTAAGTGGATGTCCATAGCAGTTCTTGCTACAGCCAAATTTCTTTTTGCATCTTTCTAACCTCTCGAAGTCAGTAGTCGGTAAAGCTCTCATGACCCATTACACCCAGCACAGTTCAATGGTTCCTAAAGCCACTGTCCCTCCTTGCTGCCCCCTCTGCCCAGGGAATGTTCCCTTCCAGCTTCCATCTCTCCAAAGCTGGATGCTTCTGGGGACTTCCTGGCAGCCCAGCTGGCTTAGTACTCTGGTCCGGCTTCTGTAGCCAACATGTTGCAAAACAGTTTCTGGGAATGCAAGGAGGGCTCAGAGGACTGAGCCACACAGATGCCGGCTCCACACACAGGCACGGGCTGACCACAGCACTGGGCCCTAGAGGTGGTCCTTGGCTCTCAGTCAAATCCTGCAGGGTCTCAGAAGGGCTGACATTAGCAGCAGACGGGAAGAGTGAGACCATCAGCCAGGGATGGAGAGGTAGGCAGCAGAGAGAACACCGGAGACCCCACACTAAGGGTTTTGCAATAACCTTCCCTGGCGGCTCCTTGGGGAAGCTGCCAGCCGTGCATTTTTACAGAGACAACCTCCCTTCGAGCCTCTCAACGAGCAGTCCTGCCTTGACGTCAAACTCCAAGTCGGGGAACTTCAAACACAAACAAACAAGTCTGCCCCAGACCACAGTGGAGATGTTCCCAAGGAGGGCTGGCTGGCGGAGAGTGGCCACAGCTGGGACCATGAAGCTTACTCCCCTGTCCACATCTGCCACCGCTGAACTCTGTGACCCGGTCCTAAGCTGTCTACCCCTCGCTGCTCCCTGGCCCTGTTGGCAGGCGAAGTCGCCCACTGGGGTGCAGTGACCCTGCCCTTGAAAGGCTCCAGCCAGCTCGCTCCTCTGCAAGCGGCAATATCCCCAGACAGCATCACAAGGTCTAACGGCTCAGGGACTGTGTACTGCAGTCAGGAAGGAGAATGGCTTGCGCAAAAGCACTTAGTGGGGCTTGCTGAGAAACTCCAAGTGTAAGCGAGGCAAGGGTGAGAGATAGCCAAGGATCGGACTTCTCAGTGACACCTACTGACCCAATCTTATTCTCCACAGAGGCTGTGAGCCTCAACAAGACTTCTCTGGCTTAAATATCCCAAGACAGCATCCACCCAAGTGGCCAGGACAGAGCGAGCAAACACACCGGCCTTTGCAAAGCAGCTCTGCCTTGGAAAGCCTGTGGGTGATCTGTCCTGGTACTGTTTTTCCAAGGTTTGCTTCCTGCCCTGCCTCATTACTCTGACCCCTAAACCCTTCCCTTTGTGCTCTTGGTCCATGAGCTCCTGGGGAGCCTCAGAGACAAGCTGGACTAAATCGGGAGAGAGCAAGCATTCACTTTATCCTCACACTCCCCATGTCCTGAAGTGACTGCCCAGGGAGGCAAGAAGAGAAGTGTGGCTGGCTGTCATTCATTCATTCAAGAGTCAAATTGCATCCTCCCAGAGTCAGGTATGGTGTCTGCCATAAGCAGAACGGTTCCCAGGATCCAGTGGGGACCAGGGATGTGTCCATAGGCATGCCTGGCTGGGGAACAGAAGAGGTGAAGAGGCAGAGAACAGATGTCATGTTCCATGAACGTCCATGACACAGAAGCTTCCGTGGACACAGATCACTAACATGTCACTAACACAGAGGTCCCTGGCGCTTTGTACTTCTGTTGGGAAACTGAGAAGAAGGACAACAGGTCACATCCTACTATGCACACATCATAGAACCTGTGTCCTGCTTCAAATCCCCCTACATACTTGTCCGAAGTTCACCAGACATGCAACACTTAGAAGAAATCAGTTTACTCCTCATGCACAGAGGTTGGTGCATATGTTCTGGGATCTCCAGGAGACTGGCCCAACTGTGAGGTGCAGCGGTGTCTGGGACATACAAGGAATCAGAGAGGAGGGCATCCCTAAAATGGAACCAGGGGCATGGCACACACTGACGGAAAGATAGGGAGGGCATGCCTATGAGCAAAGATGAGTGTCATAAAAGATTTTAAATGGGGTCAGGGGAGATAGCTGGAGATCTGAAAGGACCAAGAAGAGAAGGGTGGCAGAGCTGGCTTAGGACAATACTGGCTCCTATATGTCCTAGAAAGTTCTGTAAACTTCTACAAGGTCTTGCAAGAGCACAGCATTGAAATAGCTGCCGTCATGCAGGTATGGGGTAGGATGTACAGGGAGAAATGTGATCTGATTTGCATTTCTGAATGATCATCATTTTGGAAACCATGCGGAGAACAGATTGAAGTGGGCGTGGAGAAAGCAGAGACAGGAAAATCAAGGAAGAAGGACCCCACCGCAACTCGGCACAAGATGAGAACAAACGGTAATTTAGCTAGTGGCGGAGTGGGTGGAACAAAGAAGCAGATCCAAGAGATGTTCTATTGGCATAAGACTTCCTTCTTGCTTGTCCCGGGCATTTCTGGCATACCAGTGCTCTGGAATGCAGGAAGCGGAGCACTGAAGCTCAGAACAAATTAGGTAACCACACGGAGCCCGGGGGTGGGAGAGGGTTGTTTGATTTACTAGAACTTGGCACTTTGTGTACGCTGGGGTGGGGAAGCCTTCTGCCAAAGGGCCAACCTGGCAGGGCACAGGCTGCAGACCGATCCCACCACCCCCCTTCTAAACACAGCACCTGCCTTACCTACCAGGCAGAGGGGGCCTATGCTTGCCCAAAGCAAAAGTTGGTATTGCCCTGTACTCTATTACAGTCAGAGACTGCCCAGACTATGCCTGCTAACTGGACCAGGCCCGAGAGGGCCCTCTCCAGCCAGCCTGTCACACTGGTTCTGTCCACTCCTCTTTGCGGAGGGGAGACAGTTTTCCCCAACTTAACTGTAAAAGCCATCAGGGTTCACAGTCACATAGCCCCAAGCTCATGTCTCACTTCCATCTGCTGCTGCTCATGACTTTGGACAACTGACAGACTGTCTGGCCCTTCACTTCCTCTGTCCTAAGTGAGGAAAAAGATCTCTGGGCAGCCAAAATGTCAGGGTGAGTTTTGAGTAGCTAGCATGCTGTGGACCCCCCCAGTTCCCATTCCCATCTTCCTCCCTCTGCAGATTTTAAGCATCGTGGGAAAGGCCTAACAAGGGAACCAGGTGATGGGAGGCGGGGTGGACTTCTGATGGCTTGTGTCCAGGAACTGCTTTACTGATCTGTGGTCCCGTGTGGCAGCTACTTGTGGGACAAAGAGAGCAAGCAACTGGCTCTGAGTACAAGTGCACATAAGCTCCTACCCACACCCCATTTACAATCCGAGGTGCACCCTGTCTTAGTTAGGGTTTTACTGCTGTGAACAGATACCAAGACCAAGGCAAGTCTTATAAAGGAAAACATTTAATTGGGTCTGGCCTACAGGTTCAGAGGTTTACTCTATTATCATCAAGGCAGGAGCATGGCAGCATCCACCAAGGCATGTTACAGGCAGAGCTGAGGGTTCTATATCTTCATCTGAAGGCTGCTAGTGGAAGACTGACTTCCAAGCAGCAAGGATGAGGGTCTTATAGCCCATATCAACTCTGACAGGGCCACACCTTCTAATAGTGCCATTCCCTGGGCTGAGCATATACACCCCAAGGCCTGAGCAGGGCCTCTGAGACAGACCTACGATGGGACCAAAATGACATGACCAGCCGCTGTGTGACAATGTTTATGGTCATGCGTTACACCCTCGATGAGTTATAACGCTTCACACACAGGACACTCAACTGCTCCTCACGCCACTTGTCAGAACTTAGCTCTGTCTCCACACTTCCCTGTCGCCACAGAATGGTGTGGAGGGAGACACTCCCACCCCCACCCCCAGGAAAGCATGGCTTTGAGCTGAGAGACTAAAACACTGAATCCCAAGCAGAGTTACTATACGGTAAGCTGGGGTGCCTGGACAAAGCCATCACCCCTTCTGAAAGAAGGGGACTTGTGAAGGCCACTCAACTAGGTGGAATCTTCTCCATTAGGAATAGCATGCTCTGCTGTGGGGGTGGGGCAGTTAAAGGGAAGGGAAAGGTGACATGAAAAAATAAACAGAAGCCCAAGAAAGGAACTGCAAGGGTGCAGCGATGTCAGCTGTATGTAGGGAAGGAAAGCAAGGCCACCGACTCCAACAAGCAGAAGTCAGAAGGCTGCAGTCCCGACTTTCAGCCCCCAAAACCCGCGGCAGCTGTGCTCACTAACCAGGCAACGGGGCATGGTGGAAGTCTCAGAGAACAACGAGACTACAGACAGAGCTCTGGCTAGGAGTGTTCAGGGGGGACAGCCAGGAACCCTTGATTCTAGGAGTCCTGCAGGTATGAGTTCACATGGCCATCGCTCTGCTGTTGATCAGCTATCTGAGCACACTTAGCTTCCTTACCTGCAAAAGTGTGGGG
>NC_034603.1:46825847-46831804 GCF_900095145.1 Mus pahari
GGGGGGGGTGGGGAGGGGCGGGGAGTGGGGGAAAGCCTGCACTCGCTGTGCAGACTGAATGCTCTCATAGTTCAGCCATCTTTATCAAGGAACTTCAAACGGCCTGGCATCTCTGAAGGCAGTTAGAGACTGACTTGACGATCGCCTTAAGAGTCTTAAGCATTCTCTCGTGTATTTACAAGGCAGACCTCAAGCTATCGCTCAGCATTCCTTGACAGTGGGTGAGTGTAGGGGAGGCTGGCCCAGCTGGCTCACGCACGCCCTGAACGATGCTTTCCTGAGGCTAGCTCTCTTCCCAGGAGTTCAGGAACAGTTCAGTGGCAAAGCTAGCATGTGTAAAACAGAGTCAGGGCAGAAGTGTTCCAACATACCCAGCCATAGGGGGCCTGCGGGAGCAAGCCAAAGTGGCCTTGCCCTAGGCAGCAACAGGGGTTGTTCTCCAGGCTTAGGTTAGGGTGACACACTGACACAGATAGGCACATACACCTGTGACCCCAGAGGAGCTCTGCCTGGACAAAAAAAAGGGTGCATTTGAAAGTAAATATGCTGTGGGTGTTCAGCCCCCCCAAGAAACCAGTAGGCTCCAGGCACCCACAAAGCTGGATACTCTCAGGGCTGTCTTCCTTGCCTCATAGATAACTCATGTGATTCTCCCTACAAAGCTGATGTATCCCCATTCCAGAGAGAAATAAGCCAGGGACAAGCAGCCATAGATCAGGCAACTCATGCTGGGAAAGGAGGCAGAGGCAGTGTATCTGCCTTGGCCATTTGCTTTATCACAGGGCCGATGAAACACCATAACCAAAAGCAGCTTGGGAAGGAAAAGGTTAACTTCTGTTCACACTTCCAGGTAAGGGTCCCTCATCTGGGCAAGTCAGGGCAGGAGGAGCTCAAGCAGGAACCTGGAGGCAGGAGCTGATGCAGAGGCCATGGAGGGGTGCCGCTTACTGTTTTTCTCACTATCGATTGCCCGCCGGCTTTCTTATACCAGCCCGGGTACGGTACCACATACAGTGACCTGGGTCCTTCCACATCAATCATCAGTCAAGAAAAATTCAACACAGGCTTTGTCCCTATGTGGTGGGGGACAGTTTCTCAAGTGAGGTTCCCTCTTCCCAAATGACTCTATTTTGTGTCACACCGACATAAAACTAGCCAGCACAACGCCGGATGGCAGAAACTGGGGCACCTGCTAGTAGGAGGCAAATGATGGACATCTTGGTATGAGGATCACGAGGAAATGAGGACCCAGAGGTGAAGAAACTGAATCCAACACCACTCTGTCAGGTCCCTGTCACAGCAAACACCCTCTGCACATAACTAATGAACACCCTGCGTTGTCCCTCCTGTCTTTGACCTAGTAGACCGAAACCCTTGCCTTGGGGACAGACATTTGGGGCCACTCCACTCCACTCATACACACTGATACATCACTGATGATGCACAAACCCAGGGAGGCAGCCGCTCTGCCACATGACCAGGAGTGCCTAGAACTTTCCAGAAGGCCTGTTCCCTTCCTTGAAGAGAACACATCGGCTTCAAACCCCTGCGCCAGCACAGTCTCCTCCTCTGGGGTGCTTGGAAGCCAGAGTTCACTTCTTCCCACCCATGGGCAGAAAGAATCAGACTGAGGGCCTCCTGTTCCATCCAGATTGCAGGCACGCTGCGGACTGGCTCAGCCTTCTGGAGTAACCATCTGAGATACATGCATGTGCACACATCTTTGCGTCAGATCCTTTCATCCACACTCAGACCTCAGTCAGAGCAAGCAGAAGTGCTGTGGGCTGTAAGACACTGTGGTCCACAGGGTGAAGACACCTCGGGTCACCCCACTTTATAAGGCAGCACTGGAGCCACACCTGCCCAGGTGACCCGGATCCAAACTCTAATGACCAGGTCAGCCAGAGAACAGCTCACTTGTACGTGAGGCCCACAAAGGGCACTGAAATTCCTGTCCTCCAGTCTGTGCAGATGGCTCCAACAAGGATCAGCCAACCAGCAGGGGCGACTGGCAGGAGAATTTGCCCTAACATCCGCAGAATCAAGCCAATGAGAAAACTGAGGTCAAAACTACAGTTCGGCATGTTGTTACTGGATGTCGGGGAGCCTGTGTTCCACCTGCTGCTGTGTGAGTGGTGGCTCTCTGCTCTGCCAGCTGCCTGTGTGCCTGAGCCGTGTGTACCTTTCTGTGTCTGTGAACGTGTGTGTACACAGGTGGGGTCAGAGGTCAATGCTGAGCGCCTTTTCCTATTCCTCACCTTCTTTCTGAGACGGGAATTCTCAACAAAACTAGAATTCACTGACTGCCTGAGCCGCCCAGCCAGCGGGGCCCCAGGACCAGGATCCTCTCTCCTCTGTCTCCCCGGCTCTGGCATCTGAGCTCTTTATGTGGGCGCTAGGGATCCGAATTCAGATCCCGATGGCATGCCAAGAACTTTTCTTTAAAATGTATTCTTTTTTTTTTTTTTTTAAAGATTTATTTATTGTTATATGTAAGTACACTGTGGCTGTCTGCAGACACACCAGAAGAGGGCATCGGATCTCACTGTGGATGGTTGTGAGCCACCATGTGGTTGCTGGGATTTGAATTCAGGACCTTTGGAAGAGCAGTCAGTGCTCTTACCCTCTGAGCCATTTCACCAGCCCGCCAAGCACTTTTCTGATTGAGCCATCTTCCCGGCCCTGCTAGCTAGTTTTTAAAAGACAAAGAGTTGCACTGTATAGCCTACCTAGGCCGCTTTCAGACTCTGAGTTCTCCTGCCTGAGTCTTCAAAGTGCTGGGATTATAGGCATGCAGTGTGCCACCATGCCTGGCTCAGCTTCTTTGATTTCACAGATCAAGGGCTGATCTATAAAGCATCCAAGCGCTAGTTTACTGAAGTACTGTATTGTCTCATATAGGGACGCAAGTCAGACTCAGAGATGAGGAGGAGAACCCAGATGATATCACCCTGTTGTGCCAGCCAGGCTTCTTAGTTGGAGTTCTCAGCTTGCTCCGAGCCACTCCAGAGAGGCAGGGCTGAGGTCAGTTCCCATCTCAGCAGCCCCAGGGAGTGTTCCCCCAAAGAGTTGTCAAGAAGACACTAAGAATGGATTTCCCCTACAGCAGAGGAAGCCGGGATGAGGCGGGAAATGGAGCCAAGTGCTTACAACCAAACCTGTATAACCATTGTCACTGGTCCATCCTGGCTGCCCTCGAGATCCCTCCAAAGGCTTGGCTTCCTCTGACCTGCAGGGTTGCACCCTTGAGCAAGGGGAAGCAGGGTGGAGGCTCTGACCCTGCAGAGCATGAGCCTGTGCTCAGAGCTGACCTCCTGTGCACTCAAACTCTTGTGTTTTCTTCCTGAAAAAGGAAGCGATTTCTCAATCTGTTGCTACATGAGATACTAGGAAACCAGAAGCAAGAGACACATGGGGGTACAGACATGTAAGGGGGGGAGGGCTACAAGAGATACATGGGGTACACGCATGCAAGAGAAGAGGGGGAGAAGGCTACCGTGGTTGGTCGGTTGTCTGTGGCTCAGCTGAAGAGCCAGCAAGGAGAGAGGGGGGGCAAGGCCTTGCCTTTCAGGGCTGCTCACAGCAAACAGACCTAAGGACACAGCCTGGGAGCCATGCGAAGAAGGTGACCATAAAACCACAGGGTGAACTGTGACGGAACCACAGAACACGTCTCAACACACAGTTTTGTGTGTAGTTTTGTCACGTGACAAAGGCAGAGAAGGGATCCACATGACAGATGAGGAAAACCATTGTTAGGGTCAAAACAGGTTCTAGCCAGACAGCGCAGGCCATGGTGGTGCATACCTGAATCCCAGCTCTCCGGCCCAGGGCAGGGGGATCACGAGTTCAAGGCCAGTTTTGGCTACATGGTGAGTTTGGTTATACTGTCTCACATAAAAGAAAGTGGAGCTAGAAAGATGGCTCAGAGGTTAAGAGCACTGGCTGCTCTTTCAGAGCACTGGGGGTTCAATTCCCAGCATCCCCAGAGCAGCTCACAACCATCTGTAACTCCAGTTCCAGGGAGTCTGATCCCCTCCTCTGGCCTCTGTGAGCACCAAGTATACACATGGTGACATTCATAAATCCTGGCAAAACACCCACAAACAAAATAAAATGATAATTTAAACATTTAAAAGAAAAGTAAGGTAGAGAGGAGGGATGGAGGGAGGGAGGGAGGGAAGGGTGGGGGAGGAGAAGCTGGCAGGCACCAGGGAGCCAAGTGGGAAGGAGCCGGAGTTGTTCCTTCTCCCAGCCTTTCTGTGTTCTGAACACTGTGATTACACAGGTACTGCAGGGCGGTTACTGGTAATGATACATGTCAAACTGTCAACCAGGTACTGACTGTTTCACAGTGTGGCGGGGTGGGTGGTGGGCTGTCTGTGTCCTGTGTAGGGGAGCCAAGCCAGGCCTTCCCACAGAGGCTAGTTCTGGCTTCCCTCTACCATGCCTGGTGGATAGCAGAAAAAACCATAAAGACCTTGACTCCAGCGCAGGTCAGAGGAACTGGCTTTAAGAGAAACAACATAGGAGAGGGCCCCACAAGAGAAGCTCTTGGGGGGGGGGGGGGAACTGAAGGCAAAAGAGTTAAAGCACACAGTGTGTGGTGGGAAAGAATGGCTCAGCGGGTAAGAGTGCTCGCTCACTGCACAACCAAGAGGACCCAACTTGGCCCCAGTGCCCCTGTGAAGTGTGTAAGAAGCTGTAGTTAGTGAATTAACAGGGTAACCCCTGGCAGCTGCTGGCTGCCACCCTAGCTCCAGGCCAGTGAGACCCTGTCTCCAGTGAGTAAGACAGAAAGACAGGGCAGGACAGCCAACATCCTCCTTTTGGCACACACACACACACACACACACACACACACACACACATACACACACAGAAAGAGACATGCACAGAGACACAGAGATACACAGAGACAGGTACTCAGATACACACACAGTCTCTCTCTCTCTCTCTCTCTCTCTCTCTCTCTCTCTCTCTCTCTCTCTCTCTTTCTCCTTTTGAGGAACAATGAGATTTCAGGAACAAGTTCACAGAAGAAGGCAGCTTTGCCAGGGATCCTGGAAAGCCAGGGAAAACCCAGGAGGAGTCGTGTCAAAGGAAAGTTACAGGAAGCCCAGGGGTGCAGGTCTCTACTCCAGCTCCCCTTTGTTCAGGAGGGCAGGGCGGGTGAAAAGTTCATGAACAGCCTTGGCAACTCAGTGAAACAAAGCCTTAAAATGTAAAAAGAGCTGGGGTGGGGGGCAGGCTGTATAGCTCAGTGGGAGAACGCTTGCCCTGCCTGCATGTCCCATCCCCTTCATCACAAAGCAAGCAAGCTAGAGTCCAGTGTCTCCCCCATTCACTGATAAGCTGGTAGAAAATGAAAACACACTGCATGACACCTGCACCAAGATCCAAATGGTCCCCAAGCATCCCAAGAGAGCTAGGAACCTCTGAACTCCAAATCCACTTCTAGGAATTTCTCTTAAAGAAATAAGCCTGGGGCTGGAGAGATGGCTCAAGAGTTAAGAGCACTCACTGACTGCTCTTCCAGAGGTCCTGAGTTCAATTCCCAGCAACCACATGGTGGCTCACAACCATCTGTAATGGGATCTGACGCCCTCTTCTAGAGTGTCTGAAGACAGCTACAGTGTACTCGCATAAAATAAATAAATAAATAAATAAATAAATAAATAAATCTTTTAAAAAATTTATTTTATTGGATATTTTCTTCATTTACATTTCAAATGCTATCCCGAATGCCCCCTATACCCTCCCCCCACCCTGCTCCCCTGCCCACTCACTCCCACTTCTTGGTCCTGGCATTACCCTGTATGGGGCATATAAGGTTTGCAAGACCAAGAGGACTCTCTTCCCAACAATGGCTGACTAGGCCATCTTCTGCTATATATATGCAGCTAGAGACATGAGCTCTGGGGATACTGATTAGTTCATATTGTTGTTCCACCTAT
>NC_034603.1:46832434-46851506 GCF_900095145.1 Mus pahari
TTCCAGCTTCTGGCTATTATAAATCTTTAAAAAGAAAGAGAAAGAAAGAAAGAAAGAAAGAAAGAAAGAAAGAAAGAAAGAAAGAAAGAAAGAGAAAGAAAGAGAAAGAAAGAAAGAAAGAAAGAAAGAAAGAAAGAAAGAAAGAAAGAAAGAAAGAAAGAAAGAAAGAAAGAGAAAGAAAGAAAAGAAACCTGCTACCAGGGAGTCACAGAAGTGCAACTGGGAAGAGCTGACCACAGAAAGCTGACTGCTGTGGCCTGTGAGTCTGTGACAGAGCGGGTGGGGCCCCTGACAAAAGTCCTGTAGGAATGGACTAAAGATGGAGCCTACATCCATGGCCTACATCCATGGCTGTGCCCTACCAAAGGTCAAACTCAAGCTGAGAAGACTAAACTCCAAGAATAATCTCAGGCCGCCTCTGTATTTAGACCTTGGTTATCATTTTCCTTTTCCTTCACGTGAAGGCCAATCTATGTTTTAAAACAAAACAAACTTATCAAAATACAAACACGAGAGATACACTATGTAGCCCAGGCTAGCTCCACTTGCATGCAACAATGACAAGCCTGTGTCATCATACCCAGCTGGAAATAGAGGATCTCTTATTTGATGTTTTTACTTTCTGCACTATCTTCAAAGAAGATGTGTGATTTTCTTGAAAAAATTAAAGGATAATAATAATAAAGTTGTTGTTGTTGTTAAAAGGACACACATATATGCCAGGTACATTCCACAAAAGCTAGTAAACAACTTCGTGGGATCGATTCTCTTCCTCCATCTTTATGGCTGCCAGGCTTGCACGGCTAGTGAGTGACTTTACCCGCTGAACCATCTTGCCAGCACGGTTGACGGCAAGAATTCTAACTGTGCTATCAATGGAAGGGGCGGACATCCTAAGTTTGGAAATATGGGAAGTCAGAGTGGAGAACCCTGCGTCTGTGCTGGAGGAGAAAGGTCTGATCCTCAGGTCTTGGCTGGAGTCCTGCCCTCTGTAGAAATCCCTGAGTGCTCACCTCTGAAGACTAGATGTGTTAGTTTATGCAGAGTCCACTGCCTCTCCAGAAAGTTAAGCCAGTCAGAATTGTTCCTGCTGATCAATGAAGCCAGACCTAACCTGGATGCGCGTGTGGGAAGCAGGACCCTCAAAATGACAAGCTACGAAACACACCTATCTGAAGACCCAGAGCTCAGAGCCTTCCTTTCTAGTGAGGATGGTGACAAGTAGGAGAACACCTCAGCCACGGTGACGACAACGACGACAATGGCTCAGCCAGTGAGCGTGCTTGGTGCACAGCTTGACGGTCTGCATTTAATGCCTGGATCCCACAGCGGAAGAAGAGAACCGACTCCTAAAAGTTGTTCTTTTGATGATCACATGCATGTCATGACATGTGTGCACACACACATCCACATGCGCACGCACTCACATATACATACCACCACCACCATCACTACCCTCACCATCACAATCATCGTCGTCATCATCATCACCATCAACATCAACCACGGCTCTGGAGCAGTCATGTATGCGGCAGGATGACTGGCTTTTCAGCCATGGTGGGGAAAATGCTTGTTCATCTTACATCATTCCCAACAGGAACGTTTGTTTGCAAATGGATCCCACCCACCCTTTTCTGCCTTGTAGGACAGACTTTACTTAGCATCACTTAGCCTCCTTGAAGCTTCCTGGCTTCATAAGCTGCCCCTCAAGCGATCTAGACTCCTGCCATGTGGGCTTCCTGCCCCTGAGTGGATTGCTTTCACCCACTGCAAGGGCAGCTGAGTGAGCCCAGGCTTGCCCATCTGTCACTTGGAGGTTCCAACCTAAGCCTTTGCTCCCCACCCAGTGCCCAGGTGATAGACAAGGCTCATCGACAGATCAGCAGGGCCCTCTGCAGGCCCTGGAGGCCACAGGCCTGTCCCCTGCACCGACCACCTCTTATGCTGCCTCCTTTCTTCTTCTTCTTCTTTTTTTTTTTCTTTCGAGACAGGGTTTCTCTGTGTAGCCCTGGCTGTCCTGGAACTCACTCTGTAGACCAGGCTGGCCTCAAACTCAGAAATCCGCCTGCCTCTGCCTCCCGAGTGCTGGGATTAAAGGCGTGCGCCACCACTGCCTGGCACTTCCTTTCTTCTGAAGGGGCTGGGAGCTGACGTCTGCTGTGCTGCAGCCACTGAGCTTGTGGTAGGCCCTCTGTCCACTGTGACAAGATAAGAGAGAGTTTCAACGGGATGGGGGACTGATCTGGTCACAGTTGCAGAGGTTTTTCTGGCTCTGCTTGGCTGGCTACCAGGAACGTCAGGGCAGGGGGACGTGACAGGTGGGACAGGCAGAGGAGAGGCAGGGCGGGAAGAGACCGCTTCCACCCACACATTGCTTCCATCACTTGCAATATCTTCCATCAGATAGAAATGGCCAGACCGTCAACCCACAGCTGAGGTTGGGGCACCTCATGACGTGGTCACATCCCAAGCCTGTCAGTTGAGTCTCTAACACAGGCCTCTGGCAGCGTTTCAGCCTGAAGCCAGACCACCAGGATAAAGAACCACTGCCCTTCTGCCTCCTCACTCCCTTCTCTCCTCTTGCTCCCCACAGCCTGCTACCTCGGGAAGCACCTTGGCTGCTGTTTTTCACTTGGCTTCCTGGGGCTACAGTAGTCTCCCTGAACCTTTCCCTCCACCATCTCCAAATATACATCTCCTAAGCCAGAAACTCCAGGCCCGAGTACAGGAGCCAGAGGCATCCCTAACTCACTCAGACACTCCATCCTCTGAGTCTGCAGGAGCCCCCGCTCCCCTTCTTTGTAGCAGAATGCTAATGGGCAGGTGCCTTGCTTCCTCCCTCCCTCACAGCCTGGTGACCCAGGGATTCTCGAATGAAGATTATGGAAGAGTATTTCAAGGATACAACCTTTGCCAGCCCTTTATTTTATCATCGAGCTGCTGGAGAGCCGATGTGACGGCTGGTGCTCTGACAACCACCCTGGAACACGGACAAGACATGACAGAGAAGGCATGACACGGGAAAGGATCTGGCTTCTTGGTGACCACGCCAACCTCGGCCTTTAACCTCCCGGCTTCCTTTATGTGAGAGAAAATGAACTTGTTTGAAGCACTGTCTTTTAAATGCCCTTTCCGCTCATACTCCACCCAAGTGGGTCCTTTCCCCGACTTGGCCAATAAGACCAGTGTTTACTTTCTGGAATCCCAGAACTGTTTATTTACTAATTTCCTCATTAGTGATTGGCAATTTCTGGAGAGAATGTCTCTCAAATATTCTAAGTGAATATTTCAAACACAACAAGCAGTGTGTCCTTCCTGTCTGGGCCTTTATTTGTTTAATTCACTGTGTGTGCTAGCACATGGCTGTCACAGAGCTCATGTGGGGGTGAGAGGACAGGCTTTCAGGCGTCAGCTCTTTCCTTCTTCCATGTGTATGTCCTGGGGATCGAACTCGGGTCCCCAGTCTTGCCAGCAGGCCCTGATACCACCGAGCCACTCTGCTGGACCCGTTCACGGTTTTTGTCACACTTGTTTTGCTGCAGCGGATGGTATCTGTTTGCTTTCCCTGGCAGGAATACCGTTACCACACACATTCTGCAACTTGACTTAAGCACGGTCAGGATGACTCACAAGAAGGCGGGGCCATTGACTGTGCTCTGCTTCCAGGGTATCACCTTACAGAGGACTGATACCGCCTTCCTGCCCATGGGCACTGGGGTTGCTCCCAGCTCCCCTCACCACAGAAAACGCCACAGTGCATGTCCCCACCAGTCTCCATCCTGCACCTCAGGACTTCCCCGTACTGACATCCGAAGTGCACTTTCTGGTAGTGGGAGGTTTGCACTCTTAGCTTCACCAGACAAGTGTTCCACTTAGGAATGCCCAGCCCGTGTGCCCGGGCCTGGAGAAGTGGGGGCCTTCCCTGGACCAGGCTGCACTTAGCTCTGACCCACCAGCCCTCGTCATGTGATGGGTGGGTGACAGGCGTCTGCCCTCTCTCCTCACAGTCTAAACTAGTCACAGCAGAAATACAAATACAGAAGTCCCCTGCTTGAGATTCCCTGCCCAAAATGGCTGCTCCCTGGGGACACATGTGGAGCCAACGCACATGCCGGTCCCCACACAGAATCTCTCTGAAAAACAGAAAGGAAAAAAAAAAAAAAAAAAAAAAGGTTTTCTTCCCCGTCAGCCAACAGCCATCTGTGGGAGAGACCCGTCTTCTGCACACCCCGAATCAGGAGATCTCAAGCCTTTACCCAACATCAAGAGTTTTCAAGATACCCCACCCCTTCCTGCACAGCTCAGCTTCTCTCAGAGGCCATCTCCTGCTGAAGGAAAGTCCCAGGCGAGGAGAGGGGCCAACTTGTTTATTTCCAAATGCTGCCACATTCCAGCTGCGACATGTACGCTGGCTGGATAGGCTCACTGCAAAAGCCAGCTGGGAAGTAGGCCTGCGGGAAGGGGCTGGAGCCTCGCAATGGGTTATTTTTAGGCAAGCCAGTGTTCCCAGAATCATGTTTACAGCCCCAAACCAGCCCAGGCGCCCCAACTCTTGAATGGCTATGTACTTTTCATTAGAATGCGCCTCTGCACCTCACTAGGGGCTCAGGTGAGAGACAGATGACAACCCAGCAAAGCCACAGCCAGCACCCGCCCTCCATGCCACACTTACTGGATGCCAGCTCAGTTCAGGGGCTGGTGCTTGTCCACAGCACAACCACAAAGCTGAGCTCTGTAGCAAGGAAAATAAATATTCCAAAGTGGTATAATAAGCCAGACAGGCTCAAATCCCAGCTACTCACCTCTAACCCTACCTACTCACAACAGATGGGGGTGGGGTGGGGGGTGGGGGTGGTTAAGAGTTCAAAGCCAGCCTGGGCAACTTAATGAGGGACTATCTCAAAATAAAAGGGGGGCTGAGGATACAGCTCAGCTGCAGAGCATTTGCCTGCAGTGTGTGAGGGAGGGCTACACCCCAGCCATACAGGAGACAAACCATCATCTACACACCAGGGTAGCAACCATCAGGGCTGCAGGAACCCTATTTCACAGGTCACGCAGAACCTGCCCCAGGAAGATGCTCAGGGGTCATCCCCAGCCCGCTCCCTGTTCCCAGGGACTTCCGACTAGGAAGGCAGGCAGGTGGGGCACTGTCATCTGGATCCTTCTGCTGTCAGCCAGTGGGGTCTACCCTTCTGGGGGGCAGGGCTTGCTGGCACCTTCTGCCCACTGAGAGCAGAGCATGGTGATGTGAGATGCAGGTAGCACCTTACAATGCCCCAGCCAGGGCTCCTCTCACAGGGGAAGAAGACATGGGAGCTGCAGCCACCCCACCGGGTCTGGGAAACTGCAGTGGCCTCCCTGCTTGGAGGGAGCCAAGAGGAGAGGAGAGGCGAGATGTGTTTTGGGACAAAGGGGCTGAACAAAGCTACATTGTGATGCTCGCTGGGCAGAGAACACCAGCAGGGGCAGAGGGGCCTGTGGATTCATTAGTGGCTCATTTATTTATCCAGCCAACAAAAGGCAGTGCAGGCAAGGCTAGGAAGAATCTTGAGTCTTTTCAAAATAGTAGCTCATGCCAGGCATGGGCACACAACCTGTTATCTCAGCCTGCAGGAGTCACAGTGGGGGTTGTAAGTTCCGGGCCAGCCTGGGCTACAGAGAGAGACCCTGTCTCCAAAGAAAGAGAAAAGAGAAGGAAAAGAGTCACGGACAGAAATCGGAGCTTTCCCAAGTTCATGTCCAAGGAGGGGAAGGAAATTGCCTTCTCTGCAAAGAGCCTGAGCCATCTACAGAGGCTGTCACCTGCTGGGGTCTGCTGCTATCAGTCCTGTGAGAAGAATCCTTGGGCATGACTGTCCTGGGAGTCCAGCACCCACCATCTTGGGAGAGTTTAGATGTATCTCTTACAAGAGGATCACCCCAGCTAGACCTGTTGACTGTTTACGCTCGGCTGACAGGGAGAGTCACCAGTCTCGAGGCCCTCACCTGAGTACCTAGTCACTTCCTGCTACTTCTGCCTTGACTTCATATAGTCTAGGAGAGGGGCCAGAGGATACAGACCAGGGAAGACTAGAGGTGGAGGCTCCATCTATGATCTGTGTGGCTACGGGGAAGTCTCCTCCCTGCTGGGTAAAGACTTTCCAGGTGCTGCCTGTGGAGGGAGGCTAATGCTCACACACTTGCACGCTCTCTCTCTCTCTCTCTCTCTCTCTCTCTCTCTCTCTCTCTCTCTCTCTCACACACACACACACACACACACACACACACACACACACACTCATATAAGTAACCTTTCACTTGTGGTCTGTAAGAAAGTCCGATAAACTCCCTGGTTCCCCCAGACTGAACTTTAATGGGATGGTGCCTTGGTTTGTCATTGGGACCTCAGGGGGAAGGAGATGGGTTGTTTATGTCTCCCATGGAAGGAATCTTAGCCACAGAACACAAGAGTCAGGAACGTGTCCAGGGTATGACCTCAACTTCTTACTGTAATTTTCAGGAGGAGGGGGCATTCGTTCCCAGCGGGCTGGGGAGACTGTAAGAGCAGGCTCAGGGAGCCATGTGGACTGAGAGTGTAGGGAATGGAGTCATGCCTATGGAAGGTGGAGGCAGAGCAGCCTACCTCCAAGGTGCCTGTGAAGTGAGGCGGCCAGCTACAAAGGGCTCCAGGCCACTGTGGCTTGCTCTGTTCTCTCCCTGCAACGCACAACACCAACAGAGCAGCCCTGCAAGGCCAAGTACCAATGTCCTAGTCCCAGGAGGGGAAAGTGAGGCTTGAGCAGATGAAGAGCTTCTAAGGCTCACAGCTTTAAGGAGTGGAGGTGAGATTCAAACCCTGTGCCAAAGACTTTCTTCTTGGTGTCTGGTCACCAGCCCTTGCCCCACACAATCTTTTGGGTGGTGGCAGTTGTAATATTGGGTCTTATAGTCACTGTGACATAGTCACCGCTGTTCTTAGGTATAGATGAGGAAGCAGAGACTAGGTATCTCGCCCGCAGTCACACAGCTACCTTTTCTAACTCTCTCTTAGGTGTGACAAGTCCCTTAATGAAGTGGGACCTTATACCAGACAGGAGAATTAAGGAGAAGGTTATTCTGAGTAGAGAAGGGAAAAGCTAAGGTGACAAGTCAGCCATGGGAACTGGTCGTCCACTATCATCGTGATTAGGGGATGTTGGAAACTCCCTCCCCTGCTGAAAGCATTGGCGGATGGATGAAAGGATGGGTGAGTGGGTGGGTGGCTGGGCGGGTATCACATACTCTCTTACAAAGCAGGTCCAAGGGGACTCGAGTAGTGACAAGCCTGGTCAAATGTTGTGACTAACCCAGGAGGGTGGATCATTCTTTTCCCCACGACCTGTCCCCAGTGGTTCAGTCTGCTTGGTAACCTGCCTTGACAGAGCCCAGCATCAGAGCTTCAGCATCTGAACCTGGAAACCATGGAGCTCACAGGAAGGTACATCACAGGGAAGTGCACGGAGATACAGGAAGCACTGCACAGCTGGTGAAAGCCTTAGAAAGTATCATCTCAGCCCAGCATGGCGGCACATGCACGTGTCCCAACAGTCAGGAGGCAGAGGTGGGAGGGTCATGAGTTCCGGGCCAGCCTGGGCTGCATAACAAGACCTTGCCTCCAAGGGGAGCAAAAGCTAAATGACAACTAAAAGCACCTCATTTTTGATTTGAGGATATATCTCAGTAGCACAATACGTGTCTCGCACATGTGAGGCTCAAGGTTCAATCCTCAGCACCGCTAGAAAATGATTTAAAAATAAATTGGAGGAGGCATAATTATCTGGGATCAGAACAACAGTACAAATGACACTTCAACAGGGTCTGTAGAGATTTCTGGCCATGAGGGGAAGTCACTAGTGTGTGTGTGTGTCTGCCTTCTTGAACTATTTTATTTTAAAATACATTTTGGAGATGGTTGATGTAACTCCCCACTACCAAAGGAGTCTGATTTACTGTGAAGCATCGAGTTCTCTTGTTGACGTCACCCAATAAACAAGGGCACCTGCTCTTAGTTGGCCCTCCCCTGCTCACTGTCCCTGCTTCATTAACTCTGAAGAGACCTGAGTTTGCTCAGGCTGACAACACGTTCAGCCTCCGAGGTCCCTTGCAGCCGGTGAAATGGAAACGACTTCCAGAACGTTGATTTTTTTTTTTTCTTCCCCTCATTAAGTTGAGTAACAGGCAGATAAGAGCAATATCCTACCTAGAATGCAAACCTTGAGAACATGAAGCCCCGTGTGTAGGGATGGTTGCAGAGCAGACAGAAGGAGGCAAACGCAGATGCTGGGGTTTGCTGACCTCTGAACTTCCTGCTTCCTGAGGAAGCGGCCTCTGGATTTCCCCAGCGTTACTAGGAAATCTTAACATTCCTATCAAATCCTAACTCCAGAGCGATGAACATGGCTTCTGGTAGCATACTCTGTTCCTGGGAGTAGCCTTCGAACCTTAGGGGACACTGGGGGGACTCAGTAAGCACAGGCTGCCTAACCCTTGTTTTGGGGCACCCTGCTTGGTGCTGGAAGGGGCAATGGCCATTCATGGGTATTATTTCTGCTGAGTTGGCTTGGTTTTGCAACTTGGAATTTTGCTAGCAAACAAAAAGTGCTCTATGACAGAGGACTGAAGGCCACAATGGGACCTTTCTGCTTTGATTATGAAAACACATTAAGAGCTGAGCTGCCCCAAAAGCCGTGGCCAGGAGCCTTGGCCCCCTGACCCTGTACCCTGGAAGGCCTCCAAAGCCACTCAGGAAGAAACGCAGAAGCCGACACCATCCTCCAGCAGACAACAAAGCTTAAAAAGCCATTGAAAGAGCTCAGGTCGGCCCTGGACTGCGATGGACCAGCAGGGCTGCACATCTCCCGAGGACCCTCTTCTCCATTTCGGCAGCTCTCGTGTCTGCGACACACAAGTCTCACGCTCCACCTCCTGACACAGACACAGGCAGCACACACGCTCCAGTGCTGCAAAGTCCCGGAACATCTGGAAAGCAAGTGTGTCCTCCAAGGAGCTCAGAGGAGAGCCAAGGACCACAGAGATAGGACAGTGGGCAGAGGGCCCCTAGGGACCTGGCAGGCTCCTCATTAAACTGAGCAACCTTTTCACCTGTTTACAAGGCTGATTTGAAACTGAAACAAGAGGTGGTGATCCTGCTGCCAGGACCCCCTAAATAATGTGCGCACACAGGTGTGCATATGTGTGCACATACATTTGCATACACATAAACCGATTCACCAGGACATGTCCAATAATGATCACAGTGGCATTCTGGGTAGCATCTTAGAACTAAACAAACCAATCAGTCATCACCAGGAAAATGACACAGAAATCAATGATGCTAATGTCCCATTTATGGCTACGCTCAGTTGACTGACTGAGTAAAGTGCTTGTCATGCAGGCTTGAGGACCTGAATTCAAGCCCAGTACCCACAGAAAAACTGGGCATGGTAGCAGTGGAAGGGACGAGGGCGATGCAGAGCCCTGGTGCTCACTGCCCAGCCAGAATAGCCAGTGAGTGAGCTGCTGGTTCAACGAGAGACTCCCCAAAACACTCACTCACACACACACACACACACACACACACACAAAACAAGCAAAAAACACAACTGAGGAGGAGAGTGAAAGGGGAAGAGGATACACAACAACTAAAAATGGGAATTATTTCTTCACTGTGCCCATTCACTGGACTACATAGCAACAAAATGAACAAGCACAGCTACATGCAATGGAACCGCACGGATGTTATAACATCGACTCAGACAGACTTCCACGTGTGTGCACAGGTCTTCTGACAGAAGATATAAGAACTGGGCAGGGGGAATCACAGCAGCAGAGGGATACAACTTTGTGGCAAATAAGACTTTAAAGCAGGGGCATGATGACTCTGGCAGTCAAGCTAATGTCACTTGTGACAGCCAGGAAAGTGGTGATGATCAGAGAGACTTCTGGTCCTTGATCTGGACGGGTCACCAGGGTCCACACGTGTGACTGTATGTCAGCTGTACACTAATGTCCTGTGCACTCTGCATCTGTATTGTGTTTTACCATAAGCAGTTACAAAATAACAAGGGAAAAATTATGTCTGGATATGAGCCTGCCTTTGTGGGTCCTTAAAATGTCTTGACTGGACCCTCTGCCCCAGGGCCGCTCCAGGGAGCCGGCACCCTTGTCGCTCCAGTCATGTAACAAGGGCACGGCAAGTGCCCTGGCCTTCAGGTTGTAATTAGGGCTCCCTCAGCAGGAACCACACAATCCTCTGAGAACGGAGCAGTGTGAAACACACACGCCTTTCCTCCCTGGATCAGAGATGGCCGCCTAAGAGAAGCCCCTCCCCCAATACAATGATGGTTACGACACGGAAGATGAGCAGGCATGCAGGGTCAGCACAACAAAGGCTGCACCCAGGCAGTGGTGGTTGGCATTGGCAACCTCAGAGAGAAGACAGGGAAAGGCCCTGGTCTAGCCTGCTCCCACCTGAAACCTCCAGTTAACTTAATGCCACAAGGCCATGTCAACTGCCCAGAGCCTCTTCCACATTTTGTGGTGGCTTCTGCTCTCCTACAAGGCCTGGCATGGGTACACTCTCCCAGGAGACTCACTGAAGCCTTGACTTCCTGGGGAAACAAACTGCCATGTCAGGTGGCATCAGGCAAATAAACCTGGATGTTGGCCATGGCCACAGCTATGGCTTTTGCCAAGGAGTGGGAATTCAAGAGTTCCCATGTTGGGTGGCCTCTTCCCCGGAGTGCTGGTGACACTGCCTAGGTACCTCCAGACCCCCTTTCCCTGAGCTATGGCTCACCGAGCCGCCTTGAACTCAATGCTTCTTTGTTGATAGCACTGAAAGCCACAGCTGTGTTCTGGTGTCTCAACCCACCTCAGGTCCTGCAGAAAACCTAGCCTCTGGGGTTCCAGAAGGCAGAACATTAACCTGCCTTTCTCAGCTGTGGGGCCTGAGAGGCCATGGAGAACTTTGAGCTCCTGTCCAGCAATGCACAACAGTTGAGGTGGCGGCAGCAGTGGTGGTGATGGTGGTGGTAGTGATGGTGGCAGCGGCGGCGGTGGTGGTGGTATGCTAAGTCTCATCTCCCCAGGTTCACCTGCGCCCTCCCCAGAATCTACAAAACACCCAGACAAAGAGGAGGTAAGAGACCCTCCCTGGCCGTGGCCACGGCTGTCCCACAAGCACGCAGAAATCTCTAACCTGGAGAGTTCAGGAAAAGGAGATGGACATTATGCAGGTTTTTTTCTTCTATTAAAAACGTTACATTTATCTAATTAATATGGGCAAGGCATATGTGTGGAGGTTAGAAGGCAATCTGCAGATATCACCTCTCTCCTGCTATCACATGTGTCTCGGGTTCTGAATTCCGGTTAGGAGGCCTGGCAGAAGGCACCTCTGACCACCGAGCCATCTCGCCGGCCCGTTCAAGAGCTGCTGGCTCACACCCACCTTCTAAGACAGGAAATGGTTATGCTGCCTCTCTTGGCTGTGGGCATCAAGGGAGGACAGAGCTAACACTCTGTCACTTGCAAGCTGTGCATGACCTTTGGGTCTGGGCACTGAGATGATGTCTGGAAGGTTGAAACATGCTGGCTGCAGAGAGGGGAGTCAGGTGCAGAATCTGCATTTGTAGACGATGCTGAGAGCATTCTCCCGAAGGCCCAGGGCTTGGCAAACCCCGTACCATTCAATCAAATCACTGGAAAAAGAAAGTGGAGCCTGAACCCCTGTTCCAAACCTACCAGGCACCATGGTCTTGTTCAAACCATTTCAGAAAACCCATTTTACAGGCATGAACACCAAGGCAGGGGAGGCCTTTTGTTTTAAGTTTCCTTAAGGTAAAGCTATTTGTTATTCAGCCTTAGATTAGACCTGTTCTTCCCAGGCCTCTCCTGTCTGATAAACATTCATGGAACTAGGCACCGGACATGCTTTTCCAGGGGCCAAGCCTTCTTCTGTACATTATCATGGAATCCTCACACTTCTAAGGATATGTCTGAGCCTCACTAACATCCCCATTTTACTGAGGAGGAAAGCTGAGGCTGGGGAGATAAAAGGTTTGCCCAGGGTGTCAGAGATAACCTTACCGAAAGAGTAGTGGTGGCAGAACCACGGCTCTCTGCGGGCAAAGTGGGGGGTGATTTTCCCAGACCTGGGTACCACTACCACTCCCAGCCTACAGGAGGCAGAATCAGAAGACACACACACAGGGCTTGCCTTTTTCACAGACTCTGATGGGAGGGTCTTTATACTGGTCTAGTGAACAGGCTTATTACAAAATGCCTGAAGCTGAGGACACTGGCCTTCCCCACCTATTCTATACTGGACCTGAGGGGACCTTAGGACAAATCCCCAGTCCTTTCTAAACCAGCCACTCCACCCCTTCCCAGCATTCTACAGACATCGCCAGGACAGGATGGCTGCCACGGTGGGTCCCTGCCCCTCCTTACCCCAGGCGGCAGGCCCAGGCACATTCCCTCCCCAGCTCCAGTTCATCCTCTCTGGGGTAGGACCTCGGATGCCAATCCATGCTATCTAGACAGCTCTGCCTCAGAGACAGATGTTACGGAGTTTATTCTGCCCCAGTAGCTGGACTAAAAGCCATTGTTTATTATTTATTAGGAGACACCAACTCATGAAGCTCGCCTCAAACTCCATGTGTAGCTGATGATGATCCTTAGCTCCCTATCCTCCCGCCTGCTCTCCAGTGCCAGGAATTATGGGTGTGTACCACATAATTCGGTGTACCAGTCGGTCCATGCGGTTTTAGGGATTGCATCCCAGGGCCTCACAAAGGCTGGACATGCACTCTACCAACTGAGCTACAGCCTTATGAATGTTAATGATATATTTTATTTAACCAAGCATACACAAAACATCGTTTGAAACCAAATATCTATAATATACTATACACAGTATACAGTATACAGTTAATGCACACCAGGAAGTGAGTGACTGTACACATTTTTGTAGCCCTTGTCTTCTAGCTCCACCCTCCAGCCCATTCTCATCCAGGCTCGCCACACGTCTTCTGTGTTCATCTTCTCAGCTTCCCAGGGCTGATGGGAAGGCAGGGTGGGTACCTCAATGAGCACCAGCAGTTCTGCCTGGATGGTGCCACAGGGTTCTCCGCTAAATCCTGGGTGCTTGGAAGGAGACTGACACGGGTGGGGCTCCCCCTTTGAATTCCCACAGGGGCAGACCTTTCTTACAGCTGGGGGCTGACAGGAAATACCTGTTTGTCTGCAAGACAGCTACCCCCCTGCTTCCTGGACTCAGGCAGGGCTGGGGGGGTTTCCATGACACCTGCCGAGCCCAAAGCACTGCCTCTGGGGAGCTGAACCAAGACCCAGAGCTGCACAAATTGAAGCCTGGGGGTTTCTGGTGGGGTGGGGCTGGGAGATGAAGGCTGACCCTCTGACAGGACAAACCCCTACAGCACACTACAGATGCTGGGAAGGGAAGGGGGGGTGTGAAATCTCCATACCATCTAGCCAGTACAGCTAACAAGATGACTGTCTGTCAAACTGCCATTCTGAGCCGGGGATTTTTACCGAGAATACCAACTTCATAATTGCAATGTCAGGGTTAGAACACTGTTCTTTATTCCTATGCTCTGTGAGGCAGCGAGGAGAACCAGCTCTCCAAAGAGATGCTAAATTGCCCAAAACAGCTCAGCTAGAGAGAGGCTCAGGCTGCACTAAACAAATCCCATCATACTCCAGTCCCACCTTACCATGCTGCTGGCCACTGGTGTGGGTTTTTTTGTTGTTGTTGTTTTTTTGTTTTTTGTTTTTTTTTTTGAGAAGGATTTTATCACTAAAAAGCACCTTTTACTCTTCAGTTACATTACATAGTTGCCAACATAACCCAGGTTGGGGAGGGAACATGAACATGGGGACACAGGTGGGGAACCCACGAGCCAATGACTCTTCACAGTGCAACACTGATCATGCAATGTACCCCTGTAAAAAGCTAATATGATGTGTACAGTGTTTACCTAAATATATATATGCATGACCCATGCATGCCCAGTGTCTGTGGAGGCCCGAAGACAACATCAGATCCTCTGGAATTGGAGTTAGACAGCTGTGAGTCACAATGTGATTGCTGGGAACCGAACCCAGGTCCTCCACAAAAGCAGCAAATCTCTCAACCACTGCGGTCTCTCCAGCTCCTCGAATGCATCCCTTAAAATCATTCTTAGAATTACATATTTACTGACTGATGGGCTGCTTCTGTGTCTGTCTGTGTGCGTGTGCACATGCTTACATACCATTTACATGTAGAAGTCAGAGGGTCAGAGGACAGACTGTGGGACCCAGGCTGTCAGGCATGGCTGCCAGCTCCCCCGTAGCCCCATGCACACATCCTTTCCAGAGACTACTCTCTTCTGAAAGAGAAAGCACGTGGAAGGCCCCAGGGCAGCCAGCTATGTGCGTAACTGTCCTAGTCAGCCCTGAGTCCTGGAGGCCGCGCTTGTCTAGAGCTGGTAAAATGTTCCAAGTCCAATTAGAAACGCATTCATTATTTATGTCAAAGAAGCAGGAGCAGGTAGGGCTGATACCGGTCCTTTGGTGGCACCAATACCTGGCACCTCGGGGAGAGCCAGAGAAAGCCATGAGCCTCCCCCGTGCGTGTGTTCAGCACTGAATCCACTAACTCATTCGGCCGTAGGACGGCCTTACTGAAGCCGGTTTCAGCCTCAGCTTCACTTTACTGATAAGGCAACTGAATCACAGAAAGATGAACTAACTTGCTGGAGATCACACAGTCAGGGAGTGGCAGGCTGGGATTCACACTCAGGCAGCCTGGCTTCACAGCTCCCAGCCCTTTTTTTTTTTTTTTTTTTTTTTTCCAGTTTTTCGAGACAGGGTTTCTCTGTATAACCCTGGCTGTCCTGGAACTCACTCTGTAGACCAGACTGGCCTCAAACTCAGAAAGCCGCCTGCTTCTGCCTCCTGAGTCCTGGGATTAAAGGCACGCGCCACCACCGCCCAGCTCCAGCCCTTTTCACTACACGGTCTGACCATGGCAATAATAAATGTCTGGGGCCTGAGTCACCCACGGAGGCAGAGGCTGCCGGCACCTTCCTGGATAATCAATTGCTCTTAGATTAATGAGGGTGGTGGAAGGGGCAGAGGCAGGCCCACAGGTGCCCACAAGGGAAAGGCACCAGGCTGGGCAGGTGGGACACTGTCAAGCCTGCAACCGACTCCTCATGCTGACCTCTGAGGTGAGAAACTCGGAAGAACATCAGCGCCCCACCAGCTCCCGTACAGAGTCCACCCCACGGCACTGTGTTCCTGGCACAGCCTTGCACCTCTCCAAGCAAGAGTGCTTTAAGGACCTAAACTGGGTAGCTAGAATGAATATGTCACTCTTTCCTTCTGACATGTTAGGGTACCTGTCCCTGACTTTACAGGACAACGACCTTAGCCCTATCATGCATGCTGACCTCAGCAGGAGGCAAGTGGAGACTGTTCCCTGATTGTGCCCTTTTTATAGATGGTAACACTGAGGCTCACAGGAGTGTGAATCAGGTTGACTCTGTTCTGCTTTGCTGGCTCACGGCCAGGGTAAGCCTGCTCCTGGCACGCAGCAGTCACCCCTGAGCCTCTGTGGGAGATGAGCAGAATTAATGGCCCTCAGCACACTACCTGCACAGCAACACCCCTCCTGAGATGCATGCTGCTCAGGTGAGATGCATGCTGCTCAGGGATGGGCGTGGTTCTTCAGGCCAAGAGAGAACCAGACCCTACCCACAGTGCTCTTTGAGCCCCTGGCGTTGCTGCAAATCAGGAGAAAAGTAAAAGACACCCAGCCCTCTGCTCTGCTCAGGGCTATCCTACTCAGAGGCTTCTCCTAGGGCCTCTCTCCCCGCAGCCACACCAGACTGTGGCACTCAAGTTCCATGCTCAGCACACACGACCCAGACATGCTGCGAGAGACCTCAGGAGGCAAAGACAGACTTTGCCTTCAAAACACTCACGCGCAGCAACTGCTTTAAAGTGACTTACTGAGCGGAGTTAGTGTGGCCGGCTGACAGTGACCTAGACTCACACAGGAGTACACTTGGCACAGCTGTTGGATCCCCGGTGGCTGAATGAACCATTCTTTTATAAAACAACCTGCCAATATCCATGGCCTTCTTTTGGGGACTGGCACGGTGTCTTCACTACAGAACGCAGTAGAGAAATTCCGTGGGCTGGCACTGTCACCCACGGCTGGCACAGAGCTAGCTACTCGATCCAAATCTCACCTTCACATTTCTGTTCCAGTGTGGGACATCAGTCAGGACCAGAGAGGCTCTGCAGTGGACAGTCATCCCCAAGTCTCAGTGGTCTAGACAGAAGTGTATCTGTCATTCTTGCCTGGGTCCACCGTGGCTTGAGGCTCTTCTCAGATCTTCCCAGTCGGGACTGATGGAATCCACCGAGGGAAGGGGGGTGGTGAATTACAGGAGATCTTATAGGGCTCTATCCTGACGACCGTGTTTCTTTCTGCTAACAGCTCATTGGCCAAAAAAAGTCACATGTCTATGATTGTGGAAGGCAGAAAAACATGGTACCACAGTGAGCTCACTCAGCGGAAAGAACCAGAAGCACAATGGTGACGGAGAGAACATCTGGACAGATGTTCAGGATACAGCACCAGGTGAAAGGCTGATGACAACTGCCTGTTCTTGTAGCTCTTGCTTGGTTGTGACAGGGTATGTGTACCTGGGTTAGCTTTGAATTTGCAATCCCAGTGAGGATGGTGCAGTTCTCCTGTCTCAGCACCCCAAATGTTGGATTTATAGGTGGGAGCCATGATACCTAGTTTGAGTTTCTTACCTATTAACATTTGGAAACTAATCATTCCTTGTTACAGGAAGTCTGTCTTGACACTGCGGGGTACTAAGCAATGTCTTTGGCATGTAACCAGCAGCCTCCACCCTCCAAATGATAACCACAACTGCACTGCCTTATGTCCCTGCGGGAAGCATGAGATAACTTCTACATTAGATGGTCAGAGGCAGAATAATCTTTCCAAGACAGAAAATGATGACATCATCCTTCTCCCACAAGATTCTTGTTCAGATTTGTCTTTACCGATGACCCTGGGGCTCAGATCAGGTGATGTGGCAAACTGCTCAGCGCAGGGCTGATATACCATGGATGAATCCGCAAAAGGACAGCTGTATTAGAATTCTCCGGCTGGCCCCGAGTGCAGAGTGAGAAGAGATGGGGATTTCTGTTCTCTGGGAAACCAGCTGGGCCCAAGGCCATCCTTTCTGCTGGGTGGGAATGGTTGCAGAGTTGCCTGGCATTCCAATGATTAAAGTCGAATCAACATCTGGGTAGCGATTCTGCCAACCAGAGGACGTGGGTCCAGGAATGTGCTGAGGCTCCCATGTGGGCAAGCATGGAAAGATAAGCAAGTATCTGCCCAGGGAAGGGCTCACACAAGGCACTCACCATCCACGATCCTGCAGTGATCGTTGTGTGGTGGCATGTGACCAGAGACCACCCTCCATCCCAAGCACCCCCTTCTCTAACTTTTCCTGACTGCACATGCTGATGGGCATATGATAACACCGCTCTACCTCAGATCCAGAATCAGCAGACCTGCTTTCAGATTCCATCTCTGCCACATTCTACCTATGTGGCTTTGGCCAAGCACTCGACTTCAATGCTGTCCCCAGCATTTGTCCAGTTTGTACCAGCCATTAAGATGGGAACCCAGCACACTGGCATGAAAGCAAGAACTTAATTCACAAAAGTTTCACCAAACTGGCATCCCACATGGTCCACACTCAGAGACATTTTTAGTTGCTGGCATAATGCTGATCCACCTGATCCTCAATCCCTATATCTAAAGCCATCAAAGAAATTATGAAAATCATAGTTTTTATTGACTTAAAAACCTCAGACATGCCAGAGAAGAGAGACTCTCAGTTGAGGAATTTCATCAGACTGGCCTACGGGCATATCTATGAGGTATTTTCTTGATCACTGATTGTGGGAGGAGCCAGTCTACTATGAATGGTACCATCCCTGGGCAGGTTGGCAGGCTGAGCAAGTCAGGGGAAGTGAGCCCGTCAGCAGTGTTCCTCCACGGCCTCTGAATCAGTTCCTACCTCCTGGTTCCTGCTTGAGCTCCTGCCCTGGCTTCTCTGAAAGATGGCCTCTAGTCTGTAAGCTGAAATGAACTCTTTCCTCTCCAAGCTGGTTTTCATCATAGTGTCTGTCATAACCGAAAGCAAACTATGACAATGACCATGTCCACAAAGTGTTTCTCACTGCCTCCCACAGCAATCACTGGCCGAGGTTTGCTCCCTAGGATGACAATGACTTAATTTATAGCCTTGGCGACATCCTGCCTCCAAAGCAACCAAAAGAAGCCTTAAACCTGCCTCATGGAACTCAACAAGGATTAAATGAACAAGTACAAAGGGAGTTTAGCATAGTGGGAAGGGCCTGAGGAACATCAGTGATTATTCCTATAGACTTAACAGGGCTCAGCCTGAATCCATTTGCAGCTTGCAGTAGAACATTAGTACAATGCCAGACACTGAGGAAGGGCATTGAGCAATGTCAGCCATTATTCTTCACACATAACTTGCAAGCCCTTTCATCCTAGGTACCACCTATGTTCCTGGTGATTCTATGCCTATAGAGAATTTGGGGTCCACATGTGTAAACATGAGGGCCAGGCCTGCCGGCCGGAGCCAGGACCCACAATGCCCTCTGCTCTCCTTCCTTGAGGGCTTCCTGACTCCTGGAGGTGGTGGTTTGGTTCTTGCTGTGTTCACACTTCTGCACCCCATTCATCCGCAGCTCTCAAAGCGGAGCCCTTCTCCCACAAGCTTTCCCTAGATGGCTAGTCGTTAGCAAGCTACGTTTACAACCATAAGATATTCTTTCCAAACAACTTATTTTAATGTAGCCACATTAAGTTCAAAATTAAAGCCGGGCATGGTGGCACATGCCTTTAATCCCAGCACTCGGGAGGCAGAGGCAGGCGGATTTCTGAGTTTGAGGCCAGCCTGGTCTACAAAGTGAGTTC
>NC_034603.1:46851536-46852812 GCF_900095145.1 Mus pahari
CTGGTCTACAAAGTGAGTTCCAGGACAGCCAGGGCTACACAGAGAAACCCTGTCTCGAAAAACCAAAAAAAAAAAAAAAAAAAAAAAAGAAATACTTAAAAAAAAAAATTAAGAATGGGCGGGTGTGACAGAGCCCACCACAAGGTCACCTGGGAAGTAAAAGCTGCTGAGAACTTGGGATATCACTCCCATGGGGTCTAAGCTTACCAGGCCACTCCTCACACTGATACTAAAGAGAAGATCTTGGGCTATGTACCTTACTGGTAGAGCTAGCATGCGCAAGTCTTCCCCACCTCAGGTGAATGTAGGAGTCACCCAGAAAGCAAGCACACAAGAGGCTGGCAGGACACAATGGGACAGGCCTGGCCTCTTGATACGTCCTAGAGCTACCACATGACCTTCATATTGACCAAGGATGGAGAACCATTGGAATATCTGGAGAATCAGTCAGTTTGAAAAATATCCACTGGAGCTTTCTCTTTGGGAATATCCAGCTGTTTCCCTAAATAGAATCATTAAGCAAGCCGTGGGTAAAGACAACGGGTGAAGAAGACCAAGCATGATAATAACCGAAAGAAACACACATGAGCATGTGTACACACACATATACACTTACACACACATACATGCTCACATATGCATGCTCACATACACACACACTCACACACATACTCACACACACACAAGCCCCCCCTCCAGACCCCACCCTTGTAGTAAAACTTGCACAAGCCTGTCCATGCAACCCAGAAACAAGCTATCACCCTGATATGTGTGTATGTGCTCTGAGTGCTCAACTTTCCAGCAAGGGAACCCCTCGGGCAAGCAGTGAAACTCCCCTTCCCCGCCCTCCTCCTCCTCACTGCAGGCCTGGCCTTTCCAAGTAGGCTTCCCCAACACCGCCGGCTCGTCACTTTGGGCACAGATCACCAGTACTAATATTTATATATCTTCTCTTCTTCCTTTAAATTTACTCATTTTTAAAAATCCTGAGGGAAGGGGCCAGAGGGCAGCTTTGGGAGTTAGTTCTCTCCTCCCTGGAGAGAGAATCCAGGTCATCGGGGCTGGAGGCAAGTGCCTTGATCACACTGAGCCACCATCCTGGCCCAGATTTATTCACTTTTAAAATACACTTTACATCTTTACCATAAAAGGGACATCATGCCACAGTGCAAAAGAAAGAGAGAGAGAGACAGAGAGAGAGAGAGAGAGAGAGAGAGAGAGAGAGAGAGAGAGAGAGAGAGAAGGAAAGGAAAGGAAAGGAAAGGAAAGGAAAGGA
>NC_034603.1:46853092-46891738 GCF_900095145.1 Mus pahari
ACACACACACACACACACACACACACACACACACACACACACACACACATCCCCATTCACACAACCCTAACAAACAACTCCCTCTGACCCCCAGCTTTGAAGCAAATATCTATGCCTGGCCAGTGCCACACAACTGTGGACTGACATGAACTCTGGCTCCACTGAGGCTTCATCCTGTGTCCCGGACTCAGTGACTGAAATACCCGGTTGGCAGTCATGTGTTACTGAGTGGGGACAACTCACCAGATGACACTGTTCTCAGGATTTTGAAGCTAGAAGGAACACTGGAAAAGATCACCAGGCCTCCCTCTGGTGGCCCTTATGCATGTACCAAGGCTCGTGAGAGGACTGTGTCACAGGGAGACCAGGAGCTAGGCCTAAGGCATCATGGGAGCAGGTACCCCGATAACCCTGAACTCCTGGGCCAGGCTACCCACTACCCTTATTCCTGCAGTGTCCTCAAGTTACAGAAATCCATAGACACAGGCAGAGTGTCAGACAGACATACATCCTGGCAAGAAGGACATGGAGTGGGTAGGGGGACAAGGAAGTGAGACAGTTACTGCACATGGCACTCCTTGCCCCGCCATTGTCCCTTCTGACTGAAACACACGTTTCCGGGCAGACGCGGTTTCTAAGAGCTGCCCAACTTCTCAAATGCCTTTCCCCGGCTCCACAGGTAAAAGCCTCAGCTTGGTGCACAGATCACGCCCACTCTGAACACCGGGCCTCCACCCAATGGCTGCACATCTGCCCCACCCTCGCCCCCACCCCAGCTGCTTCACTTACCCAGCTGTGCCCACCGAGACACCTTAGCAGCCTCTCACTTGGGCTGCTGGGCGGGAATGGGATCACCTGGGGCACCTGCTTATGGGCTGGGCAGGGACACAGCCGCCTACCGGGCACAGAGAGTCACCCAGCAGACCTCGCTGAGTCAGACGGAGGCCAGGGTCTAAACTCTGTTTCCTGGAGGGCCTGTGACACCACCCAATGGTTCAGACATGGCTATCAGGGTTCAGATGAGGCTGCCAACCCGACTCGGAAAACGGCTCCGTCAAGGTTTTTTGTTTTTTTGTTTTGTTTTTTAAGCTGTACAAGTGCCAGAAACCTCTTCCTCTTGTTATTTACTTTTGAATGTAAATTAAAAGACCTGTTTGTTCACGTCTCTGGAATGCCGATATCAGTTCCTCGGCTGTCTCCAGGAAAACATTAGCTCTGCTGGAGTCAGAAACAGCGGGGCTCAGCCCCATGGTCCATTTAAGGACATTGGCCAGGCATGTGACTGTGGGTAAGTTGTCTCTTTCACTTTTTATGACTAGGATAGACTTCAAGCTTCCCAGTTACTGCCACCTGCTGTTCCTTCCCATGCCCAGAAAGCCACTGGCTTCAATTGCCAGGCTCCGCACACCTCTGGGACCCCAGGGCATGTGGCCACACCCCCACTGCAGGAACTACTACACAGTCCTTGCACAAAATCTGGGCGGCAGCTTTGCCCTCAAGTTCAGGTCTTTGTTTAAACTCCTTAGATGGCCTCCCTCACAGTTCCTCAAGTTCTTTGGATTTGTGTGTTTATGTCTGAGTATTCACTCATGTGAGGACGTGTAGGGGCCAGATGGTCAACCTTAGGTGTCCTTGCTTGGGGGGTGGGGTCTGGGCGGGCATCCACCATGTCTTTGAGACAAGTTTCTCACTGTCTGGAGCCTGCCAAGTAAGCTAAGTTTGCTGGCCTGTGAGTGGAGGAATCCTCCTGTCTCTGCCTCTCCAATACTGGGATGGGAACAGCCATCCACCACACCCTTTTTTTTTCTTTTTTTTTTTTTTTTTGCGGGTACTGGAGATGCAACTTGGGTCTTCATGCCCACACATCATGCAATTTATTAACTGAGCTATCTCCCCCATATTCCTCCTGTACTTTCCTCCCTCCCTGTCAGACATAGATCCCTAGTGTGTCCAGGGGCCTCTGCTCCAAACCACAGCAGCCATCGAAGTCCCATGTCGGGGCTGGCAAAACCTTCAGTTCTGCTAGCGAGTATCACCAGTGCGACTGCACTCATGCAGGGCCCATTATTTCCTCCCCGAGTCCCCTCCCTCCTTGACATACCCCATAATTAAAGTTTAGGGTTGGGATTTTTTTTTTTTTTATGATGCTGTTCTTTAAGCACATGACAACACAGAAGGAAGAGTTATTTAAATCCAACTTGCAAGGAGAAAGCAGCATTGTTAGAAGGGCGAAGCGAGAGCACATTTCTCTGGGTTTCAGGTATTTCAAGGTCACTTCTGAGGAACAAGACAGAGAAAAAAAATGGGATCCTGGAACCAGGGAGCAACGGCCTGGCAGAGTGACATGCTGGATTTTACTGTGACTCCTTCCATACCTAACTTCCCCATGGCACTCCGTCTGTGATGGAGACACACTCCATCCGAGAGTGGGAAAGACATAAGGCAAGGTGAAAGGTATGGAAAGACAGCAGGCATAGCAGACAAGATACCCCCAGCCTGTCCTTGCTCCTCCTCCTACAGCCACCCCGGTCCCACTTCCTCCCAGTCTCTCTGGTCCTCCCTGGGAGGTGTTCCCATGATGCCAATGATGGGGCTCTCCTCCTCCTGGGACAATGCCCTGGGGATTGCTCCTGAAATGAGGTCACCCACTGGAGACCAAACGCCCATGAAAACCAGGCCTCCAATGATGGCATCTCTCACTTGTCCTAGGATGGTCCCCACCCAGCCTGGCATGACTTGGCCAGATGGATAAGCCACCAGGGGCTCTGTATCGGTATTATATCCCGTGTCCTATTTTAATAGATCAAGATCCCATACCTGAATGTTTGCAGGTGTCACAAGGAAGAATCCCTTCCTGCGCCCTTACTTCCTAACAAAGAGAATAGCTTCGTGGGGAGAAATTGAATTTAAAAGTACAGTTTGGCAGGCGGGAGAGATAGCTTAGCAGTTAAAAGCACTGGGCTGTTCTTGGAGTTCGAGTGTTCCAACACCCACATGGTGGTCCACAACCATCTGTAATTCCAGTTCCAGGAGAATTGACCCCCACTGGCACCTGGCATGTACATATATACATATAGGAAAACACTCATACGCATAAAATCAAAATGTTAAGTGCAGTTTTGTCCAGGTGTGGTAGCCCTTGCCTTTAATCCCGGACTCCCTGAGTTTGAGGCCAGCCTTATCAAAATAGTGAGTATCAGAACAGCCAGGGCTACATAGTGAGACCCTGGCTCAACAAACCAAACCAGATGCAATCTCATTTGCATTTATGAGCTATAAACATAACAATGAAGCCAGCTCTTTTAGTTTTGGTTTTTTTTTTTTTTTTTTTTTTTAAGAAAGAAAGAGAAAGAGAGAAGGAAGGAAGGAGGGGGGAGGCGCTGAATTATATGGTACACATGAGCCTGGCAGGGCAGGCAAGAACAGGCACCATGTGGAGCTGATAGTCAGGGTGGCTGAGGAAACCTACTGGACTAAATAGTTCCCGAGCATGATTTCCTGTGAGGGCCAAATATTCCCAGCCATAGCCACAGAACTGGATCCTCGCCCCCATCTCAAACCAGGTCTTTAAAAGGACGTAAGAAGTAGAGTAAGGGTTGGCAGCTGAGGCTCCAGTCCTAGCTTGACCACCAGCTGTGACCCGGTGGCCTTAGACACAACCGGGTGGTTCACGAAGACTCTCAACTTTGTCATTTTCAAAGGGCAACAGACAACGGTGCCTATCTGTTCATAGTGTTTCCTGAGGCCCTAAGATCAGGGCGTCGGGTACACCACACACAGTCAACTGTGCAGAGTGCTAATTGGAACTGAAATGATGAGGGGTTAGGCAAGGTTGGCAAATTCCACACGGATGCTTTCAACTGAGTGGTATCCTTAAAGCAAGGTCAACTCCCATTTCCCTCCCGACATGAAATACACTATCCAGCAAAGACAAAAAGCAGTTTCAAAAGCCAAGCCCTTTGGCCAATACCACGTAATGAGCACCTGTCAGGAATTTAAACATATTTCCCAAATCCTTAGCCCTTCCTTGTAGATGAGATACCATGGCTTGAAATCTGCCCCCACCTCCCTCACCCCACCCCTACTGATCATACCAAGCCAAAATTTCACAGCCAGGTCTGCCTACTGGTCTTGGATTCTGGACTTTATCTAGCCCATGGCTCTCTTGCTGCAACAGTAAACATGTCTATCATTCAAATTTTCTAAAACTGTGAAGAACCCCCAAAATGCCCTGATTCGGAGGTGTCAAGAACTGAGCCCAGAGAAAGGGAAGTGAGTTGTCCAGGGTGACATGGCAGGTCATAGGCAAAGATGGTCTCAGGCGTATGACTCTCAAGAAAACCCTTGCCATCAGATGCCCCATCTTCCCTAGAGGAATAAGTGCTGGCTACGGAGGGCAGACACCAGCTGCAGAGCAAGGCGAAGGTGAACTGAACAGGGATGTCAGGAGGGCCAGCCTGACCTGTGCTGGCTGCTGCCTCCATCAGGGCTCACCAGAAACCACAGCCTCTAGAAGATCCGAGTATAAAATTACCTTCTTAGACGCTTCACCCATTTCTATTTTGAAGCCACCCACTCCTAGCTGATGCTCACACCCTCCCGGGCGCTTCCCTCCTCCCCACGTGCAACTTAACTGCTTGTCAGCACCGTCTGTCTGTGGGCAAGGAGTCCCATCAGGTGGCTGACCCCAGTAAATAATTAAAGGGTGATCCCACAGCCCCAGCGGAGGCCTATTGAGAGGAGGGAGCCCTGTTAAATTAGACATGGCAGGGAGGCACGCTAACAGCTTAACAACTGCTTCCTCGACAGATGGTGAGCAGAGCGCAGCCCACAGAGCAGCCTGCCAGGGGCAAGGCAGGACAGGACAGGGGCAAGGAGCCGTGGCTCGGCAGGCAGGACCATCTTAAGGACACAAGAGAGACTCTCACTCTTCTCCTGAACGAGCTCTGCGATGGCTCTTCAGCAAAGACCACCCGGGCAAACCCACCATCCTCTCAGGGCTAAAACAACTCACAACCTTTTACTTCTCTTTCTCATTTTAGTGGGAGGAAAACACCAACCAGAAAGTAAGATTTCCCAAAGTGCTAGCCTTTTATGGGTTGAGTGAGGGAGAAAAAGAAAAAGTCAACTTCCATTTCATCTTCCCACCAAAGTGGGAAGCGATCTGTGTACATGAGAGCGATCTGTGTACAGTGTATATGCAGGCCCACATAGGAGCAACAAATGCACAGATGCTCTGTGAGACAGGACTGGGCCAGGCACAGTGGCACATGCCAGTATTTCCAGCTAAACTGAGCCTGGCTCAAAATCTAGAAAAACAAAGAAACCAGGCTGGTGGCACAGACCCGTAACCCCAGTACTGGGGTGCTGGCCACAGCTGGGGAGCTGGTAGCAGGGGGTTATGGACACTTGGGAAGTAAGAACTTGACAGACCCCATCTCCAACAGCAATAAGCTTGTTTAGGATTTCTGAGGCTCAAGGTTCAATCCCAGAACCTCTAAAAACCAAGCTGGGACCAGGCATGGTGGTTCCTGCTTCTAATCCTTATATTTGGAGATAGACACAAGAAGATAAAAAAAAAAAAAAAAAAATTCAAGAACATCCTTGGTTACACTGAAAATCTGAGCCAGGGCTGGTGGGTATCCGGGTGTAGATACCAGAATGCCAGTAGTTGGGTAGCTGAGGCAGGAAAATCTCTAAGTTCAAGGCCAACCTATTCTACATGGAGCATTCCAGACAGCCAGGGCTACATGGAGAGAACTTGTTTCAGAAATAAACAAAAGGCTGGAGATGAAGCTCAGTTGGTAGAGTGCCTGTCTAGCAGGCACAAAGTCCTGAGTTCCATCCCAGGCGCTGCAGAACCCAGTCATAGTGATGTAGAGCTGTAATTCTAGCACTCGGGAGGTGGGGGCACAAGGGTTGGAAATTCGAGGCTATCCTCAACTACAGTGAGTTGGAGGCCAGCCTGAGCTACCTGAGATCAGCACTCACTTAGGAGAGAAGGGGCTTTGGGGAGCCCTCAATGGACTCTGGCTAGTGTTACCTGTACTTTTAGTTTTTGAGTTTTGTCATTACCTGTGTTTCATAGAGTGTGTGTGTGTGTGTGTGTGTGTGTGTGTCACAGTGCATACAGAGATGCTAGAGGACATCTTATGGGAGTCAGTTCCCTGCTTCCACCATGTATGTCCCAAGGACTGAAGTCGGCTTGGCAGGCATGGTGGCTAATGTCTTAACAGGATGAGCCATCTCAACAGCCCTCAACTGTGTTTTTAATGATGAGGGCAAAACGTTTTTATTTCATTTCTCAATCAGACTTTGTTTTCCAATCATATATGAGCTAGTCTGTCACAGTCTATCACAGAGACTATCACACCCAGGTCATTTAAAAGGCATTAATATTTGCCCACATTTAGGCGGTACTGCTGTGTGCCTGGTCTATCACATGATGAACAACCAGCCCTCTTCCTGAGAGAGAAACAGAGTGGTGGTTCCTGTTGTCACACTGACTCGATGGCCCCTCACCTGAGCTCCGCAGCTAGAGTTTCACAATGGGCATCGGCCACACACAGAACAGAGAGGAAGGGATGGGGGGTGGGGGGTGGGGGGTGGGGACAGCAGGAGTAGCCGGGCTGCCAGGGATGTGCATCTACAGAGCCAATAAAGGGGGAGAAGAACAGAAGGACAAAGGAGAGAGCACAAAGGGAAGGCACATGAGGTGATGCACACCTCAGAAACACAGCTGCCCTGGGTGCAGCTGTCACCAGCTGCCCTGGCGCACCCTTCACCAGCCCTCCCACTCATGTCCCTCTGCAGAAAGGCAAAGAAAAGCAGAAGAGATGGGGCCCAGACCCCAGGAATGTTGCACAACACAAGAACAGGAACTTTCTTCTTAGAGTGTAGCGTGCGGCTGAGCTCCCACGTGTGTGCTTCTCCACACCCTCCCTTCAAGTGAGCATTGTCCGGCTAGGGGGGTTCCACGGTCATCCCTGGTTCCTCAGGCCCTGGGGAAGGTACAAGCTGTCAGACAGGATAGAGCGGTACCAACACATGGCAGAGAATGTCAGGGGCCATCACATGTAGATCAGAGCCACAAGGGCTCTCCTGCCTTGAGTGTCTACACGTTCTGGAGCTGCCTGACAGATCAGGGCCTGATGCAATAGAGCCTCTTACAGCACCTTTTGATTAATGCCAGTTCCTGGAAGCTAGGAAAGTTACTGCAGTATTGATGGTAACAGCCAAACTGGAAACACCCTAAACATCCATCAGGAGGAGACTGGCTTTAAGAAAAAGGTGACATGGGGTCTGGACTCTGCGATGGGAAGACAGAAGCAGGAGGGGGCCATGTCAACACAGTGAGTACTCGGCCAGCCAGAACGACATGGCAAGATTCTGCCTTGACATATGAAATCCCCCATACTAATAATGACATAGGCACAGAGAGGAAAGAGAATCCAGTTTTGTTAAAAAGAACAAAATGATGGGCGTGGTGGAGCACACCTTTTATCCCAGCACTTGGGAGGCAGAGACAGTCAGATCTTTGTAAGTTCAAGGCCAGCCAGGTCTACACAGGAAGTTCCAGGCTAGCTGGGCTACAGAGTAAGGCCCAGTCTCAGAAAGAAAAAAAAAAAAAAAAAACAAGATTGGTGGGGCAGTAAGATAACCCAAGGTGGTAAAGGAGCTCACCGCCAAATCAATCCCCAAGACTCACGGACTGAAAGGAGAGAAGAAATTCCCTTATGTTATCCTCAAATGCACACACACACCCTACCCTACCTGCATGGCATGGCATGTGTGAGCATACACAATAAATAAATAAATGCAATAAAATTAATTTAGAATGTTTAAAGTGTGAATGCTTCTGAAAAGGGAAAGTAGGCGGGGGGGAGGGGGGACGGGACACGGTGGCACTGGCACCACAGCATCACAGCATATATGTGAAGGAGGTTTCCTTTTATTCTACAGCCTTCTACAACCTCCCAGAATCTTGTACTATATGCATAAATTGCTTTCGCTAAAGAATATATATATATATATATATATATATATATATATATATATATATATATACATACGCGTGTGTGTGTGTGTGTGTGTGTGTGTGTGTGTGTGTGTATGTGTGTGAGTGATCTCACAAAACAACAACAAACTGTATATATCACAAAACAACACAGTGGCTGGCTGGCACTGTTCCAGGAGCGTTTCCCCATCACAGAACAGGAAAGTACCAGACTATCAATTTCTCCATTTACAGCTAACACTGCAGCCTAGGCACTGAGTGCTGTGATGCCAGAGATGGCAACACATGCCTACAACCCCCGAGAGGCACAAGAATCACTGCAAGTTCAAGTCCAGCCTGGTCTACAGCGCGAACTCCAAGCCAGTGAGGGCTACATATTCAGAGCCTGCTGAAGAAGAGGAGAGGTAGTGGGGGGATGGGAATGGCGGCACATGCCTTTAACTTAATCCCAGCACTTGGGAATCAGAGGCAGGGGGATGTCTGTGAGTTCCAGGATACCTGGGTCTACATAGTGAGGTTGTCTCAAAGGACAACAAAAAGGACAGGCAGCGTGTGCGTGGCAGGTGGGAAGAGAGACCGTATCTCCAATGTACAAGTCTGTCTTCTCTCCTTCTCTCTACCAAAGACTCAGCTGCCGATACCCGACGACACGACCTGGTGAAACACTTCCGTAGCCACATGTTCAGTTGCACATGGAGCAGGCTGGGGACGGAAACGGCCCACAAGTCCCTCAGGGAAGTCAGGACACAGTCAGGTTGGAGCACAGAGCTGAGAAGCGGGGCTGCTGCCTCTAGAAGTAAGCTTACTTAAGGACAGTGGGATGGGGCCAGGGGAGCGGAGGGTGTTGTTAACCTCTGACCCTGACACTCAGGACACGGTCAGCCAGCACGGCCTTTCCCGAGTCCTCAGCAGGAATCCTGCCAATACACCACAGCCTTGCAAGCTCAGTGGGGCATGGGGTGCATGAACTGACCACTCTGCAATCAGAACCGCATTTTGGAAGGCAAAAAAGACCATCCCGGTGCCTTCATGCCAGCAACCAGGCAACTCACCAGCCTGAGATGCCAGACCCAAGCCTGTGGTGTCGACCCCGAGCCAAACCACCCTGGTTAAATACCACTCCTGTCAGCATGTTTACACTGAGGAAAAACCTTGAAGAGCTGTGCAGAAGATCATAAAACCCAGGGCCAGGAGGAGCTGAGAAAACATGCTGGGTTTCCTCTGCAGTAAAAATCCACCATGCCCACTTCATTTATTAAAAGCCAGAAAAAAAACAAGTCCAAATCGTAATACTTAATACCTAGTTAGCAAATGCTACCAAACCTAAGTCCAAATAGTCTTTTCAACAAACTATCCCACTGAGGGCCAGGAACAGGAGGAGTTCCAAGGATAATTAGAATGACTGCCACTTAGAAGACAAGAACCACACAGATGAATCTACACCAGGCATGTACCACGAAAGGCCTCTTGCACAGGGCCTCCTTGGTCCTCCCAGGAGCCCATGAAGAGCATCTCATATGATCCCATTTTACAGAGGACGAAACCAAGGCTCTGGGGTGAAATAACTCATCCCAGGTTTCAGAACTAAAGCAAATAGGCCAGTCTGGCTCCAAAGCCTCCTCTACCCACTTCACATGACACGACCCTGCCTGAAGGAGGTTCCCCCTTGGCCGAGTATCGCACTTCCTCTAAACTCATTGTGTGAAGCAAGGCAGTGGAGCTGTGACTTACCCCTTCCAGACTCCAAAGCTCATCTACCTGAGCCCCAGAAGGGGGTACAAGCCAAGCAGGCAGAGGTAGGGTCTGCAGGGTGGGGGACACAGCAAAGGATCCCAGGAGCTCCAAATATCTTCCCACGTGGCAACCTGGGTGCTAGGCTCAGCCCAGGGGCCCTGGGGACTCTGTACACATTGATAACATGCCAGAGTCACCACCTAGAAAAGAAGAATCCACAGGTACATCCCTATCCCCCAGAACAGGTACCTTGTATCACATGTTCGATTGACTTTGGGGCCGGGACTCCCTGAAGTAATGGCACTTATGCATCCAAGTGTCCCGTAAATGTTTGCTAAGTATTACTGTGACCCTCTGAAAGGTATGAAGGACAGAGCTCTCCTAGGAGGTGACACATTGCAGGATCCAATGCTGGGGTGGATCAGGCCAAGAAAACGGGAACCTCCTTCCCAGGGAATATATCTCTCCCCAAAAGGTCAACCCCTCACCATGAAGCAAAGCTGGCCCCATCTGCAGAAAGAACAAACACGGTCAGAAGACTATGTCCAGCTCCCTACACTTGGAGGGAGTCCTTGATGTTCTGTCAGGAAGCCATAAGGGGCTGTGTGACAAAACCAGTCCTCTCACTGGCCTATTCCTTGAAGGCCTGTTTCTGTAGACACACCATCCTATGGACACTGCACAGTGGTGCATGGCAGTATGTAAGTGTGCTTTGTGAGCCTGCCTGCGCTGCAACCCAGGATACAACCATCTTACAGAAGGGGTCGAAGGGAGCAGGGTTGCCAGCACTGACAAGGCAAGGGCCACACGAGAACAGACATGGCAACTCTCAAAACAGAGCTATCTAGTTCCCCAGGCCTAGCGCCCTCCCCACTAAGGAAGACAGGACAGGAAAGAGAAAGGAAACAGATGAGAGAAGCTACCCAGGGAGACCGGAAGAGCTCTAGGCACCATGAGGAGAGGCAACCTCAGACCTGAAATGGCTAAAATAGCAGTCCAATGTGCTGTGAACAAAACTCTAGGAGAGGTACCAGGAGGCCTAAACAAAATCTTGGGAAGCAGGCCCAGTGACACATGGAGGGGTATGACCCTCTCCCAAGCACATCAGGAGCAAAGGCTGCCTATCTACTCACCAGCAGCCATCTCCAGTGCCACAGCAAGGAACGGAAGGTAGAAGTAGCCTGTGCTTGGCAAGCCCTGCACGAGGCCAACAAAAGCACTGCCCTCCGATCAAGTACACACCGGCGCTCCAGGTACACGGAGGCCCTCATCAAGTACACAGTGCTACACGCCGGCGCTCCAGGTACACGGAGACCCTCATCAAGTACACAGTGCTACACGCCGGCGCTCCAGGTACACGGAGACCCTCAGATTGAGACCCACAGATTCTTGGAGGAAAGGCCTTGGGTAGTCCTTCCCTGCAGCCAAAGGCCACTTTCTGAAGACAGCCACAGTAAGTAGGCAAAGAAGGTGGACGTGGTAGCAGGCACAGTGGAAGGCTGGGATGTGCTAGGACACCATCCATGTCTGCAGATCTTAAGTCTACCCGACAAGTTCAGAATAGGCTGAGACATCCCAGACAGTAATCTTTGTTCTTAAAGACATCAGAAATGAAGGCTGGGGAGACACGCTGAGGGGGAAGCACGCTTGGTACACAACCATGAAGACCAGAGTTTGAATCCCCAACACCCATGAACAGGACTTGGAGAAGTGAAGTTTTAAGTCTTGAGAGGCAGAAACAGGAGATTTGCCTAGGATGCTGGTCAGAAAAGAGAGGTGCAGGGTCGGCGAGAGAGCCTGACTCAAGGGATGAAGGACAGGCTGACGGCCTACAATGCCCACATCTCCCTCTGGTCTCTGTGCACACAAGCTTACACACATGCAAAGTGGCAGAAAAGCCATCACTTTCTCCTCCAGAACTCACCTGGGTCAGTTTCCTGATAGCAGGCTCTGAGAGAGAGATTTGCCTGCAGGAATTTCACCGAGTGAGATTCAGGAAAGAGGCCTGGACAGGGGAGGCTGGGTGCAACCCAGGTCACAGACAATCCTGTGGGGACTGTCTGGACTGGCCTCTGATAGAGGTGAAAGGCTATGATTTGTACCCTAGTTTCTAGATAAGGTGGCAGCTCTTTGGAGAAGACATTCCCTTTGACTAAAGGCAATTCCAGGACTGGCCCGGCTAGAAGCCATCAGCAGCTAGACCTAACAAAGCATGGGACAGGAAGTAAGCTCCTGATAGGTCTGCGGCCCTTCCAGGCCTCTGCGGCGTCTTAACTCTGCAGAGGGTTGTGAAGCAGCTGTTAGCTCCAGCCAACCATCAGTCCAAGGATCTCAGAAAGACAACTCACATGCAGTCACGGAGGGAGAAAGAGCACTGTCACGCACAATGGATCTGACAGGATCTGATGTTCTCAGTCCTGGGTTTAGATTATTTTTAAGAACACATAATTTCACTTCAAGAGAGAGAGGGAAAAAAAAAAAAACAACCTGCCGACAAGTTGCTCTCTGAAATTTCCATTTTCTTCTTCATTGTGCTCAAGTTCCTACTTCACACAACTGAAAAAAAAAAATCTATTTTTTGATCTGTAGACTCAAGTCATGTCACGTGAGCAGACATTCACACTGAGCTAGGGGCCAGGTTGTGGCAACAAAATGATTAAACCTTCACAGCGGGGACAAAAAGTAAACCTGAGAAATGTGTACCACATTAAACTCCATGAAAATCCATTCAAAACATTTTTACATAAACATGGCGTGATTTTTTTTCCCTGACAGGAGAAACGCAGGTTTTACCAAAGAAAACCTGAGGAAGGAAGGAAACCGACCATCTAAGTGTGATGGCAGGGCCCGGGGATCCCAGCTACTTGAGGCAGGAAGATTGGAAGTACAGGGCCTGCCCTGGCAACTTAGTGACACCCTGTCTCAAAATTTAAAAAAAAAAAAAAAAAAAATTCAGCTGGGCGAGAATACAGCACAGTCAAGGCCCCGCAGGGTTAATTCTAGAACAACAACAAGGACAGGAAGGTGCCAAGAAGACAAGCCAGCGAGAAGGCCACCCTTCAATAGCATCCTCATGCAGCCTTTGCATGCATTTGTCTTTCCGTCTTTTTTTGTTTTTGTTGTTTTGTTTTGGTTTTTTGTTTTTGTTTGTTTGTTTGTTTGTTTTGAGACAGGGTTTCTCTGTGTAGCCCTGGCTATCCTGGAACTCACTCTGTATGTAGACCAGGCTGGCCTTGAATTTAGAGATCTGCCTGCCTCTGCCTCCCAAGTCCTGGGATGAAAGGCCTGCGCCTCTACCACCTGGCTTGTTTCAATTTTTAATAATTAAGTGGATTCCCGCTCTTTGGTGATATCTTTTTTGCTTAGTTGATTGTTTTTAGTTTTTTTGTTTTGTTTTGTTTTGTTTTTTCCAGTTAGAGGTATACTAGGGTCACTTTTTAATTCTTTATAGCAAGGAGGTGTTTTAAAGGCTGTCATTCAAATGTGCTTGGTCTTGCTGGCACAGTATTTCAGGGTTGTATGTTTAGGGTTAGGTAGCTGGATTGTTGCAAGTCCCCATGGGTGTAAACCATGCTGTGTTGAGCATCCTTGGGGACCGCTGGTCACATTCTCTGAGTTCTCACTGGCTCTTAACTCCTATGACTGGCGCTTGCCTCAGGCTGGGCATGGTGACACAGGTTTACAAACCCCAACAGGAAAGAGCCTCCTGTACTAGGATCCGGTTCAAGGCCAGTTTGGGCTCGATAGTAAGGTTCTGTCTCAAAAGCAAAACTCTTCCTCTAACAACCTAAGAGTGGGACCTCAAGCCTAAGGCAGTTAGCAGCAGAAGGGGGAAGCACACAGGAACCCACTTCAGCAACTCCAAGGCCAGCGCCGTCCCTTGCTTACTCTGCCGTGGAGGCGGCACATAGGCCAGGGCCGGTGTGTGAAGGTCAGAGTTCAATCCACTGGACGGGGTTCCCTCTCCACCACGCGGCTTCAGGAGACTGAACGTAGGTCAGCAGGCTCGGCAGCAACCACATTTACCCACTGAGCCTTCTCGCCTGGGCTGCCACCGCGTCTTACAGAGCTTCCTGCCACACAAAACTACTGCGGAGGGGCTGGAGACTAGCGCAGCAGTTAGGAGCACATGCTGACCCTGCAGAAGACATGGCAGCCCACAACCATCAGAGACCAATTCCAGGGGGTTCTGACGCCTTCTTCTGCTCCCCACAGATGCTGTGAGCACATGGTATAGTATATACATGCAGGTGAGATGCTCACATATATAAAATTTTAAACTTTTTAAAAGCTGAGGACAGGGGTTGGGGATTTAGCTCAGTGGTAGAGCGCTTGCCTAGCAAGCACAAGGCCCTGGATTCGGGTCCTCAGCTCTGGAAAAAAAAAAAAAAGACAAAATAAAAGCTGAGGACAACCAAGAAAGACAATTGATATTAACCTATGGCTTCCACATGTGCACATATGTTCATGAAATCTACACTCAGGCACAACACACACATACACACACTGATTGGTTGACTGGTTGACTGATTACTTATGACGCATGCTCATAACTGAAATCTCCGTGCTCAGAAAGCTGACTCCAGAGAACTGCATATCCCCAGGCCAGTCTCAATAGTCTCAACCACAGGCAAAGACCTTGTTTCAACAACAATGACAAACCCCCAGAAATGTCTGTCTTCATCCTTAGAGGGAGAGGAAATCTCTCCCATAGGCAAAGCCACCCACCCTCCAGAGAATGGGCAGCCGTCCCTGAGGTGGCTGGGAAAGCGTCAGGGGTATCCTGGGGAGGCTGGAACAGGTAGCGGGGAGGGTGCAGCGTCACTGGGTTGCTGTTTTCCCTGTGTGGCTGGACTTCACACTTGCACCATCATGTGTCCAGTGACAGAGACCTGTCAGACTGCAAGTTTAATGCCAGGCTATCACACTACCAGTGGATGGCCCTTCCGGAGCTGCTTAGACCTCCTGGGGCAGCTGAGGATAGTGCCCTCGGTGAGAGCAGTGCCCTGAACAGTTCCTGTACGGTTCCCGAGTGGATGCTACAGTTACAAACATCCACATCAACGCTGGTACCCAACTCCCGGGGTCTTTCTAAGAGGACAAACAAGCATGGGCACCTTGGAAATGAAGCTAGGACCACAGTCTTCCTCCTGAGACGGCAGATGCTGAGGGACCTGCCCTCAACGGGGCAGGATTCCCCTTGTTCTGGAGTCGGGCTCACAGACAGCAGCCATCGCTGCTTAAACTGAGGCAGCAGGGCTTGAGAAGCTCTTTCTGCACCAGGCCAGTTCTGTTCCCATAGGACTACTTGCTAGAAATAGCTCAGAGAGAGCGATTCTGGAAACTTCTCAGCTCCGCTACGGAATCCAGGACTAGATGAAGAAAGGTCTGAGTGGCCAGATGTGGCACAGGCCTGTCATGCCAGCAGTCCCGAGTCAGCACTGGGCTACCTAACAACCTGCCTCACACAAGCCTGAGTCCAGAGGAGACACTGCAGGATGAGTCAGAAAGGCCTGATTGTTTTATGGTCTCTGTGAACATCAAGGAGGGAAGCGTCCAGTCTGAAGCAGTGCACTCCCAGCAAGGACAGGGGGACTCTAGTCTGGGACACACCATATCTGGCCGCCAGCTCAGGGACTAGAGTCTGGTAGGCATTTTAAAAATGTCGATGTATATTTGCCTAAACGTGTCTGTGTACCATGAGGATGCTTAGTTCCCTCCGATGCCAGAAGAGGGCATCAGATGCCCCGGAACTAGAGTTACAGGTGGTTGCCCGTCATGTGGTTGCTGATAATCGAACCCAGGTCCTTTGGGAAAGCAGCCAGTGTGCTTAATCACTGAGCGTTTTCTCTTTAACACAGTGACAAGCTAAAGTGTGACATGATAGGGGCGATAAAGGGATTTTTTTTCTAAACGAAAAGCAGCCCCCACCCAACTTACTTCACTTCTGGTTTTCCCATCTACATACATATTTCTACCAATTTACATAACTATAAGTGCTGCAGGCATACAACTTCGCCATCTGGATATTTATTTTCTCTTAATGTAATGTCATAAACACGTCCATGTTCTTTCCCAGCCTTCTTAAGTAGCATCTAGGGTACATAATAACCCCTGCATTGCAGGCTGGGCTACAGCATGTGTAATTAACCATGACCTGGCCAATGGACAGCTGTCTTGCTGTCTTTTCTCCCTCCTGTATTACAGACAGGTTAAATATGTTCTCATAAATTCTGCTTCATCGCTGAATTGTTTGTCTTAGGAGAAACTCCCTAGGGAGAAAGGACTGGGCCAGATACTGTGTACTGTATCCTCCAAACACACACGGGCAGGGGGGTACCAGAAGAGACCAGGAAGATCTACTGAGCTGATGCTCAATAAGCACTCACAGAAGGAGGAAGGGTGGGGGACTCACTCCCATGACCACCTAGCAGGTGACAGACTCACAGCCTGCCTGGACCAGGGCTCTACCACCTGCCCCGAGTCACAGAAATGCAACTGTCAGGAAGGGTCAACAGTTCAAGGCCATGTTTGGCTACACAGCAAGTGAGAGGCTAGCCAGTGATACAGGAGACCTTGACTCAAAACAACAACGAAAAAGTATAATAAAAAGAATTTTTAAAGTAAGAAGTAAGGTGCCAAGCATGGTGATGGGCATACACCTTTAATCCCAGCACTCAGGAGGCACAGGCAGGTGGATCTCGGGAAGTTCAAGGCTCACCTAGGCTACACAGTGAGACCCTGTCTAAAGAAAAGGAATGAAAAGAACAGTTTCTACAAGACAGAGGCAGGGCTCACTGAAGCATTCACATAAGACTCCAAACCTTCTTTCTCTTTATTCTCAACAGCTCCTCCCTTCCTAGACTCTGGGTCCTGGGAGCAGAGGCAGGCATGTGGCAAGGTCCACACTGGCCACCATGGCCTCCTTCAGGGAGCTCCAGGGAGTGAGGTCCACTCTCTTGGGTTTCTGCATTCATGGCTCCATCAGTCACTTAACTGTTTACCCTGTGTCTCCTCCCAGCACTGAAGTGCTAGCCGCACAAAGCTTATACCCATTGTCTTCACAGCTATCCCCCAGACTCACAATAGTGCCCAACCCAAGTGGGTGCTAATCAAATACCTGAAGAGAAAATAAAAACCAGGCTGGGATTGCAGCATGCACAAAGCCCTGGGTCCCATTCCACCACAGAGTAAGCCGGCATGGTGGTGCACTCCGAAACCCAGCCCTTGGCATATGAGGTAGGAGTATCAGAGTTCAAAGTGATTCTTGGCCAAGTAGCCAGTTCAAGATCAGCCTGGGCCACATGAGAAAGGGAGGGGGGGAAAAAGAAGAGAGAGAATAAGAAATGAATAGCAAATTCTTGTGTGAAAATCTCCTTCTAGGTCAGGCACTGTGCTTCACACGGCCCGGCTCACCAGCTACGAACAACAATCCTATTATAATCCTCATTACAATAAAGAAATGATTGCCGGGGCAGGCTAAGCAACTTGTCCAAAACCACGGTGAGGAGGCAGAGCCTGAGCTCTTCCAACACCACAAGCTGTGATTTCACCTACTGTGATGTTGCTGCTCACTCTCCTGGTTCAGCAGCAAAGACAGACCAGGCCCCTGAGCCTCCGAGCTTCTCGGAACAAGATGATGTCTTGACATCCTGTGATCAAGAGAACAGAGGAGGAGGCAGGGGCAGTGAGGCCGGGCAACTGGCCCCCAGAGTGTCATCTGCCCCCCCACCCCTGTTTCCCCAAGGGAACAGCAAGCTTGACTTTCGAACCCAAGCAGAACCTGGTTGGCAGCCACAGAGTGGCAGGGGCCAGTGGGCTGCAGTGAGTGGAGCTGGGGCTTTGGACAAGCCAGGGGCTTTGTCCTGCCGATCCGGGAACTGATGAAGAAAACTAGGGCCAGAGAAGCCCAAGACTAAATCTAGCTGTTTGAGGCCACCAAGTCTTTCTAAGAAGAATCAGAAGCTGTGCGGAGTGAAGAAGGAGGGCAAACGACCAAGTTTCCATGAGTCACGTGGCAGGCTGTAACACACGTGGCTTTCTGGGCACAGGTTATCACAAGTCCATGATCAGTCTCCCCTCCCTCGGCCCTCCCCTCCCCCTCCTCATGAACAGCCAGCCAACCACACAGAAGCTTTCTTGTCCCCTCAAAGACAGTTTCCACTTGCTAATGGAGTCATCCTTGCTCTGTTCTGTCCCCTTGGCCAGGATGAGTCAGGCCAGCGAGGGGAATCTCCCTGAATACTTATCACCTTCTTCTGAGAAAGATCAGCCACCGACATGTAAAATACAACTGGGCCATGGGCCACCAACCACACTGCCTTGGTTCTCGTACAGAACACTGTAGGACTGGAACCTGTGCTGGCTCTGTACAATCCAATGCCTATCCCACCTGAGACTGTTCCTCAAAGGCGGCTTCCCCCCAGCTTCCTCTCCACCAGGAGGCAGCCATCTCTGGCCCTGACTCTTTTCTGTTTATCCAGGTTCCAACCCTCTCAGGTATATGGTTTTGGTTTTGGTTGTTTGGTTGTTGTTGTTGGTTTGGTTTTTGGATTTTGATATGGTTTTGTTTGGTCCTCTTGACAACTTCAGAGTCTCCAAAATGGCAGAGAGAGAGGGGGGGGAGGAGAAGAAGAAGAAGAAGAGGAGGAGGAGGAGGAGGAGGAGGAAGATGAAGCGGGGGTGGGGAGGTGGGGGGCTTCTCCAGGCATGATCTCTTTCCAAGCAAGCACCAGCAAGCTCTTTTCCAAGCAGTAAATGTAGTGTATGGGGGAGGGGGCGCACAGGCACGCATGTGTCTCAGCACTCACACAGAAGTCTGAGGACCTTTTGGGGAATTGGTTTTCTTCTCCCACCATGTGGGTTCTGAGAGTCACACTAGAGAGTCAGGCTTGGCAGCAAGCACCCTTTACCCACTGAATGATCTCACCCAGCTCCCAAAGCCTCTTCCGCTCTCCTCTTCCGCAGCTACGACCCAAGGTGAGGCAGCTTTCTGATGGGTGAGACGGGTGAAATGAAACATCCAATACAAATCCAGGCAACTCCAGACGCCACCAATGCCCTCAAGCCTGGTTTCTGTGTCCTTGAGGTGGGCTTGTAAAATTAGTATGACTCCAAAATTCACTCAGAGAACCCCTGGGAAAAGCTTGCAGTGTCAAAAATCAGTCAGGTCCAGCTCAGGTTAGCCCTCACCGTGTGATGGAGAAACAGAGACCCCAAATTATTCTCCTTCTAGGATCCCGCCTTCCCTTACCAAATTCCTATGTGGGGAGCCCCGGGAGCTGGGTAACTCTGACCAACCCTGGCCCCAGCTCAATGGCAACAGAGCGTAGAAGCCATCAGGCTCCTCCAAACAAAATGACAGCCAGCATCCACCATCCCCTTCCTACATGCTCTCTGCATGAAAACATTCTAGGCTGTCCAAATAAACTTCTGAGGGGGTTGAGACTGTAGCTCAGTGGACAGAGTATTTACCTAGCACGTACAACGGACCCCTTGATCTGGCTTCCCAACACTACATAAACTAGGCATGTTGGTGCACTCAAAGGTGGAGGCAGGAGAAGCGGGAGGGAAAGATCATGCACATAGCAAGTTCAGGGCCTGCCTGGGATACATGAGATTCTGGCAGAGAGAGAGAGAGAGAGAGAGAGAGAGAGAGAGAGAGAGAGAGAGAGAGAGGAGAGATATTTATGTATCAACTCAGATTTTACATACCCTCTTTGCCCTCCCTAAGGAAAGAACACTATGAAAACAACACAATGTCAAGCCAGAGGTGGCAGCAACCACCTGCAAACCAGCACTCAGGAGGCACTGGTAGGAGGGTCAAGAATTCAAGGCCAACCTGATCTACATAGCAAGTTCCTATCCTAGAAAACCAACTGCTGAAGACATGGTTCAATAACAGAATACTTGTCTAGCATGCACAAATCCCAAATGGGAGTTGGGGAGGAAGAGAAGAAGCAGAGCACAGCACAGCACAGCACAGCACAGAATAGCACAGTACTCCCAGGACTATACTCCTGGCAGAAGCTAAAGCCAAAGTGTTAGTGAAGATGGGGCAGCTGAGGAGGAAGGGGGTTTCCCGAGTCTACTCAGGCACTGTTTCCCATAAGTGGCTGCCAGATAACCACACCTGGTCTCAGCAGCCCTGCATCAGAGCTGGCCACCTCAGTTCCCAGCTCCTCCCTTGGCAGAAGTTCAAGGCACCCCCCTCCCCCAGCAGGGCTGGGAAAGTACTCCTGTCCCCACAGTGAAGGCTGGCAGCACAAGGTGCATTTCCCAAGATCTTACACACCTCGGTGCAGAGATGAGTCAGCGGGAGGTAGGGGGGAGGGGTAGGAGGGGGCACTCAACCTCCTTCACAACTCACCAACACCTCCTGCAGGTTTACTCAGCCTCCTAAGCCCTGACCAGCCAGCCAACTTGCCAGAGTCAATACTCCCCTCAGACAGGTTTGTGCCATGCCACAGAGCAGTGTCCTGAAAAAGGCTAAGGGGACAGCATGGGGAGAACACCCTTTCTGTCACCATTGTGTCCCAAGTCCCCATTCCCGCCTCACTGCTATCACACAGGATAGTTCCCCTTCCCCACTGCAGGAATTCATGTTCCAGACTCCATCCATTCATGGACACACACACACCCTTTGCCGGAAGCACCCCCTCTCCACAACTCCAACCCCAAACTAAGGCCCAACCCTGCCTCCTCTCTCCCCACTTCCATTCTCCTTGGCACAAACCACTTCTCTGTCCTTGGCTTCTCAATGGCCTCCTTCCCCTACAGGAGGCCTCTGCCGCTCCACCTGCCTTTCTCCTGCATCTAAGGCAGTGTTTGGCACAGAGCAGTTGCTCAATTGACATCGAATGAACGCATAGAGAAATAAAGAGCAAATGAAAAATGAAAAATGATTTAACAAGCCCCCCCAAAAAATTTTTAATAGAGAGGTTAGGAAGAAATGCACGGATGGGAAAACCGGGAGTGGGTACACACCCTGAACTCCTAGAACTTAGGAGGTGGAGGCAAAAGGATTAACAGTTTAAGACCACCCTAGATGGCGTGAAACTTTCATGTAAAGGGGAGTAGTGGGGAGTACATGGCAGAGACAGATAGACAGGCAGACAGACAGACAGGTAGGCACTCCAGACTCATTTTAACCTAAGAGTTCCATTCATGGGATTATCTGAAGGATATGAATTCAGAACAGGAGCAAAAGAGGTGCTTGTATAAGAATGGTTCTAGTCACACTGTTTAAACAGCAGAATTCTAGAAACAACTGAAATGTCCAAAACCAGCAAAAAAATATCTGGCAGGTGACAGACAGCACAACTGCACGCGGTATCCCACGACAGTTAAAATGACAGAACTGAAGGTAACAGAGAACAGTGGTGTGGTTTAAAATAATGCTAACTAAGCGGAAGCCAGGCCTGGAGGCTTAGTCCTGAAATCTCAGCTACACTGGAGACCTCAGCTCACAAGTTCAAGGCCTGCCTGGGCTACAGAATAAGTTGAAGGGTCAGCCTGGGTGGCTGAATAAGACCCAATCTCAAAACGTAAAAAGACAACAACATGCCCAATGTAAAACAGTGGCAGGGCGCTTGCCTGTCATGCGTGAGGCCCTAGGTTCAATCCCAAAGTCTGCAAAAGGGTTCATTAACGCCAAGCAAGAAAATGTGTATGTGCGTTGAATTTCTTCTTAAACACTGGATTCTAGTCCACACACCCTCTGAACCCTAAGTTCTTGCAGGGTCCAAAATTGCATCTGTGTTCCCTTATCTACTGAGAAAAAAAAATGACAGAGAGCTGTGCAACTTAGATCCTAAGATCAAAGCTAGCAAGGAGTCAGGAAATGACTCTGTCACACTGGCCCCACCGCCCATACAGACATACCCTGTGTCCTCAGAGTGGCCCTTCCCATAAGGCTATTTATTGTACCTGTGCCTGAGAAGCCAAGCCCAGAAACATCCAACAGCCAACAAAGGTGACCCAGCACCTGAAAACCAAAGAATACAGCAGAAACCTATACGACCAGAAGCAGAGCACGGCTGTCATCCAGAGCCCCCAGAGAAAAGCACTCAGAGAACAATCAGCAAAACCAGGCTCCGGGAGCAGCAGAGGCCAAGGAAGCACCTTTGGTGTACTGGAGCTCAGCCAGTCTGGACCAGCAGAGACAGGTAGGGGTCAGCATATGCCTGCTGCTCTGTGACACCACGGATATTCATCTATCTAACGATGCAGACAGAGGAAAAGTACGAAAATACGCCTGAGCCATGGAGAAGAGTGGACAGGCCATCCAGGCAAGGCACACGCCACCCTCAGTATGATTTCAGACTCCTAGCTAGGTCTGGGGGAGAGGGAGGGCCATGAGAATCAGGAAGTCTCCCCAATAACTGAGAGGTTCAGGCCAGAGCAGGAGACCAGAGCTGGACAAGCCTGAGGACCATCAGATGGAGAACCCTCCAAGTCTGGGGACTTCGGCAAAGAGCTAGGCTATAAAACCTCCCAGGGTCTCACATCCCCAGAGACCAACTACCTAGGGCCACCACAAGTTCTTGGAGTGAACAAGGAAGATGATCAAAACTAGCCAAAGCTGCTTCCTCTGGTGGGAAATCACCAGTGTGTGTGTGTGTGTGTGTGTGTGTGTGTGTGTGTGTGTGTGTGTAATTACCTTTGTATGTTTGAAACTTTCCATCATAAAGTTGAAAAACATATTGGTATACTCCCAAAATCCCATAAAACAGAAGACTTATCTTGAGTTCAGAGACCAGGCTGAACGACAGTGCAGAGGTCTTTCTTGTCTCAACAAACAAGGGGTGGAGAGATGGCTCCATGCTTAAGAGCTAGGACACAAGTTCAGGTCCCAGCACCCACGTCAGGTGACTCACAGCTGCTCGGAGCTCCAGCTCCAGGCAGACAGACGCCTCCACAGACCTTTGCACCCACTCGCACATACCACACGGACACACAGACGCGTAATTAAAACCAAAATGAAAATAAAAACCAAAAAGCCCAAGCCTACAAAAGAGCTCAGCGGCTAAAACATTTGCTGTGCATACTTGAGGACTTGAGTCTGATCCCAGGAAATGTAAAAGTGGAGACTCACTCAAGTGTGTATGCACACACGTGTACACACACGCACACACACTGACACACACACATACACACAGACACACACACTCAGAGACATACACACACAGACACACACACACACACACATACACACAAGTGCATACACAGGCCTATAATCCCTGCACTTGGCAGATGGAAGAAGGAACCTCAAAAGTTCAAGGTCATCCTCAGCTACAAAGTGAGTTTTGAAGCTAACCTGGGCTATCTCAAAAAAAAAAGCACCCAGGTTTAATGACAGCCCTGCACCTCCTGGCAAATCCCTGCTCTTGCTCTTTGTACGTCCGCTCCTTTTCTGCAAATGAGGAAGATGGGAAGGGCACCCCCATCGCCCCATTCCCCCATTCCCCACCCCACACCACCCCACCTCCCACCCCGCAAGCTCTTAGTGTAACTTGGTGTAAGGACTACATGCCAGAGAGCACTCCTAACAAGGAGGTCGGTGGTGACAAACAGGCAGTAAAATGTCAGCTACAGTGACACATCCATTTGTAGCAGGTATTGAGGGGCAGTTTAGAAACCTCACACCATTTGACCTGGCAATCTGGGGAGGATGAAGTGGGGTGGAATCAATGCTTTAAGTCTGAAACCTCAGGCAACAAACAGAGTGAGCAAAGGCTGGAGAGTCCCCAGCTTCTTCAGGCCTAAGATATAGAAAGAACTCCGCTTCTCTCTCTCTCTCTCTCTCTCTCTCTCTCTCTCTCTCACACACACACACACACACACACCACCACCACCACCACCACCACCACCACCACCACCACCACCACCACCACCAGCAAGAGGAAGCAGCTTCCTTTCCTCTCCTTCCGAGCCATCATTTCCTTTTTTGTTTTAAAAAGCATTCCTTGTCTGCAGCCCCTCCCCTCCCCTCCCGCCCTAGGCTCTAACAGCACCCAGAGACATCTGAATGTCTCCTGCTTTGTCTTCTGTACAACTAGGAAGGGGGGGTGAGGGGGGCACAACAGGGAGGGAGGGGGATGCCCAGGCAGGCAGAGCTCTCTGAGCATCTACGGTGGAAAGATTAAGTGCCAGGAGACCCATGCCGTCACATCTAAACCACTTCCTCCAACGAAAGGCCGCTTTCCCTTCATGCCTGAGTCCCCTGGATTTTGGGCTTCCTGCCATCACCAAACTCTGCCTTCCACCTCATAAGGGACCTCCAGTTTATAAAACACCAACACAACAGCACTGGTTCAACCGAAGCCTACAGTCTCCTTCCTTGCTTAAGGCTAAAGAACAAGGCTAAGGTGTTCCTTCAACTGTAAAGGACAAAGAGTCCTTTGGGACACACAGTTGCAGGAGTCTCAGGGCCTTAGCCTCTGAGGTTGAGGGGCAGCGGGGAGGCAACACACTAATGTAATACATTCTCTACTTAAACCCCTCTTTCAAAGGAGCATCTAGCAACATGGGAAAGGCCAAGTGAAGCCTTTTAGGACCCCGAGCTTAGTGGGACAGGAGTGTGAGAGAGAACACACACAGATCACTTTTTTTAAATGACCTGTAACCCGGGGCTGGGTGATGACTCTGTCAGTGTCTAAGAGCACTGGCTGCTCTTCTGGAGGACCCCTATTTAGTGCCCAGCACCCACATATCAGCTCACAAGCACCTGTAACTCCAGTTCCAGGGAATCCTGCCTCTTCAGATACCAGGCATGCACAAAGTACACAAGCACACAGCCTAGCAAAGCATCCATGCACTGTGGAGGTTTGAGTGAGTCACTATGAGAGAGTGGCACTATTTGAGGAGGATTAGGAGGTGTGGCCTTCTTGTAGGAAGTTCATGGGGGAGGGGTACACTAGAATACCTTCCCCCCCACACCCCTCTCCTCCTCTCTCCCCATCTTCCCCTCCACCTGTAGATCAGGATGCAGCTCTCACACAAGAGGCTAAGGTTCCAGAAGAATCACTATAACTTAGAGAACCACCTGGTCTAGATAGCAAATTCTAGGTAATGGAGTCCCTAGACTATTTAGATAGAGGCTGTCTTTAAGAAATGACAAAAAAGAAAAAAGAAAAAAGAAAAAAGAAAGAAAGAAAGAAAGAAAGAGAAAAAGAAGAAAGAAAGAAAGAAAGAAAGAAAGAAAGAAAGAAAGAAAGAAAGAAAGAAAGAAACCCCAAATATCTAACACCCAAATTAATCAGTTAAGTTAGTTTCACAGCCCACAGATATGGTAGAGACCCCCTCACCATCAGCAGTTCATAGCCATGGAAAGCAAAACCCTCCCCATCAATACCCTCCCCATCAATACCCTGCCGAAACAAGCCTGCAGTTGGTGCTGTGTGGAAATTTATTTTTCCTAATCAGAGCTGGCTGGCTCCTGTACTGCATATTTTAGTCTCCATTTTTTTCCCCTCAAAATTCTGAATGCAAATGTTAGCTTGTTCTTGTCATTATTCCCAGGGCAGAAAAATGAAGGAGAGGGAGGAAGCTGCATGCAAGCAGGACGGCTTCACAAGGCAATCTGCCCAGTAAAGATGCTCTGCTACCCACCAGCAGGGGAGCAGAGGAATTCAGACATCCCAGAGCATATCCCAGAGTGTTGGGGGTGAGGGGGTAGAGCAGGCATCTAGATTGAGGCTTCTTTCTTTTTCTTATTTAAAAGATTTATTTATTTATTTATTTTATGTATATGAGTACACACTGTAGCTGTACAACCTTCATCTGGTTGTTGGGAATTGAATTTAGGACCTCTGCTTGCTCCGGCCCAAAGATTTATTTAATAACAACAACAACAACAACAACAACAATAATAATATAAATAATTGCAAATAAGCACACTGTAGCCGTCTTCAGACAGAACCAGAAGAGGTGTCAGATCTCATTACGGCTTGTTGTGAGCCACTATGTGGTTGATGGGATTTGAACTCAGGACCTTGGGAAGAGCAGTCAGTGCTCTTACCAACTGAGCCATCTCACTGGCCTGAGACTTTTTCAATGCATAAGAATACATGACCGAGTTTTTGTTTTATCTCAACAACTGGCCTCAGTAAACCTCTGCACTTCCAACCTGGGTTTTACCACAGGAAAAGGGGAGTGGAGAGGGATGGTGGAAGGGGTGAGGGGGGCAGCGATGTGGATGCAAAGTGAATAAAAAAAAAATGGTACTACTAATAATATTAGTTTAAAAGAAAAAAAAATAGGAAACAAAGCCAAAAAAGGATGTCAGAAACGCACAGTTCCAGCCAGGCGGTGGTGGCCCATGTCTTTAATCCCAGCACTTGGGAGGCAGAGGCAGGTGGATTTCTGAGTTCGAGGCTAGCCTGGTCTACAGAGTGAGTTCCAGGACAGCCAGGGCTACACAGAGAAACCCCAGAGAAACACAGAAAAACAAACAAAACAAAACAAAACAAAACAAAACAAACAAGAAAGAAAGAAAGAAAGAAAGAAAGAAAGAAAGAAAGAAAGAAAGAAAGAAATGCACAGTTCCAACTGCAGGCCACACAGTGACAGGGAGGACCCTGCTCTCCACAGAGGTGAGGTGAGCTGCCTAGGGGGTGGCAGGGGCTTCAGCACATCTGGAAGCAACTAGAAAAAAGTAAAAAAAAAAAAAAAGTCTTTTTTTCTCTTTTTTTTTTTTTTTTTTTTTTTTTTTTAAGCTGGAGAAGTTTTATGAGACTGTGAAGGGGAAACAAGGCAAGCTATACATCATGGAGCAGCTGGGAGGAGGGAGATGGGGATGAGGAAGAGAGAAAGTGATCTGGTTCAGCCATGGAGGGTTGGAGGAACTGGAGTGGGTGCTTCTGGGAGCAAGCGAGAAGGCCCGGATGTCCAGGAAAGTAGGTTCTGGCAAGTATCCAGAAAAAGAGATAAAGAAAAGGAAAAGTTATGCTTTTCTGAGTAACTGGAAACGGAGCAGGCCATGTGACAGAGGCCTCATCACATGGCCCATAGGCTGGCCTGGAACTCACTCTAGAGCCTAGAGTCCAGGTTGCCCTTGAACTTGAGATGCCACCCCACCGCGTGAATGCAGACATTAAAGGCGAAGAGTGTCTTTACAATTATCTTAACAGTAAAACCAGCAGTGGGTGGTGGGGTGGGGGACCCTCAACACCTTCATGAAGTTTCCCAACTCCAGGCTCCACAGGAAGGCAGGTTTTCAGGAGAGCAGTCAATGAGCAAGCCTTGGGCGGTCCAACAAGATACTTCAGACAGCTTTCCAAAATCCCACCCAACCCTCAGGGTCCCTCAGACGGGACGGAGGAGAGAGGACCAAGCTATTTCTTTTTCCTAGGACAAGGCATACATCTTCCCTGTCAGTCAGACAAGTTCAAGGCGCTATTATGTGTCGCTCAGGGGAGAGTCAGCGCTGCCAACCACTCAGCTCATTCTCCCTAACAGGTACTCCTCTTGGGCAAAGGTGCTTGCCGCCAAGTCGGCAGACCTGAGCGTGATCCTGGAATCTATACAGAGCTAGGAGAGAATCAACCCCAAATTGTCCCCTGACCTTCACTATTTTACTGTGGCATACACACCCACATCTGTGCATATACATACTCTCTCCCCCGACCATATATATAAATTTAAAAATCAATGTATTGAAAAAGAACTTCTTTTAAATAGACACCAGATGGCCAGAGATGTGACTCAGTGGTTGCAAGGACTGGTTGTTCTTCCAGAGGACCTAGGCTTGATCCCCAGCACCTATGTGGCAGCTCATACATCTGTTAACTCCAGTTTGAGTGGATGTGACACTCTCTTCCAGCCTCGAGGGCACAAGGCACATATGTGGTGCACATACATGCATGTAGGTAAAACATTCATACACATAAAAATAAATAATTTTTTAATTTAAGTAGACAAATACTAAAAGCATTCAAAATTTTAATTTAGCAAAATTTTACCTGTAGGAAAATATATCAGCATGCCAAAACAAAACTATAAAACAAGTCCAAATAAGCAGTCATTAAAAATTGGGTCATGCCTTACAGTGCCGGTGCACACCTTTAATCCCAGCACTCAGGGGGCAGAGGCAGGCGGATCTCTTGAGTTCAAGGCTAGCCTGGCGTACAGAGTGAGTTCCAGGACAGCCAGGGCTACACAGAGAAACCCTGTCTTGAAAAAAAACAAGAAAACTGGGATCTGGTTAAAGGACTGTGAGGTGTGCATGCACGGCAAGCACACTGACAGTGACGCCACAAAGTGCACATGATCTAGAGACACTTGCAAGGCGCGCACCACAAGCTCCCAAGGAGAACGCACAGCATGCACCTTCCCGTACAAATGCAGTGAAGAGCGAGGAGTCAGCCAAAGAAAAAAAAGGGGGAGGGGGTCCTAGGGCTTGGCTCTGGGGTCCTAGGGCTTGGCTCTGGGGTCCTAGGGCTTGGCTCTGGGGTCCTAGGGCTTGGCTCTGGTGTCCTAGGGCTTAGCTCTGGGGTCCTAGGGCTTGGCTCTGTGGTCCTAGGGCTTGGCTCTGGGGTCCTAGGGATTGGCTCTGGGGGTCCTAGGGCTTGGCTCTGGGGTCCTAGGGCTTGGCTCTGGGGTCCTAGGGCTTGGCTCTGGCAGGTGACTTTGCTGTTATCTGGTTTTGTGCTTCCCTTGTGCTGAGGGAGCTGGCATCAATGTGGATCTTAAGCACTGCAATTAAAGGTAGCAGGTTAGAAGATACACTCCTTGTCTCTGAGTTGCTCAGAAAGAATAAAGCAGGTAGCTATTTAAAAAAAAAAAAAAAAACCTGAGTGGGCTGGGCAAGGTGGCGCACGCCTTCAGTCCCAACACTTGGGAGGCAAAGGCTGGCGGATCTCTGTGAGTTCATGGCCAGCCTGGCCTACTTAGCTAGTTCCAGCCAGAGCTACATAGAGAGACCCTGTCTCAAACAACAACAAAATATGAGTCCATCTCAAAACAGCTTCTCCTTTCTCAGAATGAAACCAGCTGGGCTGGCTGCCTCACCACCTGCTTTGAGGATGTGCAGAGCTGAACGGGAGGGAAGCCGCCCAACACTTGCTCAGATGCAAAGGCTGCAAAGGCCGTCTAGGGCAGTCACTCCTGGATCCAGTGAGCTGGAAGTGATCCGGGGCCAGGCCTTTCTCTTACTGAACATCCATTCCCTCGCTGTCTGTCAATAGTCATCACTGACCAAAGTCCCTCCCCCAGCCCTCCCTGCCCCCCCCCCATCAAGGTTTCTAGAGGCAGCAGGAAAGGTTGCAAGGTGAGACAGGGAGCAGTGGCATGTGGGGATGCTGAGGCAGGAGGATGGCTGCAAGTTCAAAGCCAGTCAACTCAGGTTCAACTATCTACTAAACTCAGGCTCTCTGGTTCTCCTAGTTCAGTTACCAAATCCCCACACTGGGAACAAAATCTCCCGGTTGCAGTAAATGACCAGTGTAATGAAGTATATGTTAAGGGCCTACTGGAGAACTTCACATGGAGAATGTTCAAGAATATTCCTGATATGGGCTGGTGAGATGGCTCAGTGGGTAAGAGCACCCGACTGCTCTTCCGAAGGTCCGGAGTTCAAATCCCAGCAACCACATGGTGGCTCATAACCATCCATAACAAGATCTGACTCCCTCTTCTGGAGTGTCTGAAGACAGCTACAGTGTATTTACATATAATAAATAAATTAATTTATTTGGACCCTCTCTTTGCAGAGGTAGTTCCCATGAACCTTGGTGTATCTCTACCCCAGGCAGCATCCCCAGCCTGCAGCAGGTCCTGGGTGCAGATGTGATAAGGCCTCCCTCCAGTATCTGGGCCCTCCTTACACACACAGCACATCCTCCTTAGGTCTCTCTGAAGGACGGAATCCATCACAAGTGGGTCTGTCCAGGGTAAAAGTCACCAAGGTGAAAGTGGACACCCTTTGAACTAAATGTAAAAATGACACTAGACAGACCACTCTGCAAGGATTTAGAGAGAGAGAGAGAGAGAGAGAGAGAGAGAGAGAGAGAGAGAGAGAGACTGACCCCTTAGGGGCCTGGTAAGAAGAATCCGGAGTAAAAGAGCTTTCAGTCAAGCCTGACAACCTGAGTTTGATTCCCTGAACCTACATGGAGGGAGAGAATAAATGTATGACAAAATTTAAGGCTCAGCTTAAGGACTCAATCAAGGCTCTGTTCCCTTTCTGCAGATGCTGTTAGTGTCACCACAGGCACCTTTGTGCGTGGTCCCTCTCTGGACCACGGCCAGCAGGCAGGCCAGCAGACAGGCAGGGAAGCATCTGGAATGGAATGCCGCTTCCTAGGATTATGAGCCAAACCAGGTGTCTGAGAGAAGGACCAGCCCTGCAGCTAGGAGGCAGCCCCTCTCTACCTCAGCCTGCAGGTCCTGGGTGCAGATGTGGTAAGTCCTCCCTCCTGCATCCAGGCCTGCCTCTGCTCACAGCCTTCACACACACGGCACGTCCTCCTTAGGCCTCCTCTGAAGGACGGTTGGGAAGTGGGTCTGTCCAGGGGGGAAAGCCGCGAAGGTGAAAGCGGACACCAAAGGAGATGGGCCCTCAACTCCATCATGTCCCTCGGGTGATAACTGGAGTCTCTCGGGCAAAAGGTTATAAAACTGAGGCAGAGAAATGTCACTCACCAGACACTACCTGAGCTAGGAAAAGAGAACCAGGTTCCAGTCAGATCTTTCTGGAACAGTCACCCAGACTCTGGCAATGTTTCCTATGGAAGCAGAGGTCAGACTGATGGATTCTACAGGATTCCTGACTCAGGGCCCATGTGGAAGGGATCTCTACCAGCCGTGTAGTGGCGGCTCTGTGTTCACTGCCCGATGACCCCTTTAGACTGAACACACCCCTCACACCCAAAGACCAGGAGAGTACTCCACCTGCCAGAGCCAATGGAGCCATCAGCTAGGGCTGCTGAAAACACACACACTTCCAAGGGCCATGAGGAAGCCAGGTCGTAACACAGAAGACACTGACCTCTGCCCAGCCCACTAGATGAGTGGCTCTACCTTCCCAGGCAAAGCCTCCGGGGTAGCCCTGCTCAGGGAAGTGGCTAAATGCAGAGACCGTACCCACGACTGTTTCTGTTATCCTTTTTCCCAGCCCTTTAGCCCTTTATCCTTTTCATGAGCCCTTTAGCGACCCCCGCAACCCATACAAGACACCAAGCCAAGATGGAGCCCGTTTCTGGGCGGTGCTAACAGGATGGCAAGAAAGTGAATGAGCATGAGGAGATGTGAGCACCTGCTTTGCACACCACTGTCTCTCCAGTGCCCAGATGGGACGCACAGTGAACCCACAGATGAGACCAGCAGGCCCAGCTGTATAGCAGGCCAGGTGTCCCTCAATGAGTGCAGCTGTGACAACATCCCTGCTTGCCTCATGTAGCAGTCAGAGCTCTAGAAAGCCTGCCAGAGACGGGGCACCAGATCCTACCCAACCACACAGCCCTGCAACTTCGTTCTGATACACCGAGTTCCGGCCGTGCCTTCTGGGCTCTCCATTTAAACAGGGAAAGTGTGTGATGAAGTTGGTGGAGCTCCAGAACATTAAACCTTGGCCCCTTTTCCCCCCTTTACACGCACTATTGGAGATTTGAACGCAGAGCCTGAAGTAGAGAAGGCCACTGTTCTCCCCGCGAGCTACCCTTCTCACTTCCTTTAACTCCCTTTTCACCCCAGGGGAGCTGTTCCACGGAGCAAAGCCATCAGCAGACAGCATACCACCATGACCTGGGATCTTCTCAAGCAGCCCGATCCTAGGCAGCGTCCTGCAAGGAACATCCTATGAGTTACCACTCCCACCGAGAGAACAGAAGTCTGGTACAGTTGCATAAGCCAAACTCTCCAGCCAGACACCTGTAATCCTAGGACCCAAGAGACAGAAACAGGAGAATAGCCATGAGTTCAAAACCAGACTAATCTATATGCTGAGCTCAGCTAGAGCTACATAATGAGATCTGTCTCAAGGTCATATAGATAATTATACATATATATTATATACATACATATTTCATTCATATATATATATATATATATATATATATATATATATATATGGCTAGACAGATGGCACAGCAAACAGGTAAGAGAATTTTCTGCTCAGGCAAAGGACTCAAGTTCATTTCTCAACACCCACACGGCAGGTAACAACCTGTAACTCCAGTTCCAGAGCTTCTGACTCCCTCTTCTGGCCTCCTCAGACTGGCCTGAGTTAGCTGCCCTTCTACATGCTGCTAGAGTGGGCTGCCCTGGAACAGACTTCTGGGATGGCTTCCTGTCCTGTGTCATCACCTGGAGAACATTAGTTCTATGTACTTCTTCTTCTAAAGGTGCCCTGTGTTGTGTGTGCATGAATTGTCACCAGGCCCCATCCAGGGACTGTTTCTAGGCAGACACAGCCTCCACCAAACACCACAGGTAAAAGCACTCTGTTCGGCCGGGCAGTGGTGGCACACACCTTTAATCCCAGCACTTGGGAGGCAGAGTCAGGGGGATATCTGAGTTCGAGGCCAGCCTGGTCTACAGAGTGAGTTCCAGGACAGCCAGAGCTACACAGAGAAACCTGTCTCGAGAAAAAAAAAAAAAAAAAAAGCACTCTGTTCACACTTTCCAGGCAGGTGGGGAAGCTTGAGAGTAGAAGTTATCTGGCTTGTCCCCAGGTCATCAAGACAGAAACAGGACCATTACAAAGCCCTGGGGGCTTTCCCATTCCCCTGTGCTTCTATGGTCAAGATGCTCACAGTAATAAAGGCACCTCCTACATAACCTGTCCAGTGCTGTTCTTAAACAGGGACATCTACACAGAACAGTATACACCCAACAGTCCCGCCTGCCCAGCCCCCTCCCCCATCACTTAACCACAAGAACGAAGAGATTTTCAGAAACAGAGTGAAGGGAACCACTCCAACCTCTTGCAGAGCACATGGGGAAGCTAAGGCCCCGGAGATGAGGTGATTCACCCAAACTAGCTGGTAATAACCCTAAGGAACCAGCTCCAAGGTCAAAAGTGCCATCCGAAATGGCATCCGAAGTCCTGTCTTTTAAGGGACCAGAAGGGTCCTTCAAATACATTGCCAAGAACAGGGCATGTGTCTTGTTCACACTGCAAATGGCCCTTGGGCCTTCAGAAGCCACCAGAGATGACCTCAAAATGCACCCAGTAGGGAGGCTGCTGCCTAACCAGCTCAGAGGCCTGAACAGCTGGAGACTCTAGGGTATCTGATGCCACAACTTTGTCAAGATGTGCAACATCAGAGGACAAAGAGAATTTGCAGAGAATAAATAATAAGCCATTCTACATACACCCAGGGACCCAGGAACACCTCAAAGGAATCTGTGGAGGAACCACTAAGGGCAACCCGGAACATTCAACAGCCCAACAACACAGCAGCTCAGCAGACATACACGGCAGGACAACAAGCCCAGAACTATGACACACAGGCCTCCCATTGTTATCAGCCTAAAAAGTGAACTTTGCTGGACACACACACTGTGTTCCAGAAATCCACATGCAGAGAATCCCAGTGCAGGGTTGTGTTGGTTTGTGTTTAAGGCAAAGCCCTGGTCAGTCCTGCTATAGCAACTGCAACAAAAAACAATACTAATAGCCAGCACTGTTTGGAGTCTCCCAATGTCCCTGGCTTCATGGCTTTTATGAAAATACAACGAAGGGAGAGTCACCCTGAGCATTTTGGATCAAAGAAGGATTCAGGCTTGTGGTGTGAGAGGAGGGAGGGCTGGTCTTGTAATAATTACAGCAATCATAGGCTGGCTCTAGACAGCTGGCAGATGCAATTAGCAATTGTGTGTGTGTGTGTGTGTGTGTGTGTGAGAGAGAGAGAGAGAGAGAGAGAGAGAGAGAGAGAGAGAGAGAGAGAGAGAGAGAAGGAAATTATGTATCTAATAAGACATCCTCAGACCTACAGAAACCAAATGTGGCAAGGCTGGGGAAAGGCCCTTCTTAGGGAAAGAGTTACTAAAGGACCCCTTCACTTTCAAAGGTCTTCCAGCCTCTGGGCAAAAGCAAGTTGGGAAGACACTAGTCTCCTCCCAGTGTGTAAGGGGGTGGGGAAGCTTCCCCTCTGAAATGCCAACCACCTTTCTAGATGGTTCTTCCAAATCCTTTCAATGCTGCACTTCCCAACTATAATTTGAGAGAAGAGAGCTCACACATCTTGTTTCTTCACTGCACTCCGGGTTATCTCTGTCAGCAACAGAGATAACCTTAAGTAGCCTGTTCTTACCAAAGGTTCCCTTCCCCAGTATAATCCTTCCTAGGCCGAAGCTCAGTGTTTGGGGTGGAGTAGGGAAGTCAATGGGTAATTTCATTTTAAGCAGTGAACCGCTGTGACATCGCCAAAGACAAGCACCCCAACGCCTGAACAGCAAAAATGCTGTTTCAGCAAACACTTTTTGAAAAGCGGCAGAGACCTGGTGGAAAGGAAAGGAACGGACAACAAGGAGAGTGGGGAGTGAGGGGAAAGTCGGTGCCACCGATCGACGCTCACACTTCAAGGGAGGTTCCCACCACCACCCCAACCCACACTACCGGACTTAAAGCTCACGGAGAAAAGACCGGCGCGTGATTCAGTGGGACAATGACTACTGTGGGCACTGGAAATGGGGTGAAGGCGGAAAGGGGTTTGCAGTAGGGTGTCCTGTGATTCTACTCGGCACGTTGGTCTTCGAGACTCGATCCAGTTCCACGCTAACACCCCCCTCCCCTAAATTCTTCCAAAGTGAGCGCTGGCGGTAGGTCCTCCCGCTGCCGCATCAGCGAGCTCGGACAAGGGAGGAAGACTCCAGCCATCAACCCCGCTGCAGGATGCAACTCGGGAAGGAAAGCAGTGGGGCGGCTCCCGGGCCACCGCCGGGTCCGGACGTGGAGCGCAACGGCCCCTTACCTCTAGGGTCCGGATCTCCTGCTGCGTGAGGTCGTTAGACACTGAGCACTTGGTGCGAAGCCCGCGCAGACTGCCGATGCAGATATCGATGAGCTTTTGCAGCTGGCCGCACTGCTGCAGCGCCCGGCTGGCGGCGGCCCCTGCGCCCCCGTCCGCCGCGGCGCCCCCGTCGCCGCCCTCCTTCTTCTCGCCCATCGCTGCCGCGCGCAACGCCGCTCTATCCATGCCTCGGCATCGGGGCCGCTGGGGGCCGGGGCGAGGAGCCCGGGGATACGGGCGCCTCGGCAGGAAAGCCCCGAGCCGGGAAGGCTGCGCTAGGAGCGCCCCTTGGCGCCGCCGAAGCCTGCAGTCCCGAAAGCCTGCTGCCCAGTCCGCTCCTCCTCCCGCCCAGACGCGGCGGCAAAGCGAAAGCCTCCGCGACCCGACGGCTGTGGTTGTTGGAACCTTTAAGCGACCGCGGGGGCCGGATCGGGGCCGCGACGCATTCTGGGACTTGTAGTCCGCACATCGCATCTGCTTTCTGGCCCGCGCCCTCGGGGCCCCGCCCGCACTCCGGCCCCGCCTGACGCCTAGAAGGGGCTGCTCTGCGCCTGCTCCAATTCGTGTGCGTCTTGGGAGTTTGATTCCCAATCCTCTTCGGTTCCTTTACCCCCATCTCCCACTGCTACGCCTTTCTCACACACGCAAGCGCACACACATCAGTAGCTTCCCGAAACCGGCTAATGGGGTGGGGAAGGGGCTGATGGCTCAGACCCAGATAATCCCCGTCTTGTGGGATATTGAGGGTCCTAAAATTTTTGTGTGAGCTTAGGGGTTACCATGTATGGGAATGCGTTAAGGGTGTAGCTCAGCGGCAGAACATTTGCCAGGCAAACACAAAGCCCTAGGTCTGGTTTCCCCAACACTATCGAAAGAAAAGAAAAAGAAACATCCACCTTCATCTAAATCTCACAACACCCGACTCTGCATTGTGCTTGTGTTCACATAGAGCTTGACCCTGAATTGTCACACCAAAGTTACTGGGCAGGCAAGGAGAGAGGACTTTCTTCCGTGTTCTATTTACTCAACAAAATAAGTTTAGTGCCCCCATACCCTGCAGATGCCACATGGACTGGATAGTAATTTGTTGACCACTTCTAAGAGTTTCGAGCCAGAGAGAACCTGGGTTCAAATTTGATTCCCACCACTCTACCCAGTATGTGAACTTGGACAAATGGCTTTCCTCTTAGTGCCCAAGTTTCCCCTTCACATCAAATGGAGTAGTCATAGCCATCTAGCCCAGAGGGTTTCTAAAAAACATTATGTTTTTACAGCACCCATATTAACTGCTGGCATATGTGATCGTGTATACATCTTAGCTCCTTTCTAACCTCACACTATCTAGACGAGACCCTGAGCCTCAGCAGCTGAGTGTCCCAGACCACCCTAATTTAAGCTTTACCACACCTGCTCATTCTCCTCTCCTATCAGTCCACCTCACACACGTTCTAGCAATAAAAATGAAGTGAAAATGAGTCAGGTAGCAATGGCACTCGGGAGGCAGAGGCAGAAGGATCTCTGTGAGTTCCAGGCCCGCCTGGTCTACAAAGCGAGTTCCAGGACAGCCAGGGCTACACAGAGAAACCCTGTCTTGAAAAAGAAGTAAAAAATGAAGTCAAGTATATACACCTTTAATCCCAGCACTCCAAAGGCAGAGGCAGGAGGATCTCTGTGAGTTCAAGACCAATCTGGTCAAATAGTGAATTCAAGGCCAGCTTGGGCTACAATATATATATATATATATGTGAGATCTTGCCTCAAAACAGTGTTGGGATAGACAGATAGCAGTTAGGAGCGTTCGCTCCTGCAAAGAATGAGGAGTTCTGTGCCCTGCATCCATGTGATGGATCACAGCCATTTGTAACTCCAGTTCTAGGGGTTCTGAGCCTGCTAACCTCTGTGGGCACCAAGTATTCACATGGTTACACATACATACATGCAGGCAAAACACTCATACCCATAAAACAAAATTAATCAAACAGAGCTAAATAAAAAGAACTACTGATACAGCTAGGTATGGGACCTCACATTAGTCCCAGCATTTTACAGGCTGAGGCAAGGGGATTTTTTACTTGAGATCAACCTAACCTATCTAGTGGGATCCTGTCTCAAAGGATTATGAAGATACAACAATCCTCACTCTGTGAACAAGACCCTTCTGGCGTCCTTACATGTTCCCAGCCCTGACTGTTACCACAGCCCCACTCCAGACCCTGTATAAGAGAAGAAACCACCCTGAAATAAAACTGCAATGGTAGTTTTCAAGCTTGAACAGCATCACAATCAAGGAGAGGACTCCTTCATCCTAGGATGATAGACCCAAAGCCTGTAATTTCCTGATCCATAAATCCAAGCCTGGGCCTTGAGATTTGCATCTTTAGCAAGTTTTTAGGTGGTACTGATGCTGCAACTGTAGGCAGCATGCTTTGAGAAGCCACAGGGCAGAAGGTCAGTGGACTTCTCAGTGTCTCTACACCTTGTTGTTTTGAGGCAGGGTCTCTCACTGAACCTGGAGGTTGTCAGTTCTGCTCCACTAGTTAGCTAAGAAGCCTCAGGAATCACAGGCATGTCTTGCTGGCCCACCTTTTACATGGGTGTTAGAGCATCAAACTTAGGTCCTTAGGCTTGCATGGCAAGCTCTTTACTGAGACACCTCTCTAGCTCTTGGGACCATATTCTGGCCCTGAACCCTGGCACAGACCCCTTGTTGTCCTGTGGCCTGTGGCACTCATGTCTATCCATGCCACCACGGAGGCAGCAGCAGGGCTGGAGACAAAACAACCGCCAACCTCTTGGCTGCTCTCCTTGGGCAGCTGACAAGATGTGTTATAGCCATACATTCACACGGACACACATAAACATATGTAAAAATAAAAATAAATCTAAACTGAATACACACACACACCAACAGTAAATTCAGAGAGTGTTGGGTGCTATAAAGGAAGAAAAAGAAGTGTCCAAAGAAGGTCTCCGATCACAGAAATGAGATTGGCCGGTTTTATTTTATTTTTGAAGCACTCACTATACAGCCTAGGGTGTGACCTTGATCTCCTGATCCTTCTGCCTCTGCCTCCCAAGTGAGAGGATGATAGGTGTGTGCACCACACTGGGCTGAGCAGAGATCTGAATGAGAAAATGAAGCCACCTTTGCACGCGGTTCCCCAGGAAAGGGCCACTCCAAGCAGGGGCCATGTGCAAAGGCCTAGAGGTAGGAATTTGACATACTGCAGGAAGAGAAGGAAGGCTCACATCGACACAGTGTGATAAGAAAGAGTAGAGGGAGATGGTACAGGGGAACTGGACAGGGCTAGATAAAGCAGGGCACAGGAAGGAAGCTGGGAATTGTCTCTAAGCCTGTATCACTCCTAATATGGCACAAGAGCAATGATAACACATCACCTGGGAGCCTCTTAGAAATGCCACGGGGGCAGGCAAGATGGCCCAGTGGGCTGCCAAGCCCGAAGATCTGAGGGCAGTCCTGCCACAGACTGGCCTCACTTTGGGTCCCCGATCTGCGTGGAACTGGGTCTGGTCTCTTGGTTGCAGGTGAGCAAGGATTCAGCGAATGAGTGACAGACAGTCCGACATGAGAGAGGGTGTGTGTAAAACTGAATGTATTGATTAAAATGAGCATCACATTTTTAATACAGAACAAACAAGAAAAGCGGCAGGATACATCCACAGTTACAATGACACAAGACAAAGGACAAAAGACCAGGAGGTGGGACCAGGCAGCTTGAGGAGGAAGCCAGGTGCAAGTCTAGTCAATAGTTAAACCCCACTTTCAGGGGTCCCCAGTAAATCCTTGATTATGTTGTTCCTTTGGGCCTAGCAGAAGAACATGTTTTTTTGGGGGGGGGGGTTCTGCTCTGGCAGATCTCATGAAGAATGCAATACCACATCCCCCCTATTTCCTAGGCCTTGGTAAATACTTGCATA
>NC_034603.1:46892208-46894416 GCF_900095145.1 Mus pahari
TAGATTATTGGAAATGCCAGGACTCCAGGAGGCTGAATCTCCTGAGACTCTTTTTCCTCAGGACTCATTCCAGGTTTCAGGCCTGTTGCGAGCCACCTCTAAAGTAGGTGTGGCACAATCCTCTGAGACTCACATGGTGGAAGGAGAGAACATACTCCCAAAAGTTGTCCTCTGACCTCCAGATGTCTGGCATGACACATTTACACATGCACCATGTAAAAACCTGGGGGGAAGGGTATGAAGGAAAAATGCAAGGTGCAGTGGCCCAGGCACTAGAGAAGTGGGAGAATCTGTTCACGGTCAGTTTCAGAGTCCTGTAACCAGCCTGGACTACATGAGACCCTGCCTCAAACAAACAAGCACAGCTCTCTAAGCACAAAAAAAAGAAAGCCAGTATGTGTTCACGCAATACGTATTTTATAGAGATAATTAATATTGTGGGAGCGAGTGAGAGAGAAAGAACAGGTGAGAGGACAACTCCGGTCTAGGGACTGAACTCGGTCATCAGGCTTGGTAGTAACTGCCTTTACTTTCTGAGTCACCTTCCCTACTTTCTTGTTTGAAAAGAAAAATAGGGCTGGTGAGATGGCTCAGTGGGTAAGAGCACCCGTCTGCTTTTCCGAAGGTCCGGAGTTCAAATCCCAGCAACCACATGGTGGCTCATAACCATCCGTAACAAGATCTGATGTCCTCTTCTGGAGTGTCTGAAGACAGCTACAGTGTTCTTACATATAATAAATAAATAAATCTTTTAAAAAAAAAAGAAAAGAAAAGAAAAGAAAAATAGGTGACTCTGTCTCGAGGAGAACACCAGTGTCTTGGGATATGCACTGTCTTTTTCCTAAGCACCCCCTCTTCCCCCATGCCTACGCTTAAATCTGTATTAAAATGATTTCTTGGGCTGAGGCTGGAGCGCGGCTAGCTCATGCTTGGATAGTGTGTGCAAAACTCACTAGATTCAGTTCTCAGGACCACATAAACTGGGCCTGGTGGCACATGCCTGGAAACTGAGCGCTCAAGAGATAGAGGGGAGAGGATCAGAAGTTCAAGGTCATCCTCAGCGACAAAATGTTCAAGGCAAGCCTGGGCTATGTAAGACCCTATCACAACTAAACAAAAGCAAACCAAAGCCAACGAAAACCCAAGACCAGTTTCTTTCTCTTTTTAATTGCATTTATTATTGTTAGCCTGTGAGCATGCAAGTGGAGGCAGGGGGGCAGCTTTGTGGAGTCTCTTCTCTTACCTTTATTTGAAATCCAGGGGATTCAGGTTGTCATTTTGCATAGCAAGGACTCTCGCTGGCTAAGCCTCTCACTGGCCCACAAACCTGTTTAGTTTAGTTTTTGTTTTTTTTTAATAAGTTCCAACTTTGTTTGATTAAAAACAACAAAATACAAGCTAGCAGTTGCCAGTCTCCTACCATAACCTCCTGTCACCCTGTTATACTTTCAACATCTCCTGATTATCTAAAACACCTCATATGGTGCCAATGCTGTGTACAGGGCTTGTCCGTGTGTTTCACAGGGAATGGTAACAAGAACAACTTTAAGTAGCAAGGGCTGTGGAAGAGCTCTTGTCTAACATGTGCATGGCCCTGGGTTCCAACCGTGTTCATACAGGAGTGTTGTGTAACTGTACATCAGTCCAGAAGTAATCTACTTTTGAAATACTTTTTTGAAACAAGGTTTCACTCTGTACCCCAGGCCAGCTTGGTGCCTGCTGTATGTAACCCTGCTGGCCTCCAGCTCCATGTTCCCTTCTTTCTCGGTCTCTTAGGCACTAAGATTACAGGTGTCAGCTACCACATCTAGTATGCTTGGTAGAATACGAGGGCTGGACTATGGAGCTCACAATGAGCCTGTGCTACCTTCCCAAGTCGTTCCTCATTGCCTTCCAACTGGAAAACTACATAGGCTGCCTGAGGGTCACACAGTGAACCATGATTTCTGATCAAAGCCTGCAAGATCCTTCCACGCCAGGGTTCAGCCAGCCTCTTCAAGCTTATTACTCCCGGAGGCTATTTCAAGTCAAGACCCTGACTTAAGAATCTGATAGAATACACAGAGAAACCCTGTCTCCAAAAACCAAAAAAAAAAAAAAAAAAAAAAAAAAAAATCTGATAGAAATAGAAGCATCTCTCAAGAAAAAGGTTCATGAATAACGTGCAGAAACCCTCAGAACTAAAGACAAGGTTAGGAGTCCTGTATG
>NC_034603.1:46894970-46901327 GCF_900095145.1 Mus pahari
CACACACACACACACACACACACACACACACACAGAGAGAGAGAGAGAGAGAGAGAGAGAGAGAGAGAGAGAGAGAGAGAGAGAGAGAGAGTGTTTCAGGTACTCAGTTAAAAAACGTAACTACATCCTCAGAGATGTAGAGAGAAATTGGCCAGAAGACACCAGAAGGAGATACAAGACCCTTTGGTTTCCAGTTCCCACCTAGGCAATTTATCATCTCCTACTTTCAAACTCCTTGCTGTTTTGTAACCGCTGGGGTACAGCATCTTATGACAATTTCCTTCTCAAGTTGGTTTGCTCCAGAGCCCAGGCCACCAAGGTCTTCTCTTCAAATACCCTGAGCTCTAGCTTCCTCACCACGCCTAAGCTCCATCAAAACCTCCTGCCCTTACTATCACATTTCCACCACAAGCGACGCCTGTGCTTCTGTGTCTGATGACTCTTGTACCAGCAGGCAAAACTGCACTTCCCCTTCACACTCAAGGGCCCGGCTAACGTCTGTCTTTCACACCGCTCCGCCCTCCTTCTGCACGCCTGGGCTGAAGCAGTTGTGGATGCTGGAAGAAAGCACAAGGCCCTGCCCCCCACTGCCCTTTAACGCATGACCACAGACCTCACATTGGCACTCTCTAGGCCTGGCACTTGTGCCAGCCTTTCCTAGACAGTTCCTGTTCCTGTTCTCTAGGATAGCTATTCCATATGCTCTCTCCTCTGAACACAAAGTTCCCTGACCCCCTCTGCGGTGGGTCCTGGTTCATCCTTCCTTGAGAAACCAGAAGCCTACACACCAAGTCTGCCAGCCTTCCTGCCTTGGGCCTCAGATTCCATCTAGCCTCTGTTCTCAAACCACAGAAGTGGCTCCTGTTTAAGTCCAAGTTAGGCTTGGACTCTAATTCCAGGTTCCAGCCTGTGGAGCAGGCTGGACCATCTGAGCCCCAGCATCCTTGTCTCTGCGGTACCATGTGACCCAACTTGCCCTGTTATGTTCTCCCTACCTTTCAGACAGGGTCTCACGATGCAGCACTGGTTAGCCTGGAACTCACAGTGTAGACCAAGCTGCCCTTGACTCCCAGAGATCTACCTCCGTCTGTCTCCTGAATGCTGAGATCAAAAGAGCACACCACGCTGAATGGTAGTGGCACATGCATTTTAATCCCAGCATACTCAGGAAGCAAAGAAGGAGGTTTTCTTGAGTTCGAGGCCAGCCTGGTCTACAAAACCAGCTCCAGGACAGCCAGAGCTGCACAGAGAAACCCTGTCTCAAGTGGCAAGCAAACAAACAAAACAGTACACACCACAATGCCAGGAGACTTGTTTGGTTTTTGAAACAGTTTCTCTTATATCCCAGGCTGGGTTTAAACCCAATATGAAGCCAAGGATGACCTTGAACTCTGTCCAGATCTTCCTGACCTTGCCTCTGTGGTGCTGGGATTACAGACTTGTGCTAGTGCATCCAGTTTAAGGATTGCTGAGGATCATATCTGGGACGCTTCATGCTAGGCTAGCACTCTACCAACTAAGCTATACCCCTTGCCTATTCATTGTCCTGCCCAATCGTGTTGCCCTTTCCTGTATCCTCAATACTTTGGAAAGTGTACCATGCACAGCAGGAGCTAAGTAGTTGTTGAATGAATCCATCGTAAGGAACTCTGCAAAGTCAATACTGGAAGATCAAATCAATAATTCAAGAACTTTGTTATACTTTCAGAAAAGTGACTCCAGATCCATAAGTATAGATTGTACTGAATATTTCTTTAAAAATTAAGATTTATTTTATGTTATACATTTGGATGTTTTGCCTGCACACGTGCACATCATGAGCACGTGTGGTGGATGCCTGTGGAGCCCAGAAGAGGGCTTCATTCAGAACTGGAGTTACATTCAATTGCGAGCTGCCACATGGGTACTATGAAGAGACCCCAGGTCCTCTATAAGAGTATCAAGTGATCTTAACTGCAGAGCCATCTCTCCAGCCCCTTCTATTACATTTTTGTTTGTTTTTTATTTGGGGGACAGAGTCATGGTATGTAACCCAAACTGACCTCAAACCCTTCTGCTTCAGCCTCCCAGGAATCCCAAGTCTGCACAAACAATTAATTACCCATTAAATGTATATATATATATATACAGATCTCTCTCTCTCTCTCTCTCTATATATATATATATATATATATATATATATATATATATGAATATATGTATACATTCTACCCTTTACTATAGATGAAAGCACCTGAAAATCTGGTCCTGCAGATTTGACAGAAATGGAGCATGTAAGCAAGCTGTGGCAATACCTGCCCACACTCAACCCCACAAAATATCAAATCTGTTTGTATGCTGTTGTGAAATAGCATCTCGATTTCCCAATTCTCTAATTCTGGGTTTAACACACATCCCCTATGTAGTCCCAGTCCAACTGCTCTTCATATTCCCTTGGCATGGAGACCACCACTCACTTTGACTCCTGCATTCTGGGACCCACTGAGGAACTGAATCACCTCTTTCTGGATATCCTCCCTCACCTCCAGGCCACATCACTTCTTCCAAGCCTCCAACATCCCCAGTGCTTAGCACCAGCATAATGGGACATGCCTGCCTCCAGATCCTATGCTCTGTCTCCTGGGCAGGAACCAACTCAGCCATTGACACCCCAAATTCTTCTTTCCCTTCGAATCTCTTGCTGTGGACTGTGGACCTCTGGCAGAAGGGACCTTCACAGGAACCACAGTGCTCCAAAAGGCTTACTGTTCCTTGTTGAAGTTAGTGAGCCAATTTAAGCTAAAAAGCCCTTCCCTGACTGTGTTTACTGTGCCCTCACCAGGACAGCCTGAGCTCGGGATCCCACAGTTCACAGGTGCCCACTGTCTTTCCTGCCACATGCTTCTCCCAGGGGCTGATGCCGCTGGAACGCTGGGGGTGGGTGGGAGGCAGGTGCTTGGGTGGGGAAAGTGCTCCAAAACACCCTGTGATTATTTACGAACTTGCAACCAGCACACAGAAACACACATGCTCAGCTAGCCGGCCCTATTTCCTGTGCCCAGCACCCAGGTTGCTTACACCAAATGGTGGTGGTGTGGATCTTCTCCATGCCCATTCCCATCTCTACTTTCTAAAGACAAGGTTGAAGTGGAAATTTCTGGTTTCTGTGGAGACTCAGTTGTATCCTGTGATTTTTTTTCTGGAAGCTGTCTTGTGAAAGGGCATGCGATATTTAGGAAGAGTATAACTATAACCCCACAGAGAGTGAGAGGGCAGGCTTGCATTGGTGTGCCTTGCAACACTAGTCTTCACAGATGACAGTCTTGCATTGGTATGCCTGCTGGTCTTCACTGATCTTCTCATGACTTCGTAGAAAGAAACCTGCCAGAGAACTTCTCGTGGTCTTCTGACTGCTTCTGACTGCTTCTGACTGCTTCTGACTGCTTCTGACTGCTTCTGACTGCTTCGGCAGACTCTGCCTATTAAGCAGAGCCTCGTAGTTTTCATCTGGATCTTTCTAGCCACTGCTAGAAAGCAGTGTTTGGTGTTTTGGACTGGACTGCTGATATCCTGACATTGAAGATTGGAATCACCCCCAAAGACCTACTTTTAAACAGGTCCACAGTCCCCTTTCCTAGTAACCTTCCTTTCCCCTGCCTCTGGTAGGTGGGGTAGAGGGGAGGCTGAAGCATTTAAGAACCCTTAATAAAGTAGGTTTTGAAGAATCTAAGCCTACACAAGTTCTTATATAATCCAGGCTGAGTTCTAAGTCCCTATGTGGCAGAGAATGACCTTGAGATTTAGATCTTCCCACCTCCACTTCCAACATACTGGATTGCAGGTGTGCTCCACCACCACCTGGGCTCTGTGCATGTCAGGCAAGCAATGTGCTGACAAGCTATGGTCCCAGCTGCTGCTGCTGCTGCTGCTTCTGCTTCTTCATTTTTGGTTTTTCAAGACAGTGTTTCTCTGTATAGCCCTGGCTGTCCTGGAACTCACTCTGTAGACCAGGCTGGCCTCGAACTCAGAAATCCACCTGCCTCTGCCTCCCAAGTGCTGGGATTAAAGGCGTGCGCCACCACGCCCAGCTGGCCCAGCTTCTTTAAATTTATTTTTTTAAGTTAATATGCTATGCAATGGATTTCATTACAGCATTTCACACACATGTCGTTATACTCTCTTCTTATTTATCGCCTCCCCCCATCTCTTAGATATATTCATTTTTAATTAATTAGAGACAAATTTAGCCTACATACTTCCTGGCCTTAAGCCTCAGACGCCCCATTGCTGAAACAACGTGCATGGGCCACTGTATCTGGCAGTTATGTGGCCCTCATTATGGCAAAGGTGTCTTTTTATGGGTTCCGTTGTTCTTTTTCTGTTTTTGAATACCACTGATATTGTGTGCCAGGATTGCTGGTGAAATAGTGAGATTCTGGGTGTGAAACGACTCAGCAAGATGTGCCCTGCCCACAGTTCCTGAGGGAAATCAATGGTGCCTCAAGGGGACTCCATATCCAGACATTGTCAACAAAGAGAACCTGTTCTCAGCCTCCATCCAAGTGAGGACTGTCCCCTCCTACCACAGAGTGCCACAAAGGAACACATGCTTGGCTGGTAAAGGTACTTGCCATGTGTCTTGGTTAGGGTTTCTATTGCTGCAATGAGACACCAAGCAAGTTGGGGAGGAAAGGGGTTTATTCAGCCTACACTTGTACGTTGCTGTTCATCACCAAAAGGACGTCAGAACAGGAACCTGGAGGCAGGAGCTGATGCAGAGGCCATGGAGGGGTGCTGCTTACTGGCTTGCTCCCCATGGCTTGCTCAGCTTGCTTTATTTTAGAACCCAGGACCATCAGCCCAGGGACAGCACTGTCCACAATGGGCTGGGCCCTCCCCCACTGGTCACTAATTGAGAACATTCCTACAACTGGATCTCATGGAGGCATCTTCTCAACCGAGGCTCCTTCCTCTCTGATGACTCTAGCTTATGTCAAGTTGACACAAAACCAGTCAGTATGCCTGTAATGACCTGAGTTCAATCCCCCAAACCAATTCCTTATAGCTGCTCTCTGAACATGAACTTGCACATGTATGCACATCATATATATTACACACACACACACACACACACACAAGAAAATAAAACAAGAATTTATTTGTGGGTTTTGTTTTGTTTTGCTTTGTTTTAAGACAGGGTCTCATTATGTCACCCTGGTTAGCCTGGAACTCCCTCTGTAGACCAGGCTGGCCTGGAACTCACAGAGATCCACCTGACTATGACTCAGTCTCCTGAGTGCTGGGATTAAAGGCTTGAGCCACCACTGCCCAGCAGAATCTTCTTGTGTTTACTTTTTGTTTACACCATGCTTCATATACAGTGTGGTTGGCAGGAGAGGTCAGCCTTCTGAGGATTAGTCCTGTATCCAGGCTTCAGGGCTCAGGAGGGTTAAAAATCGGATTTTGTTTTGTTTTGTTTTGTTTTTAATGAATCTGTGGGTGTGTGTCTGAGTGTGTGTATGCCTTGTCTGTGGATGCCTATGAAGGGTTTTGGAGCCCCTGGAGCTGGAGTTACAGGTGGTTGTGAGCTGCTGTATGGATGCTAGGAATCAAACCCAGGTCCTCTGGAAGAGCATTGAGTGCTCTTAACCACTGAGCCACCTCTCCAGACCACACCTTCCCTTTTTAAATTTAGAGATTACTCCATAGCCCAAGGCTGCCCTTGGGCTTTCTAGTCCTTTCTGAGCGCTAAGAGAACACAGGAGGCATGTACCACACACAGCCATGTCTCTACTTAATAACAACAATAGTAGTAATAGTAATAAAATTATAAGAACTTGCGACTCTTAGCCTCCTTTTTAGTTCTGTTGTTGGTTAGAGTCTCCTGTAGTCCAGGCTAACCTCAAACTTGGTGGCTAGCCAAAGCTGGCCTCCACCTCCTGAATGCTGTGATTACAAGCATACACCACCACAGAACACCGCACCATCCTTAATAGCAGGATTCGAGATAGCCTGTCTTTGATGATATCTGGGCCTCCCTGTGGGACCTGAGCCTGTGACACAGCCTTGCCAGGATGGTCAGGATATATAACGCAGGCTCAGTGCAGATACCCAGTCCTCTGCCCCAGCCCACTGGATCCTGTACTGCTCAGGACACCTGGTGGCCTCGGACTTCACCATCGCCACCCTGTGGGAAGCCAGAATGAATCGCCACCACAAGACAGTGCTGGCTCCCTGTGTGTTTTCCTTGTGAGTAAGCAAANTGCGCATGTGCTTTCGGGGTTCTGCCAGTCACTGCTCAGCCCGGAGCATAGTTATGAGTTTCTGATTGCATATCCAATCAGGAGTTTCCACACTGTCCTAAGCATATGTAAACAA
>NC_034603.1:46901338-46902725 GCF_900095145.1 Mus pahari
CGTCTCTTCCTTGCTGGCGGGGGAGTGGACAGCGACACCACCCCACCCCCATGCTCCAGAAGTTAAGCCCTTTCTGTAGCTTTAATAGTTCTGTCCAAGGTTCAGAGGCTCAATTGTTATTTATAGCTGCAAGCTCTTAGCAGAGCACTGGGTAGGTCTGTTAATGTGCATCCAGATCTACTCCAGCACCTAGAAGGAAGTGCTATTAGCCCCACTCCCTCGTTACTACAAGGAAGTTAAAAGTTTCAGAAGATTACATCTCACTGCTGGGCTCCTTGTTATTGTTCAGCTGTTCACTGCAGAGACCCCGGGGTGGACCAGGCTTGGCCCTGTGTAGGTTTACCCAGCCATCTGGTCTGTAAGCTGGCTTCCGAACTCCGATATCATCTGCCTCTCAGCCTGGCATCCATGAAACTGGCTGGCTGACTCCCCCAACCTCTTACACACACACAGAGAGAGAGAGAGAGAGAGAGAGAGAGAGAGAGAGAGAGAGAGAGAGAGAGAGAGACTCCTGGAACAGGCTAGATAGCCAAGGATGTCCTTGAATTTCTATTCTCCTGTCTGTCCCTCCCAACTCCTGAGATATTAAGTATGTGCCACTATGCCCAGTTTATGCAGTGCTGGGTCTCTGTCCCAGGCTTCTGTACATGCTAGTAACCACTCCACCAACTGTGTGCAAGCACCTTTGACAGCTGAGCCATGTCACTAGCCCCTAACACTTTTCAAACTATAAGAAATGAAGATTATTGGGCGTCACCCACACCACACAACTAGAACCACTGCTATAATGCACACAGGAATCTGTATTTTATGTTATTTATTTTTATTATGTGTATGTGTAGATTTGTATCCATGAGTACAGTGCTCTTCAAGGTCAGAACTATTAAGCCATGTTTCCAGTCCCCCATCCCAACTCCAATAAAAGACCAACCAGAGAGAGCCAAATATAATTCCCAAGCCAGTTCTACTGCATGGCTTATAATCCCATGCTACATTTTGAGCGTGTCTCCCCGGGGTTCACGTAGTGGGTGCTGGCGTCCACTGTGTTGACGTTAGGAGGTAGTACGTACAGACCTTTAAGTGGGGTCTAGTGAGGAAAAAGTCAGGTTATTGAGGGGAGTGAGTTCAAGAGAAAGCAGTATAGAACGTAGTTTTCACAGCACCCTAATTACTGGTGAAATGCTTGTTATAAAAGAGTGAGCAGGGGCTGGTGAGATGGCTCAGTGGGTAAGAGCACCCGACTGCTCTTCCGAAGGTCCGGAGTTCAAATCCCAGCAACCACATGGTGGCTCCATAACCATCCGTAACAAGATGTGACACCCTCTTCTGGAGTGTCTGAAGACAGCTACAGTGTACTTACATATAATAAATAAATAAATCTTTATAA
>NC_034603.1:46902881-46922076 GCF_900095145.1 Mus pahari
CAGACACTATAGTAGATGCCAAAAAAAAAAAAAACAAAAACAAAAAAACAAACAAACAAAAAAAAAAAAAAACGTGAGCCAGCCGGGTGGCAGTGGCACATGCATTTATCCCAGCACTTAAAAGAGGCAGAGGCAGGCAGATTTCTGAGTTCGAGGCCAGCCTGGTCTACAGAGTGAATTCCAGGACACCCAGGGCTATACAGAGAAACCCTATCTCGAAGAGGGAAAAAAGAAAAGAAAAAAAGAGTGAGCCAGATTCCCAAATCATCCTCTGCCTTTCAGTTCCATATTCTCTGTCTCTCTCCCCCTGTCTCTCTCTGTCTCTGTCTCTGTCTCCCCTCTCCCCGCCCCCAGCATGTAGACCCATTATGACGTGTCTGACTCAGGGTGTCCTCACCAGAGCCCTAACTAGGGACCAGCGTCTTATCCTCATACTGTAAGCAAAATAAATCTCTTTTCTTTGTAAGTTCCCCAGCCTCCATTATTCTATTATGTTAATAGATAGTGAATAACTAGTATCCATGGGGTGCCCCACTTCTGCTTGGCCTCCAGAGTCTCTTCATCAATAATTTCCAATTAGGGCTCACCTGAAGCTTTTCCTTTCATCCACGCTAATGCTTCCCGGGTGCTCAGCCTGCCTTGGAAACTGCAAACACGGGTTCGAGGAGCAAATGCCTCTCCCGGTTCTCATCTGAGTGGTCACTGTCTGGTCCCACGGTTTGAACTAAAGGCTGCAAAAGTGATGGAGATAAGTAATTAATAGGTTCTTTTTCTTAATTATCTTCTTTTTTTTTTAACATCTCATTAACTCTTTGTGAATTTCACATCATGGACCCCAATCCCACTTGTCTCCCCATCTCTTTGTATCTGCCCTCCACTATTGCAACCTCCCCCAAAAGGAAATTTAAAAAAATAAAAATAAAAAACAAACAAACAAAACCAAAACCAAATCTTGTGGAAGCTGTAGCATGGCCACACATCTTTATTTGCAAATGTTCATTGCAATGAGTCATGGGTCTGGTTCCAGGCCTCTGGCTTCCACTATACCATCAATACTGGATCCTTACTAGGACTCCTCTCTGTTGTCCTGTTGTTGCCCTCCTGTTGGGAGAGCCTGCAGGTTTGGATCTATAGGCCCGGACCCTCCCTTCACAAGCTCCAGTAGTTCACAGATGGGGTAGATGTCAGGTTGGGTCATCCCAAAGCCCTGGATCCGAGCCTGTGTGGTAGCTGAGTTGGTCAGCCAGCCAGTTCTCCTGCATCCACACTACTAGAAGCTCACTCCTATCCGGCACTGCTGCCATAGCTCACCCAATGCCAACTCTGGCAAGGGGAAGGCCCAGCCCTCCCACTCTAATGCCCTAGAGTGAGCTCGCCTGCGCCCCCACCACCAGGGTCAGCTCTACTGTGCTACCTAAGCATGGGGCAGGACCCGAAGCCAGTAAGAGGCAGGGGCAGCTCTGCACACCCCTTGGTCGTGAACATGGTCCCAGGCAGCAGCTTAGACAAGAGACGTCCCCTTGGCCTTGGTTGGTACTATGAGTCACAAACATCGACACAGACCCCAGCTGCTGCATGGCCACCGTCCCAGACACAGCCCTCAGCAGCAGCATAGGCTGGGACTTCACTATGGCTTCAGGCGGCAGGGCAGGCTGTTCACCTCAGGCCGTTCCTCTCTACTTCGAGTCTCCAGTTCCGCCTCTCTTCATAGGGCTCAAACCATTTGGCTTTTCTTTCTCTCCTGTCTCTCCATCACATGCTTGCATAATGGCAAGTGGAAGGGGTGGGTGCAGTGGGGGGACCCGATGCAGTGGGTCTTTTTTGGGGGGGCGGGGGGCTGTCTCACTATGTAGCCCTAGCTGGATTGGAACTCACTTTGTAGACCAAGTTGACCTTGAACTCAAAGACCTGCCTGCCTCTGCCTTCTAAGTGTTGGGACCAAACATGAGCACCACCTTGCCAGGTTGGATCTTTTTAAAAATAAGACATAACAACGTCACTAATGGAAAATTAGGGAAGGAGGGGTGGTAGGGAAAGAGGGGTGGTAGGGAAAGAAAGCAGAGAGCAGAAGTCTTGAACCCCACACTGAGCAGCTGGCCCCACTGGCTAACAAGAATATGGCACAAGAAGACTGTCCAGTGAGTCTCGGTCAGAAGCTGGGAGTGGGGTGCTGTCAGTGTGCAGCACAGGCTAGACCTTCCCATCCCCCTGCTTCAGCCTCCTCAGGGTTAGAATCACAGGTGGGGGCCACCATGCCCCCAGGGAGCACTAAGCTGTGTCAGGTCTCAGCTGCTACTATGATTTGACTGCTGGGAATTGAAACTCCCAAATGATGGTCTTTGGAAGTGGGGCCCTTGGGAGGTTGTCAGGATCCGAAGAGGTCATGAGGATGGAGCTCCGTGACCTTTTTAGTGACTTTATAAGAAGAGGAAGTAAAACCCGGGATGGCACTCTTTGTGTAGCACATACCAAGCAGGGGCTAGAACCACACATGCCAGCCTCTAGAATCATGGGTCAAATAAACCTCTAGTCTGTGTCAACTACCCAGCCTCGGGTACTTCATCATAGCCACAGAACAGACTAAGAAGGAAGTCCCCTAGGTGAAGGGCTCCAACGAGGCAGTGCCTCACTGAGCCTGGATGCAGAGGAAGACCAAACAGAAGGGACTGCTGGAGCCTGCACCTGGTTTCTATACCCAGGAGCATATGCAAAACCACAGGGAGAGACGGTAGCCAAAGGAGAGAGGCATGGATACGGGACTGCGCTGCAGTCAGAGATACGCAGACACGAGGAGGCTCCAGCAGTGTCTGAGAGGAAGAAGAGGCTAGCACACATGGAGAGCCCCGTTCTCCCCTGAAGAGCAAGGGCTGTCTGCTGCGCCCTCCTCACCAGTCTCCCCTCTGCAGTTGCCTTGGGGCCGTGGTTAGCTCAGCCCTGACTGCCTCCCATTGTTTCCGACCTTTGTACCTGCCTTCCTTCTCTGGTGTCTCGAAAGTCACTCTTTACCACTAAGTCAAACACATCTGAGATGCGAGACACAGAAAACAAGGGCTGCGGGTGGGCGATGGCACAAAAAGTCTGTCATCCCAGCAATAGGGGCAGAGGCAGGAGAATTAGGAGTTAGGATCTGCCAAGAAGCTCTCTGAACAGTACAAGTCAAAAGTTTTGCCAGTGAATGTGAGTGAATCCTTTGCTTCCTCCCGGTACCTTTGCCAAGAACTGGTGGTTATTAGACAGCCAGATCCTGTCTTTAATAAAATAAAATAAAATAAAATAAAATAAAATAAAATAAAATAAAATAAAATAAAGCAGGGGAGGAGTCCAGGGATGTGGGCTCCAAGGATTGAACTTAGGTCAATCAGGTTTATCAGCAAGTACCCTTGCCTACTGAGCCCTCTCACTGGCCCCTGGCTTTTCATTTGTGAGCATTGGCATTATGGATTTTCAGATACAACTTCTGTGTTTTCTCCTCTCTGTCCGTTATGAGCCCAACCATGTCTTCAGAAACTACATAGCACACACTTCTGTACGAGGCAGTACATTTTAGTACATAGAGAGGATTCTCGTTGGGGTCACTACTGCTGTGATGAAACACCGCGACCAAAGCAACTTGGGGAGGAAAGGGTTTATCCGACTTATACTTCCATGTCACTATTCATCACTGAAGGAAGTCAGGACAGGAACTCAAGCAAGGCAGGAACCTGGAGGCAGGACCTGATAGAGAGGCCATGAAGGGGTTGCTAACTGGCTTATTCCTTATGGCTTGTTCAGCCTGCCTTCTTATAAAACCCAGGACCACCAGTCCAGGGATGGTACTACCCGCAGTGCACTGAGGCCTTCCCTATCCATCACTAACAATGCCTTATGGATACACTTTCTCAGTTGAGAGTCCCTCCTTTCCGATAACTCTAGTGTGTGTGGCACACTGACATAGAGCTATCCAGGATCAGAGCAATACCTCATTCTTTGAAACATTTAGAATCTTAGTCTGTGGAGGATGACCTCTTGTGTAACCAATCCCCACTGACAAAGCACTCCCGGTGTCTTACATGGGAACACCCTGCTTTGCACACCCTGTCCTAATACGTGCCTTTGGGTGCGTCCCTAGAAGGATGATTTCAAGCCAAAGGAGGTGACTGATGTTTTTAATTTAACTGATATTGCCAAGAAGCTCTCTAAAGAGTACAAGTCAAAAGTTTTGCCAGTGAGTGTGAATGAACCCTTTGCTTCCTCCTGGTACCCTTGTCAAGAACAGTGGTTATTATCAATGATTTTAACCCGGTCACACTTCTGGCGGGGGGGGGGGGGGGAAGGCGTTGGGTGATTGTCTCATCTTGGACAGTGCAGAATACAAAGCAGTTTCCCTGGAATTTGTCACATTTGTCCATTTTATATGATTTTTCTTTCCTTTTTATTTCAAAAATAAATTTTTAAGAAATTTATGTATTTCTCTTTTACGCATGTGTTTTGCCTGCACGTATCCCTGTGCGTCAGGTACTAGACTGATGCCCAGGGAGATCAGAAAAAGGCATCAGATCCCACTGGAACTGGAGTCACAGAGAATAGTGAGCCCGCAGGTGTGGGTGCTGGGATCGAAAGTGGGTTCTCCCCAAGAGCAGCAAGTGGTCTTAGCCACTGAACCAGTCCTAGATTGGTTTTTTTGGGGTTTTGTTTGTTTATTTGTTTTGTTTTTGTTTTTAACTTTCTTATTTGCAGGATTTCTTGTTATAGATTAATTTGCTTCCTGTCATATAGCTGTTACAGATACTTTATTTAGCTTTTGGAGACAAGGTCTCATGAGGCTGGAGACCCTGTGGTTAAAAGCATATGCTGTGTTTTGTTGTTGCTGCGTTTTGTTGTTGCTGTTGTTGTTGTTGCTGTTGAGACAGGGCCTCACCATGCAGCCCCGGCTGACCTGGAACTCACTATGTAGACGAGATTGGCCTCAGATCCACAGGGCACCCCTGCCTCTTACCTCAGAGTGCTGGAACTGCAAGCGTTTGGCACCCACTGCTTTTGCAAAGGACCATGGTTTCTGAGCTCCACTCCCAGCACCTACACCGGGCAGTTCATGCCCATACCGGGCGGCTCATAACTTCCTGTAATGACGGTTCTGGGGGTGATCTGCTGCCTCCAGCCCTCCGCAGGCACCTGCATTCATATATATTTACCCACACAGAGACATGTACATATAATTAAAAATAAAATAAATCTAAAAGGAAAAAAGGCAAGGTCTCCCATAGCCTAGGATGCTCTCTGCCTTGATTTGTGTCCCAGGATGACCTTGAGCTCCTGATCCACCTGCCTCTGCCTCTCGAGTGCTGGGATTACCGTGAGTCATTGAGTCTGGTTTAGGTGGTGCCATACAGAAGCAAGTACACAATCAGCCCGGCTATATCCCCAGCTATTCTTGCTCCCTCACCACACGCAGACCCTTTTTGACAGGTTTTTATGTAGCCTAGAGTGATCTGGAACTCCTGATCCTCCTTTCTCCACGCCCCAAGTGGTGGGGATCACAGGCATGCACCACCACACCCGGCTTCTTTATTATCTCCCCTTATAAAGCTCTAGGAATTTTGTGTGGTTTTATTTTTCTGTGTCATGCTTATAAAGTCCCTTGGTGCCTCAAAATCCATTTCTAAAACACATTCATCTTTCCCCCTAACGCTTTAACTGCTTTTATTTTCTTGCAGACAAACATCTTTGAACGATCTGGAATGATTTTGATGTCGAGCGGTAGGACTTTGTTCTTCTTTGTAAATATATTTATTGAGTGAACAAAGGAGCCACTCTCCAGCCCTATGTAAAGTTGATGGCTTCCTAGAGGATTAGATTAGATGCATAATAAAGTTGCTTGCTCACTGGAGAAATATTTCAAACACACTTGCTGGCGAGGTAGAAGGCAACTGAGAATCGGAGAGCTACGGCTCCCACCCGTCGGGGCTCAGTTCAAGGAGGAGGCAGACACTGGCCAGACAGCATGCTGGTTATAAAAGCTTGCTGAGGAGACATGAGCATATGGTAAAGGAATCTATCTTGGTTTGGGGGTCAGAGAAGGTGTCACTGGTGAAAGAAGGGATTTCAGGACCAGGAGGAGAGAGAGAGGGACTTCATCACAATGACTGGTGTCCCACCCCATCCCATAGGAACCTGGAAGGGAGAGGACACCTGGAAGTCTGTCAGGATTGAGGCAAGGAGCCTGGACCTTTAGCACCTCTTTCTCTCTCCACCAAGCCTGATGAACTTTGTCCGGACAGTGTCTCTCTCTTTCCACAGTGAGCAGAATCTGTGAGTAGCAACCCGCGGCTCTCCTGGAGGCTGAGGAGGGAGGGTCCAGTCCTGATGTGGGCGTCTGTGCAGCTCAGCGCCGTGGTCACTTCGCACGTCTCTAAAGAGGCTGGTGTGGGGCTAGACTGGGGCTCTCATTTGCCCATTAAGACTCAAAGTCCCCAGCAGCTGTCTTAGAGGGGAGGAAGAGGAATGGCAGCTTGGTTTGTAGCCCAGGCTAGCCTCAAGCTAACAATGCTTCTCCCTTACCCCACCAAGTGCTGGAATACAAGCATGTACCACCGCTATGCCCGCTCTTTAAGGATTTTTTTAAAAATTTATTTTGATTTAATGTATATGAGTGTTTTGCCTGCCACGTATGTCTGTACAGATGCACGCAGTGAGTGGAGGCCAGAAGAGGGAATCAGATCCCCTAGAGCGGGAGCTACAGGTAATTGTGAGCTGTCGGACGCAGGTGCTGAGGCTTGAACCCAAGTCCTCTGCGAGAGCAGCAAGTGCTCTTAACTGCTGAGCTGCCTCCAGCCCTGCTGCTTTGCTTTCAAGAGTTATACTTTATTCTTTTTACATTTATACAAGAATGTAATGGTACCTCCTTGTAATCCTAACACATGCGTGCTGAGGCAGGAAGCTTGTGAATCTGAGAACAGCCTATGTACATAAAGACGTGCTTGAAAAAAAATAGGAGGAGGAAAAGGGAGGGGAGAGAGAGAGAGAGAGAGAAAGGGAGAGAGAGAGAGAGAGAGAGAGAGAGAGAGAGAGAGCCGAGAGCGCCTAGGGGTCAAGAATCCTGGGTTCCAGGACAGGCTGGGCATCATTAGCTGCCACTGGTCCCTCCTTCCCAGGCTGGATGCTGGGCTAGCATCCTACTCTAACCAGGAGGAATGGAAACAGAGTACACCCAGAGCTTCAGGGAAAGGTCAGTGGGTGGGGGCAGAAAGGAGGCCAGGAGCAGCTTCAGGGAAGCGCCTGATTTGTGAGCATCCTCCCACCGGCGGGGGCAGCAGGGTCCAGGTCTGGCTATTGCTGCCTGGAGTCTCCTTAGAACTCTGCAGAGCTCCTTAGGCTCTCTCCATCCTCTCTGCCTCTGCCCATGTCTCCTCCTGGGTTGAGAGCCCCAGCCTGGCTAACCCCTACCGGTCCTCCAGAACTCAGACCAGAAACAGACTTCCCTGCTACACCGATCTAGCCTTCCAAAACTTCACCTTCTCCATTGCACTTATTGGACATAGGTGTGGTCATCCCCCACCATGACCCTGCCTGTACAGTAAGCACGCTACATGCCAAGCCACAGCCACAGCCATCTTGGACCCCAACTGCCTGGCAGGGAGTGAATTCCCTGCTGGTAAGTATTCAGTGGAGTGGACTGGGCCTGCTGGCCAGCTATAGCCTATAAGGACACTCTATAAGGACAAGTCTTCTCTCCCAAATTACTCCTCATTGGCAGGGCATCCTTCACTGGGAAGAACAGGGACCTGAAAGGTCCAAATGATGTTGAGGCAAGGGACAAGGACCTTCTACAATTTGTAACCAGCAAGTGGGAGATGAACCAGCCACCCAGACCTCGAGTCCCCACTCTGGACCCTGCAGGCACACTCCCTAATTTCTTCTCTTAGAAACACCCTATTACCAGGTTTTTCTTAGCCTCACCCAGGCCACTCCTTCCCCATAACACCCGCCTCTGTGTCCCATTTCCTGGGATGTGAGATTTCGAGGAAGCAGAGAAGGGAGCAAGGCTCCTTGGAGTGGAGAAACTGCATCTTTCATTAGTGGAAGTCAAGGCCTCTCTCTGAAGGGGAAGAAGACGGATCTGACTTTGGAAGCAACGCAGCTGCCTCTTGCCCTGCTGCATCTTGGAAGGACATCAAAAAGCCAGCTGAGATGGCAATGACAATAGGTGAGCTCACTAAAATAACTCCCAAACAAGACAGGCAGGGAGGTGCTGTCCCCTGGCTTCTTGTCAGGAGACGCTGGCTCCCAGCCTCGGCTTCCAGTGTGGATGGGAGCGCCTGGGAGAGCTCCGGCCCCTCCTCAGGGACTGCCCAGAGGATTCCCACTGAGAATTAGACTAGTCAACCTGTGAGGATGTACTGATTTGAGGGCACATTTGGGAGGCCGAGGCAAGTGGAAGCACGAAATCCTGTTTTAAAATATCAAATTAAAAAAAATTAAAGATGCTGAAATTGCTCTGACTGTCCTCACCAAAAAAGTAAGGTAGATGGTTCCTGAGGAACATCATTGGCCTCTGGCCTCCACAGGCACAAACACACATGCATGTACACACGCGTGTGTGTGGATGCACACACACACAGAGGCACATACACAACAGAATTATTATCCCGTATCCCGGTAGCCCTAGGGTACCATAGCAAGACCCTGTCTCAAAAAAAAAAAAAAAAAAAAAAGTCAGGCCCACAAATGGATGCCCATATGTCAAGGTTCTGTTTGTTCTGTGACAATGTGAAAACTGCACATTTTTCAAGATGAAAAAAACCAAAAAAACAAACAAACAAACAAACAAACAAAACCAACCAACCAACCAAGCCTCATGTACCATGTCTTCCTGCTGCTGCTCCATGGGAGTCCAAGCCCATGAGGAGGGCAGACAGACCCAAGGGTAGGCAGAGCTGATAGATGTTCAAGAATAGAGACCTAGAACACAACCTGCAGGTCAGGAAATGGAGATGAGTGTTGTGTGGCCAACTGAGGGGCATTGGAGGCTTTGTGTCTCTGTGACCAGAGACCAGGCAGAAGCAGCAATGGCTCACTGCTTCAGGGAGAGCTCAGTCGATCCCGAGGCGAGGGCATGGTGGGCCCATGACAGTAGGAGCTATGGCAGAGGCTCCTCACATTTGACCAGGATGCACAAACTGTGCTGCGAAGCCCGGCTTTGGTGAACCTAGAGACCCATCCTCCCTTATCATCTACTTCTCTTAGCCACACCCTATCTCCTTAGAGCGCCACGGCCTTCCAAGTAGCACTTCAAACTGGGGATTGAGCACTCAGAGCATGGGCCCATGTGGGCATTTCAGATTTAAACTGTAACATTGGGATGGAGACATGGCTCAGTGGTTAAGAGCACTGACTGCTCTTCCAGAGGACCCGAGTTCAATTCCCAGCAACCACATGGTGGCTCACAACCATCTGTAATGGGATCCGATATATAAAATCTCCATCCAGAGTGGCTCTGTCAACCTGAATCAAGACTTCAGGGAATCTGATGTCCATAGGCTTGTTGCTAGTATATTTAAACACAATATAATTTGGGGTGGGGCAAGGGATGTTTCCTGGTTTAATATAATCCCTGATATACAAGAAAGAATAATTACATCAAAATTCAACTCAGGGTACATGTCATTGCTTCCAAGAAGATGGGTTCTGGAGATAGGCTGCCTTAGTAGCTTCAGGGCCTAGGAAAGGATCTGGCTTGATCTCAGCCATACAGGTAGCTTAAAGGTCATCCGGGCTATTAGCCACCTCTGGTCCTGGTTGTGGGGAGCTTGGGGGAGCCTCTGGCTATACAGATAATATAAGGGTCATTTAGAATATTAGGTATCTCTGGCCCTGGTTGTGGATGTGGCCTGGCTCAACAGATAACCCAGGCTATTAATCACTTCAAATCCCCAGCTTTGTGGATGAAAGAACAGGTTCATGTCCTTTGAGAGGACAATCCTTTGTGTTTTCCATTCCTGGTTTTCCTGGAGATCTGTGGGCGCAAGAACCTTTGTGCTGTGCCCAAAGCCAGCCACTTCTGCTTTTAGCTCCCTAGAAGTCTTCCCACTTCCAAGCACGGTGGCCATCTCCCCGTGGAAGCCTGTGTATGGTTCTGGGGAACCGACCTTGTTTACTTGCCAGCCCAGCTCCATGGGAGATAAATATCTCTGTTGAAACACTTGCATCAAGGCGGCAAGAGGACTCAAAAGATAAAGGTGCTTGCCGCCCAAGACTGATAACCCAAGTTCAATCCCTGGAACCCATGTGGTTAAAGAAGAGAACCCACTCCTTGTCTTCTGACCTTCGCCTTTGTGCTATGGTACACGCATATGTACACACACACACCATACACACACACACACACACACACACACACACACAATCATGTTCCTGTCATTTCATCCCTCCTGAGTCCCAAGGCAGGAAGAACCCTGTGGGTTCAAGAACAGCCTGGGCTATGTGGTGAGTTCTAGTCCAATCCCAGCTAGTGAGCACAATGTTATCTCAAAATCACAAAACCAAAAGCATTCCCTACACTGTACATATACACTCCACATCTATTATTGGCTCAGGAACATGCATGGGTCCAGACAGATCAGTCGAAGCCCTTTCCTGGAGCCATAAACTGAATTTAATGAAAACAGGATGGATACTGCTGGGTGAATTTCTTACCACAGAAGAAAGCAAGATGTGACTCAAACCCAAAAGGGAGGGAACAGAGGAGCCATGGGGCTGTGGGTATACTGACTGACGACCCAGCCATGCCTCTGACACCCTTGGATTTCTTAGGTATACAAACTGGCAAGTTCTTGTTTGTTTGTTTGTTTGTTTGTTTATCTTAATTAAAACGTTTCAGGCAAGGGGCTGGAGAGATGGCTCAGGAGTTAGGAAGAGTGAGCTGGGAAGAGCACGGGCTGTTCTTCCAGGGGGCATAGGTTCAATTCCCAGCACACACATGGAAGCTCACAATTGTCTGGAACTCCAGTTCTAGGGGATCAGACACCCTCACACAGACACATGCAGACAAAACACCAATGCACATAAAATTAAAATAAATAAATTATCCTTTTTTTAAAAATTTAGGCAGAGTCTCACTCTGTAGTCTTGTCTGGCCTGGAACTCACTGTATAGGCCAGGCTGGACTGAAATTCAGAGAAATCTACTTGCCTCCACCTCTTGATGGCGCCACAAGAGATGCCTTTGTTTGCTTGCTTGTAGGTTTGGGTTTTTTGTTTTGTTCTGTTTTTTTTGTTTATTTGTTTTTGAAACATGGTTCTCATATAGCCCAGGCTAGTCTCAAATTTGACATGTAGCTGGAGATACCTCAGACTTCTGGTCCTCTCCTCTGGTATTACAGGCATGTGACACAATGACAGCATTCAGTTCCTTCTACTGAGTAGTATTAGATGGAGGGCAGCCTCATCTGGATAGAGAATACGGTGGCATGGTGAACATTCTCCAAGGTGGACTAGCCCAAGTGGGGCTGGAGGAGACCGGGAGGGGAGGGGAAGCAGGAGCTATCTTGCCAGCCACCCACGAGCCCGTCATGGTGTACCGCTCTGATCTCGGGGCTGCCATCTGCAGAGAGATGTACTCATTTGCAAACCACCCCGAGACTGCTTGTTCCTGGGAAGCTGTAGAGAGTGGGACATTTTCCAGTGAAATAAATATAAAGAGATCTTTCCAGTCTAGGGAGAGATGAAGTACTGGGCGTGTGCCAGGCATAGCGGTAACTCTTCAGCTCTTTAACTCTCAGCCACTCGCCTGAACGTGGGGATATAATGTCCACCACTCCATGTAAGGCACTCACCCCAACTGAAAACTGTTTTTCACTTCTGTGTGCATAAGTGGTCACATATGTATGAGAGAGTGTGTATGTTATAGAGGCCAGGTTGAGCGTCTTAATGATTTGCCACATTTTGGAGACCAGGTTTCTCTGTGTAGCCCTGGCTGTCATGGAACTCACTCTGTAGACCAGATTGACCTAAAACTCATAGATCTTTCTGCCTCTGCCTCCCAAGTGCTGGGAATAAAGATGATCATCTGGTGCCACTTAAAAAAAAATTTTTTTTTTTACTTTTAGTGTGTATGTATCTGTGTCTCTGTGTGTACCTGTATGTGTGTACATCTTTGTGTGCATATCTGTATGTGTGTGCATCTGTGTGTGTGTGCATCTGTGTGTGTGCATCTGCATGTGTGTGCATCTCTCTGTGTGTGCATCTGTATGTGTGTGCATCTGTGTGTGTACATCTGTGTGTGTACATCTGTGTGTGTGCATCTGTGTGTGTGCATCTGTGTGTGTGCCTCTGTGTGTGTGCATCTGTGTGTGTGCTTCTGTCTGTGTGCATCTGTGTGTGTGTGCATCTGTGTGTGTGTGCATCTGTGTGTGTGCATCTGTGTGTGTGCATCTGTGTGTGTGCATCTGTGTGTGTGCATCTGTGTGTGTGTGCATCTGTGTGTGTGCATCTGTGTGTGTCTGTGTGTCCACCATGGTGGCCCTCAGAGGAGTCTTTTTTTTTTTCTCCTGCACCATGTGAGCCCCAGGAATCCAATGCAAACGATCAGTCTCAGCATCTGTCACCTTTGCCTTCTTAGCCATCTTGCTTGAGAATTCTGTCTCAAAGTGTCAGACAGACACTGTACCTAGACAGACACTTATACATCTAGACTGGCTGGCTAGGAAGTTCCAGGAACCCACATCTCTGCCTCCGCAGTGCTGGGGTTAGAAGCATGTGACACATTATCTGGGCTCTGGGACCTAGACTTGAGTCTTCATGTTTAGATAGCAAGTGTGGCACTGACTGGGCCATCTTCCCAGCCCTCCAAAATGCTCCCAATGGAAAGAAAAGTTTAAAATCAATCCTCTAAGAGGATTCAGAAAGATAGAAATGGATGGTGCTCAGAGAGGCTGGAGACCCACATCATAGTCACTGTTCTATTGCTCTGAAGAGACACCATGACCATGACAACTCCTATAAAGAAAAGGATTTAGCTAGGGTCTTACTTACAGTTTCAGAATCTTGATCACTATTATCATGGTGAGGAGCATGGAGGCAGGCGCAGCAGGCATGAAGCTAGAGCAGTAGCTGAGAGCTTTACATCCTGATTGCCAGGCAGAGAGAGACAGAGAGAGAGACAGAGACAGAGAGAGAGGGAGGGAGGGAGCCTGGATCTGGCATGTGCTTTTGAAACTTCAAACCCAGTCCCCATGATACACTTGTTCCAGCAAGGCTGCATATCCTAATCCTTCTAATCCTTTCAAAAAATTCGACTCCCTGGTGACTAAGTATTCAACTATATGAGCCTATGGGGGCCAAACTTATTCAAATCACCATATTACACTTACCACAGAGTTGCTAAGTGGCATAGGTCCAGTGCACTACACATCTCTCAAACCTGAGTACTTGTGTTATGTGTGTTCTGTGTCCTCATCATTGTCCTGGACAGATGAAAGGCGTGACCACTTCAGGGAAATCCCAGGAAAGCCTAAAAGAAGTAGATAGAGGACTGGAGAGATGGCTCAAGGGAAACAAATCTAGCTGCTCTCCCAGAGACCAGAACACACATGGTGGCTCACAACCATATATAACTTCAGTCCCTGAGGATCTGACATCCTCTTCTGGTATCTGCAGGTAAAAGGCACACGTGTAGTGCACAAACATACATCTAGGCAAAACACCCATACGCATAATATAAATTAATTAATTTAAAACCAAAAAGCAGGTAGAATACTAGCTTACATAAATAAAAACTAGAAGAGTTAAATGGAAGGCATGTGATTGCTGAGACACAAATGACAACTTTCTGTAAGGAAGACGCCAAGAAAAACTTCAGGACTTAAGACAATTGTCTTTCTTTCTTCCTTTCCTTTTTTTCTTTTTTCCCCCCTTAAATCTCATCATGTAGCCCAGGCTGGCCTCACACTCAGAAACCTTCTGTCTCAGTCTCCTGTGTGTTGAGATTACAGGTGACTGCCCCCATGTCCAACCGAGGATGGACTTTTTTTCTTGTAATGAGGACAGTGAAGCCGAGGAACTGTCATGGTCAGGAGGGCCACATCTCCCAGAGAGGGAATATTTCTTCATGGGACAAAGGAACCAACGTTCAAGAGATAACAAGAGAGGCTAGGAGAAGTTTCCTTGAGGGCAGGAGTAAGGGCACCAGGCACTTGGCGTTTCCAGGAATTAGAACTGCCTTCTCTAGAGTGGGCAGGTTCCCCCCAACCTGGCAGAGCCACAGTCTAAAGAGCTCCAAAAGAAAACAATGCTGCTTTGCCTCCCCAGCTTTGCTCCTGGCTGGTGAGTGCATCTGTGCTGCTGTTGCTGCTGCTGCCACTGCTGCCACCAACCCCGCTGCCACCACCTCAAGACTGGTGACATCAGAACCCAGCTCTCCCACTTTCTAACACAGACTAAAGACTGTTAGCTCTCCAGGTGTCCTCCAGATCTTCAGTTCGGAGACTGCTGAGATATCCCGTCTGGAAGAGCATGCAGCTCCCAGGCTCAGAGCCATCACAGTGTGCAGGCAGCCATTGCTGTCTCCTATTGTATCAGCCAATCTATAAAGCCCCTTTGGAATAGATATTCATCCAGTTCTGCTCCCCTAGAGAACCCTGATTCATTACACTATTATTAGTAACTTTGGGGAAATAATTTGGTTGTTAAAAGCACTTGACCATTTTTAACATTTCTTTTTTGTTGCTTTTATTTGTGTGTGTTCACACAAGTGTGGAGGTCAGAGGACAACTTTCAGGAGTCTGTTCTCTTTACACTATGCAAGTCTCAGGGATTAGACTCAGTGGCCAGGCTTGGCAGCAAGGGCCATTACCTACTGAGTCTTCTTCCTGGCCCAAACATTTAATCCTTGATTAGATTGATCGTTCACTCTTCTTCCTCTTCTTCTTCTTCTTCTTCTTCTTCTTTTAACTGTATGGGTATGAGTGTGTCTTCAGTGTGTTTGAGTGCCTTGGGGGCAAGAATTTGGTTACTGGATTCCCTGGAGCTGGAGTTGTGAGGTATCTGGGAACCTAACTTGGTCCTTTAGAAGAGCAGCAAGTGCTCCTAACTGCTGATTCATGTCTCCAGATGCTCATCCTATGCCTTGGTCATCTACGGTGAAAAAACAACCTCAGCATGGAGTAGAGGAAGTGTCTACCCAAAGAGGTTGAGTTTGATGTTGTCTGGGGCACTGCAGAGACAGGCAGTCTATCAGTCCAGTGTTACAGGATATTTGAACCTGTTTCTAGTTAGGGTGTGGCTCAGCCTTAGCACACACCTTTAATTCCTCTGGCTAGAATACAAACACTTAGTATTCACCTTTAATCCCAAACATATGAGAGTGAAGTTAGTTTGTAGAAGGAAGCAGCCATGTTTGAAAGTGATATCTAATTGAGTGGCAGACAAAGTGATGAATCAGAGAAAGGTTTGACAGGATAGGATACGCCCAACTCTCAGGAGAAGAGAGAGGAAAGGGAAGCTACTTAAGGGAGAGAGAGACAGCACAGGAGAAGAGAGTGCAGCACAGGGCACAGGAGAGCTTGTGAGAGCAGTGCAGTAGAGCTGAGAGGGAGGGTGGAGCAGCCCAGGGCGGGAAGAGGTGGTTTTACCGGGAGAGCTTTACAGAGACAGCCTGAAGAGACAACAAGCTAGACACAGGTAAAGACAGAATGAGCAAGAGAATGAGAAGGAGCCAGAAGATTAGAAAAGATTTCTAGAGTTAGTTTGAAGTTAAGCAGAGCAATTCAGAGGCTGGGAGAAAATCGAGATTGACTCAGTCGGCTGGGAGAAGAGTTTGAGAAAGAGCAGCTGAGTTGAACCAGTTGGCAAGAGTTCAGAAAGAACTAGAAAGGGTGAGCTTAATTAGAAGCAAGTCTCAGAGACTGAAAAAATTCTAGGCCTAGATTAGAGTGTACGGAGGCTAGAAGCTTCTAGAACTAGGCCTAGGTTAGCAGACAGAGGCAGTAAGCCTCTCAGACAACAATTACACAGAAGAATAAAAAATACGTTTACAGTCCAGCATGGAAAAAGTCTAATCCAGACAGACCTGAGCTGATCAGGTGTCCTATGTGGAGGCTACTGGCACACAGTGGGCCTCTGGATGCGCTATGCCCACTCCAGTGAAGTGGCAAAGAGTTTCAAGGAAACTCAGCCTCATGGAACCTTGGCATTCTCATAACCCGTATACTCAAACCCTATCCGCATGTTAGTATGGTGTATGCTCTCTTTCAGTATTATAAGTGCCTTTAAAGATTGAATTTCAACATAGGTGAGCCTCCACCAGGGTTCCAANGTCCAAGAAAATCCTTGAAGCCAATGAGCTTGTATTCAGTAGGAATTCAGTGAAAAGGTTACCTATTCAGTAACATTCAAATTTACTTCTAGTAGAGAGAGTGAAACTAATTAGGCATTACAAAGAACAGAGACACGGCTAGTGATTTCTTAGAACAGTAGCTGAGTCTCACCCAAACAAGGGAATACACAATGGCCTAGCGAATAGGTGGGTTTAACATGAAAGAATTAGGGAATCCCCCTGAAACAGGTTTTTTTTTTTCACTAGGCCCAAAGGAACAGCATAATCAGGCATTTACTAAGAATCCCTGGTGGTGGGTTTAACAATAGACTAGCTTGACACCTGGCTCCCTTCTTAGGGGTAAACAGCAGCGGCCTGGTCCCCGCCATCTTTTAATGTATACTTTCCTTTTGTTTTGTGTCCCTCCTAGCTTTTCTTGTTTTTCTTCTGTATAAAAAGTTTGATGCTCAGTTTGAAAAATTACACTCAGATTCTTCACACTCTCTTGTGTCGTCTGTCTGTCAATTCCCATCTGACTCCATGCCCATCTGTCCGAGACTCTGATTCGCATGGATTGAGGAGGGCCACTGAGCCCGGTCCGGTCCGTGGCATGAATGTCCTAGTCCCAGGGCTCTACATAGCCCCATCCATTTTAGACTGGCTTGGTCCACTTGGCCTCTCTCACCCTTTAGTGCCTGCCTAAGTGAGCTGAAGACAAAGCACCAGGACCACTCCCTCCTGCGGTTGGCGTTCATCTGCAGCCTAGCTCCCTGCCCTGACAGCCTTGCAATCGTGTAGTCGCAGATGATGACTGCGGTGATTATAAAACTTAATGCGTATGAAATGTGCCAGGCCCAGCTCCGGGAGCTTTTCCCGAGCAGCTCATTCCTCCTTCCCTGCTCACACTTTACAAAGTAGTTAGGGTTTTTTGTTTTGGGTGTTTGGTTTGGTGGGTTGGTTGGTTAGTTGTTGTTGTTTTGTTGAGACAAGCTCTCATCTATCCCAGGCTGTCCTTGAACTTGATCACTACCTTCAGATGATCTTGCTTAATGGATCTTCCTGCCTCTACTTCTTGAGTGCTGGGGTTCCAGGAGTGCACCGTTATACCTTGTTTATTTGGCGCTCTGGGGATGGGAGCCAGACCTTTGTGCGTACTTGGCAAGCTCTCTACCAACCAAGCTACACACCCGGCCTAGCAGTTGCCATGCTTTTTCCTTATCTAGATGAGGAACCTGAGGTAACAAGCAGCTCACAAGAAGCCTGATATAAATCTTATGAACATACCTGTGTTGGTGTGAATGAGAATGCGTTGTCCCCAGTTAGTAGAACTGTTTTGGAAGGATCAGGGGGTGTGGCCTTGTTGAAGGAAGTAATCATTGGTGGTGGGCTTTAAGGTTTTGAGACTTGTGCCGTTCTCAGGGTCTCTCTGCCTCATGGTTGTGTCTTAAGAGATGAGCTCTCAGTTACTGTTCTAGCACCATGCCTGCCTGCCCAGAGCCATGTTCCCCACCGTGATAATAATGAACTAACCCTCTGAAACTGTAAGAAATCCTTTAAAAAGTTGCCTTGGTCATGGTGTCTTTTCCTGGTAATAGAACAGGAGCCAATCAATCAATCAATCAATAACCATACCTACAGAGTTTCATGAGCTTCTGTTCTAGAGCATTCTCCTAAGTCACCTTAACTGTTGCCTTCATACTTCTGGAACCTTCTTTGACTCATCTTTTCAATACTAAATAGTTACCAAGGACAAACTGGACAGATGTTATGATAGAAATTCAGGACACAGAAATGCAAGATTACTAGCTAGCATCAGACCACAAGGATTCAGGGTCTAACAGGGTATCTATCGGTATGGCTACGAGAGCAAATAACGGACTGCAAGAGAGGTTGGAAATTGACGTTTGAAGGGACAGATGAGGGCATTCTGCCTATCCCAGGGGCTGCAAAGGCGGGAGGAGGAACCAGCTTGGCCAACTACTCCACGGCAGCTCCTTTCCCCTTCCAAGCTATGTGCTCAGAAGCAGCCCGACTGCTGTGTGGTCACAGTGTTCCCTCCAGAAGAACGTGCAAGCAAACAAAGAAGAGATGCCTGCGGGACTTTTCCAAAAATACCCACAATTCCCACAAAACAAAGGGCTTTTCAGGCCCAAGGCAGAGATTCGCTTGTATCACACAAACTCCAGTATAGACCATTTCAGTAATGTGAAAACCATCGGTCGGACACTCCTGGACCTCACTGGCTCCGTCAACTGACCCTAGAGAATGGCTCTGAGGAATTGCCAAGTTGGCTCCTCCTCATGTACATTTCCAGAATGCATGTATACACATACACACATGCACATATCTGCACACAAATAGTGAGATATAATAACAACAACAATAATAACACTCTCCAGAATCTCACTTAAGTAGGACAGATATATAAATAGCTCACCCAGTCACAGGTAGTTTGTTATGGTAACACAGGTCTAAGATAAACTGACCCTTCAACAGGAATCCTGATGGCCCAGCTTCTCTCTCTCTTGCTTGAGACCTGTGGAAGCTGAAATATGAAGTCTCGGGGATACAAGGCAGGTCTGTGGGCTTGTGAGCCAAACCCTCTTCCTGCAAGGCCAGAACACCCTCTGTACCTTCATCCTGTGGCCCAGCCTGCTTATGTGACCTTGCTCACTCAATCTGACTTGCCCCTTAGATGAGAGGGGGAGAAGAAGAGGGTGAGAGACAGAGAGAGAGAGAGAGAGAGAGAGAGAGGCAGAGAGACAGAGAGACTGAGGAACACACTTGTACTCATACAAACACCCACATGAATGCACACATACACATTTACACGAATAATGTGTGCCCCACCCCAAGAATATAATTTTAATTACATTTTCATTTTCTCTCTCTCTCTCTGTCTCTCTCT